>NC_090440.1:1282036940-1282339970 GCF_031143425.1 Pleurodeles waltl | reverse complement strand
CACAAATGTGAATGTGTTTATTGTTAGACAAACTGTCACTCCTCTTATGAGGCCATGCCAGTTTTTAACAGAATTTACTTGCTAACAATGTTATAGGTACACATTTTCACAATATAGTGGCATCCCTCCAAGTTGGTCGAGGAAGCAGGGTACTAATCATTTTCACTACATCACTGACAAAAGTTTAATCATTGATACGAACTCTAGTGGTATGGTCAGAAATAACCTACTTGTATGGTCAGTGATCAGAGCTAATACAAATAAGCCATCTACCTAATCCTTTTTGGAGAAGCTAGCAAAACCAAGTAAGTCACTTTAGAATTGTTATAGAATATAAAATATCCAGGGGGGCGTGGCCAGCAAGATGGCCGAATGGCAGCACTAACAGCGCCCTGCCCTGAGTGCAATAATCCTGCATTATCCTGACGCCCCTGGACTTCCTCGCCCCGGATCAGCGAATGCTAGCCGTGACGGGCTCAGGCCTGATGAAGTGGAGTGGTAGCCAGCGGAGCAGCAGAGGACAGCGGTAGAGAGCTGCCAGAAGTGCCCTAGTCCAACGCAAACGAAAATCAACACCATTGCACTAGTTGTGAATCTACTCCGGGCTGACCTACATAAGGTGGCTGAGAGGTCAACAGAAACAGAAAGGCAGGTGACCGAACTGCAAGACGAGATGGCAACACTTGAAGCCACAGTGACGGCTCTTGAAGCCCGCTCAAAGGCAATTAAGGCCTGCATCGAGGAGACAGAGTAGATTCCGTAGAAACAACCTCAGGTTCGTAGACTTCCTTGAGAGGAAAGAGGTGAACAGGCCAGAGGCCTTTCTGGAAGACTGGATTACATCAACCCCTCCCAATTTCAAATCTCACTGATTTGTTTTGCAATGGAATGAGCCCATAGGTCCTTGGCTCCACCCTCCTTGTCAGGAGCACCCCCACGCACTGTTATAGAGCGTTTGCTCAATCATAAAGACCAGGATGAGATTCTACATGTGATTCGTACACATGGAGATCCGCAGTATGAGAACTGCATTACTCGATCTACCTAGATTATACCAGAGCAGTGCAGATAAGAGACAATCCTACAGTGGGGTGAAGCAAAAACAAAGCCATGGGACTGAAATATATGCTTCGGTACCCTGCTAAACTAAAGATACTTCACGAGGGCCGCATGCACTTTTGACACCAGAGAATGCCTGGGACTGGTTGGAGGTGCATGAGTGGGACCGGATACCAGCACGAAGCATTGGCTGCTCTCCATCTTCGGGCAAGTGCCTCAACCCCACAGGAACTTCAACCCGCAGGCGCAGCCGGAGATGGAGGAAATTCACCCCCTACTGAAGAGAGGATAGTAGTGCACCCAGATGGCTCCTTGTTTCTTGAATCGCAAAGGGTGGAGAGGGAGGAGGAGAGGGCTCTGGTTGAGTGAGTCACCTGCACTGGGTCACTTGAGGGGGCAGCGACCCGACAGAGCAGTCCCTTGCGGTCACAGGTGGAGACGGAGTGGAGGAGTGTAGACAGCATTGATAGCAGTGATGCGCCTACATGAAAGACAACCACCTGTACGGGAAGATACAATGGATGATGCAGATTACTACTGATTACAATAATGCCACCCTGACTACATGCTTGGTGATGGTCAACAGTTTGGTTCCTTCCTAGATGGCATTGGAGTATAGGGAGGCACAATGGCAGGTATAGGTTATTGTGGGGAGGGATCTGAGGGGGCCAAAGTAACATGGGGGCCATATATGCTCTCTCTTTGAATTTTCCATTTTGTTAACCCTCAAAGTTGACACTTTGTTTTCTCCTATCCGCTGCAGCTCTTGTTGTTCAGATTAAATCTCCTCTGTATCCTTCACTCTTCTCTTAGGAATCCTAAGAGTGTAGTGGGTCTGAAGGGAGGAGGAGTGGGCCGCACTAGTGTTGGACCGCCTCTTCCTCCTTGCAGTTACACATTACATGGAGCTTGCTCCCTCTAGACCCCGATATACATAGCTGGCCTGGAGAAGTTTAGTGTTTCTGTTTAAGAGGGCTGGGCTCTACTGAGGGTTGGGAAAACACAAGTTATGTTTCAGAATGTTTACCAGAGGGGTGGGGGTTTATGTTATGTTGATGTTTCTGGAAAAATATGTGCACAGGAGGAACAAAAATATGCCACATGGTTGGAGGTGGGGAGCCAGGTGCAGGAGTCCAACAGATGAAGGAATGTATGGTACCACTTGTGTAATGAATATTACAGTTAGAATGAATCAGAAAAGATCCCGGACTCACACATACCTTGAGATAACAGACCAATATAGTGGTTCTTAAAGAAACGCACCTGCTGGAGCTCGAGGTCCAAAAACTTTAAGAAAAAAAAATGGCGGGGACTTTACTCCTCTACCTATTCCTCATATGCTCGAGGAGTGTTTATATATGTGGGTGGCCCCGAGCACCCCCTTCCAACTGCAGGGACATGTGCTTGAAGTCGCTGGGAGATACATGCTGCTGCATGGATTGCTAGATGGTGGGGAAATATGCCTGCTAAATGTGTATGCTCCCAATACAGATAACGGGGAATTTTTCACTGCACTTGCCACTTAACTAAAACCGTACATGGGGTTACCTACGATTGGGCAGGAGATTTTAATTGCATCTTAGATGGTCAGCAAGATAGACTCTCCGTGAATGGGCACAAAGCCTCATAAGATGGCATGATTGCGCAACACTATGTCTAAATTACACCTAATGGATATGAGGGAGGCTCTCTGTGGGAAGTTTGATATAAATTGGAACACTGCGAGCACGCGAGGCGCAGAGTGGGGGGCATATAAGGTTGTGGCACGAGCAGTCCGCCTTAGTAAAACATATGGTATTTGAAAGACACTGGAAAAGGAGTTGGGAACAGCAGAGGGGCAACTTGCAGAAATGCAATGCGAGCTTAGGGGAACTGAAGGGAATGAAGCAGGAGGCCTCTATAGAAAGGTGGCAGCCATTTGGGACAGATTGGACTGCTATGTCTGGAAAGACTTCTGACAGAACTTGAATAGAGAGGGAGACAGACTGGGCGGTATGTTAGCCTGGTTACTTAAAAGGGAGCGTCCGCCACCCCTCATACTGGCTCTTAACGGTCCCAATGGAGTCCAGGTAATGGAACAGGGGGCTACAGAGAACCTGCTGTGCGTCCATCTGGCTCAGGTGTATTCAGCCCCAGGAGATGTTGACAGAGCTGAAATGTTGTGATTCCTAGCTCAGCTGCAACTTCCGCGGCTAACAAGGGAACAGGCGGTGGCACTGGGTGTGGATCCTATGTTGAAAGAGCTGGGGGATACCCTTGGGGATATGGCCCATGACAAGTCTCTGGGGCCAGACGGTCTCCCGGTAGAATACTATAAGAGGTATGCCGCCAGCCTACTCCGTTCCCTGCTCAAGACCATACTGGAGGCAAAAGAATTGGGCATTGCCCCTCCTCCCCCCACCCCCACACACACACGAGGGAAACTTATAATCATGATCCCGAAACCAGAAAAGGACCCCGCTGATAAAAGCTCATATAGGCCACTTTTAATGCTTAATGTGGATATGAAGGTTGCCCACTCTCTCCACTCCTATTTGCCCTGGCCACAGAGCCCTTGGCGATATACCTTATGGAGCAGACAAGAGTGGGGAGAATACAGGTAGGAGACCAGACCCACATTTTGTCTATGTATGCTGATGATACATTGGTATATGTGTAGGGTGCGGAACGGTCAATCCCACAGCGGTTAGAGGTAATGGAGGGTGTCGGGGCTTGTGGTCAACCGCCGCAAAACAATACTGTTCCCGTAGGCCCATGGGAGTTGCAGCAATTTCCATATCTTGGCCTGCTGATTGCACACGAACCGCACATGCAATACGAGCTCAATATGGGTAGATTGCTGGAAGGCTTACATTAATCCGTCTGGTTCTGGACAAGGCTGCCGCTGTCTGTTATGGACAGAATAGCTCTGAGTAAGATGGTCCTGCTGCAGCGCTGTATATACATTATGCAAAATTCGTTTTGTTCCTTGCCGGCATCGGTGTTTATGCAAATAGATGACATTTTGTGAAATTCGTCTGGACGGGCAAATGGAGCAGAGTTCATCTCGAAATCCTAAAATTAGATATGGAACAGGGGGGCCTCGGACTCCCCGATTTCCAGTTGTATTACTTCGCGGGGAGACTGCAACATGCCGTACTATGGTGTGACAACAATCCCAATTGGGAGAAAGACTTGCTATCTGGATCCACTGGAACACACCAGCTGCCTCAACTCTTGATGAGTGGGAGAGACTTACCAGAACAGGCACCGCTTATAGTTGAACAGATGACAAGTGTGGGAGAGGGTGGTCTGCATTATTCTCCAGCACGCCCCATATGCTAGACTTCTTCCACTCGGTTGGCTACCACCATTTCAACACCTCTGGGAAGTTATGGACTTTATGCCGTGGATGACAGGCGGCTGCCATAATGAAGGCAACCTGTACCTTGGCGACATCGTAGAACTCCATTATCAAGTATGCAGTAAACTGCAATTTCTACAATATTGGAGCATATCTTGCACTGTGCAAGAAATATGGACCTCGCGCCCGGATGAACCAAGACAATCCTTGGCACTGCAATTGCTTATAGACCCTGGTTCATCCAGAGGTGGTATCTCTTGCCTTAACGCTCTGAACAGCGATAGGCATACTAGTCTCATCCGCAGCTGCGCAGCCTGGGATGAATTACTGAAGATCTCCCTTACAGATGGAGAATGGCACAGAACCCTTTTGCAGGTTCGAGAGGTGGCCAGTAATGCTGGTTTTCAGCTTGTGCCATTCTACTTCATACACAGGGCTTACCTTACCCCAATGAGCTTACACAAAGCATACCCATGGTGTCTGGCCTGTTGCGCCAGGTGCAACACAACACCGGCTGAGTTTGGACATGTGGCATGGGAGTATGCAACAATCAGACAATTGTGGGATGAAGTAGGGCTGGCAATTGATAGGGTAACGGCATACATGGTGGGATCCTTAGCTCACCATTGCATCCTGAGCCTGCTACCCTTACCCAAAAAGGGGGGGGGGACAAAATGATATTGATAGCGCAGTTGGGACTGGTGTTTGTGCGGCGCCGCATAACTATACACTGGGCCAGCTCGGAGAGGCTGAGATAGGATAAATGGAATACAGACTGCATGGAGTGGGCAGAGGCTGAGGAAAGTAGATTGCGTAGGGTGCGTAACAATGATAATGCAGAGAGTGATTTGGAGGAGTGGAAGGACATGCTGGAAGGGTTGGCAGGCAATGTACCGGATGACGAGCAAGAGATCAATCCCCTCTCCAGCGACTGATGTGGCAGGCACCCGTAGGGAGGTACCATCCCCCCTCCTCCTGACACGCTACACACATATATCCAAATATACTGACAATTTCAACCCCACATGATTGGACACTACACAGGCCCCCCCCCATAGACAGCTGATGTTCCAGCTTTATGAATAGCCTTGTGATTTTGTGGCTGATGTGTGATGGGGAAATGGGAGGAGAATGCATGCTGGGGCCCTGGCAGGATCTTCCTTTTTTCTCCTCCATGTTATGTACTACAAGTGTTATGGATAACCTACTGTGCACTATCATTTGAGATGCCTTACATGCATAAATGTATTGTGTTCTGTCTTTATGCTAAAATCTCAAAAAAATGTATCTATAAAATATCCAGTGGCCTTCATAAAAAGGATATCAAAATATTTCAAATGGCGCTGAATAATGGTAAAATTGATAGATTTTGGAGCTGTATTTGCAAGGACAGGTCAAATATCATTCAATAATTATCTCATATATACTCTCCTCTGAGTCAGGCTGCACAGATGTATACTGCTTAACCAATTCTTATACATTCCTGGAGTACTAACAAACTATTTGCTTAATTTCCTTAGAACTTACATAGCAAGGTACAATTTAAGTGGAGAATAACATTCTCAAGTGATTCAAAGCTAAGTAAATTACTCAGGAGGAACATTTACTTTGCAATGTGCCAGGCTCACACAGAAAGTCAGTATGCTGAACTGTGCAGCAAAGAGGACTTATTAAAGTGTTGATGGTTCATTTTATAGTTGGAGGAAAGTGCCACTGTTGGCATGGCTACCGCCCTACCTTTTGCCTAGTGTTAGTGCCAACTTTGATTGAAAGTGTGTTGAGACCCTGCTAACCAGGCCCTAGCAGCAGAGTGTTATTTCCCCAAACTGTACCCCTATTTACACAATTGGAACAGCCCTGGCACACAGTTAACTCCCTTGTAAAAGGTACCCATGGTACCCAGGGCCCTGTGGCCAGGGAATGGCTATAAGGGCTGCAGCATGCATTATGCCACCCTAGGGGACCCCTCACTCAGCTCATGCACACTGCCATTGCAGATTGTGTGTGCTAGTGGGGAGAAAAAGTCAAAGCCGACATGGCACCCCTCTCAGGGTGCCATGCCCACAACCCACTACCTGTGGCATAGGTAAGTCACCCCTCTAGCAGGCATTACAGCCCTAAGGCAGGTGCACTTTATCACAGGTGAGGGCATAGCTGCATGAGCACTATGCCCCTACAGTGTGTAAGTCCTTTCTTAGACATTGTAAGTGCAGTGTAGCCATACTGAGTATTCAGTCTGGGAGTTTGTCATTACGAACTCCACAGCACAATAATGGCTTCACTGAATACTGAGAAGTTTGGTATCAAACTTCTCAGCACAATTAACCCACAATGATGCCAGTGTGGGATTAATTGAAAAATACACAAAGAGGGCATCTTAGAGATGTCTCCTATATGTTAGCCCAACTGCTAGTGTAGGACTGACCGGTCTGTGCCCGCCTACCACTTTCAGACAAGTTTCTGACCACATGACCGCATTTGTGCACTCTGGGGTCAGAAACAAAGCCTATCCTGGGTGGAGGTGCTTCACACCTCCCCTGCAGGAACTGTAACACCTGGCGGTGAGCCTCAAAAGCTCAAGCCTTCGGTTACAGCGCCCCAGGGCACTCCAGCTAGTTGAGATGCCCACCCCACTGTACAAAGCTGCACTATTGGTGGCAAGTCCGGCGGAAAACAGGGAGGAGTGTCCACCCCAGCCAGGACCACCCCTAAGGTGTCCAGAGCTGAGGTGACCCCCCCTCCCTGCAGAATCTTCCATCTTGGTTTGGAGGACAGGGACCAATAGGGATAGGAATGTGCCCCCCTCCCCAAACAAAGTGAGCACAAGGAGGGTATAGCCACCCTCAGGGAAAGTAGCCATTGGCTACTGCCCCCTGACCCTACCACGCACTTAAATCTAGGATTTACGGGCCTCCCTGAACCCAGCTCACAAGATTCCTGATGACCAACAAGGACTGCTAGGCTCAAACCCCCAGCAGAGAAGACAGAAGATGACATCTGCTTTGGCCCCTTCCCTACCGGCCTGTCTCCTGCTTCAGAGAACCTGCAAAAAGACTAGCGACATGTCCAGCAGGCCCAGCGACCTCTGCCAACTCCAGAGGACTGCCCTGCACCCAAGAACAAAGAACTCCAGAGGACAGCAGCTCTATCTGAAGAAACCTACAACCAAGGACACTCACCTCACTCCAGATGCGCGAGTCCTGACCCCTCTACACCAGACACCCACGGCCCGTGTCCAGGTGGTCCACCCTGCAGGAAGGGGTCCCCTGGTGACTGGGAGCAAGAGCCTACCCTGGGTTAATCTCTCCACGATGACGCCTGCAGAGGGAATCCCGAGGACACCCCCCCCCCCCCCCGACTGCAAGCTCCAGGCGAAGATAACCGACGCCTGAAGAACCACTGCACCTCAGCCCCCAGGCCTTGGAGAAATTGACCCCCCAGTGCAGCATCGACCAGCACGCGGCCCTCCTCCCTGCCCAGCCGGTAGTTTGCCCGAGAAGCCCCACTGGACCTCATCTGCAGCGGGGTCCCCTCAGATTTGCATTGAATACCAGATGCCCTGTTTGCACCCTGCACCCGGCCGCCCTAGTGCCGCTGGGGATGTGCGTTTGGTGCCTACATGCTAATTGCCCCCCCCCCCCTCGAGTGATCTCTTGAACGCACCCTCCTACCTGCCCCCGTCTGCCCTCCGAAATCACGGGTTTTTACCTGCCAGCAGACCAAGTTCTATGTGACCCTTGTCCCCATAGGAGCCCACGTTAATTTGGTGCCTCTTTGACCTCTGCACCCGACCGGCTGTGTTGCTGGTGGTGGGTGTTTGGGCTTAACTTGAACCCCCAACGACGGATTACATACGCCCTGGTGATCAGAACTTTAAGTTATATACTTACCTGCAAAACTGTAATATCTTTCCTTCCCCAAGGAACTGTTGAAAAATGCAGTGTCCACTTTTGAAATAGCTTTTAGCCATTTTAAGAAAAACTGTAAACATTGTTGAGTCTATTCAAAGTCCTGATCATATATATGCAAAGTACCTTTTATTTTATGTACTTACCTGCAAACTGAATCTTGTGGTTCTAGAAATAAATTAACAAAACATTTTTCTATATAAAATCCTATTGGTCTGGAGTTAAGTCATTGAGCTATTGCTTGTGTGTGTACAACAAATGCTTAACACTACCCACTGATAAGCCTAACTGCTCGAAGACACTACCACACAAATAGAGCATTAGTATTATCTATTTAAGCCACTGTCAAACTACTGGGGAACCCCTGGACTCAGTGCACACTATATCTCATTTTGATATAGTATATACAGAGCCAGCTTCCTACAATAGTGATGGAAATATACTACAGGCCCAACTTTATTTTCATTTACTGAGACACTGAAAACATGTTTCAAATATCTAATCCTTCTTCCCTTCCTGACAAGGACATGCAATGGTCAGCTACTGTAATTCATGCTGCAGATAATTCTGGGAACTGACTGAAAGAACCATGCTTGACAATAATAAAGAAATCTTATAATAAATAGTCTATCTTTTGCATGACAAAGAAATGTAACTCTAGCACAATATTAGGTGGGCTAAAGTGAGAGTTTTCAGCAAGACTCAGGTGACTGTGCTTGGTTACATCATCTTGTGCATTCCACTGAATTGAGTTTATTTCTTCAAGTAGATTTTTAATATAAGGTACATGTTACTTACCCTGTAAGCATCTGTTCGTGGCATGCAGTCCTGTAGATTTAGATGGTGCTCTGCATACCCCTGCCATCTAGTGCTGGCTATGGGTGTGTGCAGGTTGTTTTTCTTCTAAGAAAGGCTTTCGAGTCACAAGGAAGGAGTGACTCCTCCTTCTCAGTGATAATGCGCATGGGCATCAACTCCATTGTTAGACTGCTTTCCGTAAGAGGGAAAGAATAGAGTGTTGAGTAAATGTAAGTTATGAGATGTTCATGTGAGAAAGAGTAGAATAAACTGCCACAGGTGTCCGGGGAGGATGGTGGGTGCATGTGAATCTGCAGCACTTCATGCCACAAACAGAAGCTTTCAGGGTAACATTCTGTTTGAGGCATGTGTGGGTGTAGTTACACATGCTCTGCATAGACTGTAAAGCAGTCCAGCTCATTAGAGGTGGCTAATCTGTGGGTGTTGCAGTTGTTTGAAAAAGAGTATGTAGCACTGTCGATACCTACATTGGCTTGTTGGCGTGCTTAAACATCCACAGGTTTTGTGAAGGCGTACAGTGTGGACCATGTAGCTGCTTTACATATGACAGCTATGGGAATGTTCCCTAGAAAAGCCAGGGGTGCTCCCTTTTCCTTGTAGAGTGTGCTCTGGGAGAAGTACGTAAAGGTCTTTTGGCTTTCGCATAACAAGTTTGAATGCATTCTCCTATCCATATGACTATGCCCAATTTGGATATATGGAGGTGAAAAAGCAACAAGAAGTGGTTTCGCTGCTCTGAAAGTTTTAGTTCTATCAATATAGACCATGAGGGCTCTGTTAACATCTAATGTATAAAGAGCTCTTTCCGCAAGAGAATCTGGTTGTGGGGAAAAAAATTGGTAACTCAATCCATTGGTTGAGGTGAAATTGAGAAAACACTTTAGGGAGAAATATAGGTGTGGTGCAGAGAACCACTATGTAGTTGAAGGAACAGTTCTTCCAAGGTTAAAGTCTGGAGCTCACCAACATGTGTAAGGTAAGTGACAGAAACGAAAAAAGGCCATCTTCCAAGAAAGGAATTGAAGGGTGCATGAGTGCGGGGGTTCGACTGGGGAACCCATGAGACTTGTGTCAACCAAATTAAGGTTAGATGAAGGTGTGAGTGGAATCCATGGTGGAATAACTCTAAATCTCCTCCATGAAGGCTTTAATCACTGGTACCTCGAACAAAAAAAAGGTGCTGCCTTTTTTGGAGACAGGCAGCCACTGCAGCAAGATGTAATCCTATAGATGTGAACGCTAATCCAGCCTTTCGTAATTGAAGCAGGTAGCAGACAATGTCTTGTACAGTGTCTTTGAAAGGGTCAATTTGTTTTGAGTGAAAGCAGCAGACAAAACATTTCCACTTTACTGCATCGCAAGCTCTAGTGGTATGTCTATGGGCTTCTGTAAAAATGTCCACAGCCTGGTGGCAAATTAAGGTAACCAAATTATGACCTCAGGAGTCAAATTGCTAGGTTGAGAGTTTTAGGATCTGGGTGCCTGATTTCTCCATAATTCTGAGTGAGAATATTCAGCCTGTTCGGGAGCTTCTCGTGGAGAACTACAGAGAGGTCAAGTAGTGTAGGGAACCAGGGTTGACGAGCCCAGGTGGGATCTACAAGAGTCAATGTGAGACTTCTGCTGTAGCTTCCAAACCAGAAATTGAAAGAGAGGGAGATGAGGAAAAGAGTAGGCAAATATCCCCGACTGACTCATCCATAGTGAGTTGCCCTGGGATAGTGGGTGTGGGAAACTGGAGGCAAAGTTTGGGCATTTTGAGTTTTCTGCAGTTGCAAAAAGGGAACCCCTACCTCTGGAAATATGGAAGTAGGAATTGTGTGTGCAGTTCCCAATCGTAGATTTGGTGTTGCATCCTGCTTAGCAGGTCTGCAAAGCCTGTGGCTGGGAAATACCCTGGTATTAGGGGAATGTTGTGAAGCAGAGCACATTTCCATATGTTTTGATAGTTGTGAAAGTTGCACAGACTGAGTTTCCCCCCTGCAACTTGTTCCTGTCCCCGTTTCCTCTGCTTATCTGGGAGACGTTGGAGGAGCTACTCCATCTCATCCCAGTGAGCGAGGTCACGGAACACGATCTAGTTCAAATGCACCACTGGTCTGCGGACTAAGCTGCAGCCCTTTTCCCCGCTGCGTCAATTTTACTTATCTTGTCAGGTGGCTGGGTACAGCCAGATGCTTCGGTGTTGGCTCTTTTCCTAATACTGGTGACAACTAAGGAATCAGGGGGTGCTTACCCTCCAATGTAGAAGGGTCTGAGGGAGAGGATCTCTATTTCTCGTCAAACCAGGGAGTAATTATATGACCCCTAACTGACTTCTTGTATAGGTCGTCCATGTGGCGTAGCATCCCCTTGAGCACAGGCAGGTACTGAATGCCTCTGGATGTGGAGGATAGTGTCTCAAATAGGAAACCCTTTTCCAGAGGTTCCTTATGAAGCAGAACGCCCTGAATGTAGCTGCCCTAGCTATGAGTTCCTAGCTATGGGTATGTGGTGGGCTTATCAGGAGGTGCTGGGCGTGCAGGGTACAAGACTGGGTCTGTTTCTCAGGAGTGTCAAGAGTCCTGGGGGTCAGAGTCTGGTGGTACATGACAAGAGTCGGCCCCAGTATCAGGGGGACCGGTCCCATCACCGGGGTATCCAGTACCATCCCCCGGGGATCCCTGAGGGGAGGCATAAGGGTGGTGAAGAGGGCATGTCTGGTAGTGGTAGTGGAGGAGGTGGTGGTGGCAGCGGAGGCAAAGGTCTAGTGGCTTTGTCCATCTTTTTGGGTTTCAGTGGAATAGGGACATCCAAAGTCTCTTGAAAAAACAATTGATTTTTGGAAGATGGTGGCAGAGAAGGCAAAGGATTAGCTGCCATCTGTCCAGTTTTGGGTTGGATCTGTATCTATTTCTCTTGTAGGTTGTAGAGAATAGGCTCCACTGTTGCCTCAATATTCTTTTTGGGTGTCGACTTCGAAGGTTTTGGCTCCAAGCAGAGTTTGTGTTTCAGCTCTGAAGATCGCAGCCATGGTTTCAGGTTTGGTAAAACCATGATTCGGCTACGAGCCGAAAGGTGGGTGTCTAAATTTGATTCTCGATGACTACCATAGCCTGCAAGCAGTGGTGGTCTGAAAGCCTCTTGATCTGGGGGCGTCAGTCCTTTTGACTTAACAATTCGAGGCTGTGGGGCTGGGGGTACTGTACACACCGCACAAGAATCCAGGGTTGCGTTGGTTATTCAAACTTCAACTCCAGGTTGGATTGTGAGCTGACCTTGCCTCCCTGTGATCAGGAGAGAGACAGGTTACAGACCTGATGGGAGCTGGTTCGTGGGTATTTTGTTTTTGTAACAACACAGGTAGAAATGGAATGGCCGTAAATTCCTTCCCCAGAAGGGCATTGTATGGAGATTTCACAGGAGAATGAGTTCGAAGGCCCTGAAAGGCGAAGTCCTCTGAGTTACATCAACTCGACGGTCTGAAGCACTGAGACGAGAAACACAATCAATAACAATACGGATGGTAAGGAGATATAGAACAAAGTGAGATCAGAGGACAGTCTCGACTGAGCATGAACGCACACGTCCAAACCAGCCGGTGGAGAGAAAACAATCTCACAATAGAGCAGATGTTCACACGCAGTATTACCAAGAAGGAAAAGTCACTAACTTGTGCAAAACCTGCACACATCCGGATCCAACAGTAGATGGCAGTAGTATGCAAAGCATGTATATATACAGCCACACATGCCTCAAACTATTTTTCCACTGTGAGTTGCAGTTAGGAATTAGTCCATCATAACTTTTTGGTATTGGGTTTGCATATAAGCCACCAATCCAACCGGGATTGTGAAATGTACATTGTACCATGAATCCTGAATTTGCATATCCTGCTGAAGGATTAAGAATACTTGCTATTTTAATTTCAGTTCACCATACTAGCCTGCCTTTAAACTTAATTAAGCAAACTCAAGGTGTTCGGATGCCAGACCCAAAACTTAAACAGAAGTATGCCTAACATTTGAAGTTGAGAGACTGGCATGCAGAGCTCTAAGGCGATCCTGTGGAGAATATGAACGAGTGGTTGGACACTCACACAGGGCAGATACAACATTCCAAAAACTTTCAATTAGCTAGTTGAATGTGCTCGTGTTTTTAAGTGATTACATAAAGGTGTGATTTGAAAAACAATAAATGGTTGTGGGCTCATTAACCTTACAATTGTAAATAACAATTTGTATACAATAAATGTTAACTAGGCACCCTATGTGTTTATAGCAGATGGAAGGAAAGTAACAGGAATGCAATCACTAGTTCAGTAGTAAATGGAATGATGTTCAGAATAATGTGCAACTGCAAACACAAATAACAGAAAAACTTTTAAAAACAGAAATAGCAAGGTTTCTACTGCTCACATGAAAATGGAATAGTTGCAACTTGACATCGAATATAAACAGACCCTCCACAGCACCCAACCACCCAAGTTCAAGTTTATTTGCTTAGTTAATAAAAACCATTGCAATATAATTTATTCACCACAAGAAAAAACATAACATAGCATTCATTTAAAATCATCTTTCATTTTCTTAAAACTATCACAAAGCAAGCTAGTTCCCCAACAAGCTTCGAAAACAAAACATCATTAAACTGAAACTACAGGTTGCTTAAAAATGTTGTGCCCCACTGCTACTTTCTTGGTTTTGTGGTCAATTTTCTTCCCCACACCCTTGAGAAATTTTGACCGGGTTAAAACATGCAACCGCAGCCCCTCTGCAGGTTCTCATTCCTCTTCACAAACTCCTTATGCTACATTTTGCAACGTTCATTAAAGACCGCTTTACAAAGGCTCATTACATGAATGAGGCTCTCCGATGCTTCGCCGCAGTCTGCATTGTTTCGCATGCTCCTTTCTTCGCCATGGTGGATAGTGCTCTAGAACTGGGATGACACCGTGTAGGAGGCTGGACTGGCTTGTAGTGAGTACCAAGGGGTACTTGCACCTTGCACCAGGCCCAGTTATCCCCTATTAGTGTATAGGGTGTCTAGCAGCTTAGGCTGATAGAAAATGGTAGCTTAGCAGAGCAGCTTAGGCTGAACTAGGAGACGAGTGAAGCTCCTACAGTACCACAAGTGTCACTTGCACAATATCATAAGAAAACACAATACACAGTTATACTAAAAATAAAGGTACTTTATTTTTATGACAATATGCCAAAGTAACTCAGAGTGTACCCTCAGTGAGAGGATAGGACATATACACAAGATATATGTACACAATACCAAAAATATGCAGTATAGTCTTAGAAAACAGTGCAAACAATGTATAGTTACAATAGGATGGAATGGGGACACATAGGGATAGGGGCAACACAAACCATATACTCCAAAAGTGGAATGCGAACCACGAATGGACCCCAAACCTATGTGACCTTGTAGAGGGTCGCTGGGACTATTAGAAAATAGTGAGAGTTAGAAAAATAACCCTCCCCAAGACCCTGAAAAGTGAGTGCAAAGTGCACTAAAGTTCCCCCAAGGACATAGAAGTCGTGATAGAGGAATAATGCAGGAAAGACACAAACCAACAATGCAACAACGATGGATTTCCAATCTAGGGTACCTGTGGAACAAGGGGACCAAGTCCAAAAGTCACAAGCAAGTCGGAGATGGGCATATGCCCAGGAAATGCCAGCTGTGGGTGCAAAGAAGCTTCTACTGGACAGAAGAAGCTGAGGTTTCTGCAGGAACGAAAAGGGCTAGAGACTTCCCCTTTGGTGGACGGATCCCTCTCACCGTGGAGAGTCGTGCAGAAGTGTTTTCCCGCCGAAAGACCGCCAACAAGCCTTGCAACTGCAAATCGTGCGGTAAGCGTTTTTGGATGCTGCTATGGCCCAGGAAGGACCAGGATGTCGCAAATTGCGTCAGGAGAGAGAGGGGACGTCGAGCAAGCCAAGGAGCCCTCTCAGCAGCAGGTAGCACCCGGAGAAGTGCCAGAAACAGGCACTACGAGGATGCGTGAAACGGTGCTCACCCGAAGTTACACAAAGGAGTCCCACGTCGCCGGAGACCAACTTAGAAAGTCGTGCAATGCAGGTTAGAGTGCCGTGGACCCAGGCTTGGCTGTGCACAAAGGATTTCCGCCGGAAGTGCACAGGGGCCGGAGTAGCTGCAAAAGTCGCGGTTCCCAGCAATGCAGTCTGGCGTGGGGAGGCAAGGACTTACCTCCACCAAACTTGGACTGAAGAGTCACTGGACTGTGGGAGTCACTTGGACAGAGTTGCTGGATTCAAGGGACCTCGCTCGTCGTGCTGAGAGGAGACCCAAGGGACCGGTAATGCAGCTTTTTGGTGCCTGCGGTTGCAGGGGGAAGATTCCGTCGACCCACGGGAGATTTCTTCGGAGCTTCTAGTGCAGAGAGGAGGCAGACTACCCCCACAGCATGCACCACCAGGAAAACAGTTGAGAAGGCGGCAGGATCAGCGTTACAGAGTTGCAGTAGTCGTCTTTGCTACTATGTTGCAGTTTTGCAGGCTTCCAGCGCGGTCAGCAGTCGATTCCTTGGCAGAAGGTGAAGAGAGAGATGCAGAGGAACTCTGATGAGCTCTTGCATTCGTTATCTAAAGTTTCCCCAGAGACAGAGACCCTAAATAGCCAGAAAAGAGGGTTTGGCTACCTAGGAGAGAGGATAGGCTAGCAACACCTGAAGGAGCCTATCAGAAGGAGTCTCTGACGTCACCTGCTGGCACTGGCCACTCAGAGCAGTCCAGTGTGCCAGCAGCACCTCTGTTTCCAAGATGGCAGAGGTCTGGAGCACACTGGAGGAGCTCTGGACACCTCCCAGGGGAGGTGCAGGTCAGGGGAGTGGTCACTCCCCTTTCCTTTGTCCAGTTTCGCGCCAGAGCAGGGCTAAGGGGTCCCTGAACCGGTGTAGACTGGCTTATGCAGAACTGGGCACATCTGTGCCCAAGAAAGCATTTCCAGAGGCTGGGGGAGGCTACTCCTCCCCTGCCTTCACACCATTTTCCAAAGGGAGAGGGTGTAACACCCTCTCTCAGAGGAAGTCCTTTGTTCTGCCATCCTGGGACAAGCCTGGCTTGACCCCAGGAGGGCAGAAACCTGTCTGAGGGGTTGGCAGCAGCAGCAGCTGCAGTGAAACCTCAGGAAAGGCAGTTTGGCAGTACCAGGGTCTGTGCTACAGACCACTGGGATCATGGGATTGTGCCAACTATGCCAGGATGGCATAGAGGGGGCAATTCCATGATCATAGACATGTTACATGGCCATATTTGGAGTTACCATTGTGAAGCCACATATAGGTAGTGACCTATATGTAGTCCACGCATGTAATGGTGTCCCCGCACTCACAAAGTCCGGGGAATTGGCCCTGAACAATGTGGGGGCACCTTGGCTAGTGCCAGGGTGCCCTCACACTAAGTAACTTTGCACCTAACCTTTACCAGGTAAAGGTTAGACATATAGGTGACTTATAAGTTACTTAAGTGCAGTGTAAAATGGCTGTGAAATAACGTGGACGTTATTTCACTCAGGCTGCAGTGACAGGCCTGTGTAAGAATTGTCAGAGCTCCCTATGGGTGGCAAAAGAAATGCTGCAGCCCATAGGGATCTCCTGGAATCCCAATACCCTGGGTACCTCAGTACCATATACTGGGGAATTATAAGGGTGTTCCAGTAAGCCAATGTAAATTGGTAAAATTGGTCACTAGCCTGTTAGTGACAATTTGAAAGAAATGAGAGAGCATAACCACTGAGGTTCTGGTTAGTAGAGCCTCAGTGAGACAGTTAGGCACCACACAGGGAACACATACATATAGGCCACAAACTTATGAGCACTGGGGTCCTGGCTAGCAGGGTCCCAGTGACACATAACAAACATACTGAAAACATAGGGTTTTCACTATGAGCACTGGGCCCTGGCTAGCAGGATCCAAGTGAGACAGTGAAAACACCCTGACATACACTCACAAACAGGCCAAAAGTGGGGGTAACAAGGCTAGAAAGAGGCTACTTTCTCACACAACCCCCCCCCCCAAACGAAGGACAATAAGGCTAACCTTGGCCAGTTGAGACTTTATTGTCTAAGTGGTGATAAGTAGAGAGTAGCTCTGCAATAGACTGGTTACTCCCTTTATCATCCACTATATGGTTACTTCCCTGTGGGGATGTAAACCACCCTGTTTGAAGATTTTTAGCTAAGCAACAATGTGAAGATGTATTTTCAGAGTTTCTATCAGTAAGTTCTAGTTTAGAGCAGTGGGAATTATCCACTGAACCTATTTGTAATGATGGAAATGCCAGACAGGGATGCTGTCTCAATAAAGCCATAGCTGGGCAAAAACTTTGTCCATATGGCTGGAAGAGAGAACAGGGATGCTGTTTCTCTTGAGTTGGAGCAGGGCAGGGATGCTGTCCTATGAGCTCCACACTAGGGCAGGGATGCTGTCCTAAGTGTTGTGAGGCAGTGCAGGTTTTCTGCACTAAAGTTTCTCTGGGAGGGTTGGAGGGATGCTCCATGTCAACTAAAATGGTGCTCTTTTTCTCACCAATGTTAGTTATCCCACAGAGAGGTACTTCTACCTCAGGGAGTACAGTTTTGCCAACTGATGATTCCCTTGGAACAGGTGCCACCCCAGGAGAGGTTTCTCCCAACACAGGAATTGTATCCTGAATGGTAGGGTGGTTAGGGGATACTGTGATACCCTTTTTACCTGTTGATGGAGAGGGATCCTGAGTTTTCAGGCCTTCTCTCCTTTACTTTTTCATTTCAGTAGAAATGAGAGGGAACAATTCCTCTGGGATGCCCAGCATGGCTGCATGGGCATAAAACTCTACATCAGCCCAACCTGAGGCCTCTAGGTCATTACCTAAGAGACAGTCTACAGGTAAGCTAGGTGATACCACCACCTGCTTAGGGCCAGTAACTCCACCCCAACTAAACTGAATTATAGCTAAGGGAAGAAACTTAGTGGAGTTATGGACATCAATAATTTTATACTGTTGTCCAATGATGTGTTGTTCAGGATGCACTAGGTTTTCAGTCACCAAAGTGATACTAGAAAGAGGCTACTTTCTCACACACCGAACCTACATTTTTGGAAACACTCCTTTGTCTGATAACTATAAGTTAAAGCTAAGTAGTTTTGAGGAGATGGTTTCTTATATTTTCTGAGAATCAACCATCCATGTCTTATCTTGCCAAATCCTGTTTGTCTTCCAGTAGCGACACTATTTTGGTATTGGGTTTTTTTTCCACCTCATTACGGCTCAATATCTGGAGCCAGATAGACAAAAGGTCTAAAGTGACGAGTACTCTTTATAGGTAGTTCCTCATAAATGATCTGATCCTCATCTGTATTTCCATCCAGTGATGATGACGTAAGTTACCCTCTTTCAAAGTTTAAGGTTTTGGCTGCAGTTCACAAAAGCCGCCTGTCTACCCAAGATTTGTTTAATCAGGTAAAATTCCATTCAGATTTGCATTGGGGACACGTGCTTCAGGAGACGGAAAACTGTCTTACAAATTCTTAAGACTGTAAGGCTGAGCATCCACTGTCACAGCCCCTCTGGGCCTCACTCCCGTAGGCTAACAAAGACAGGACTCCTTCTTGGGCCACCTGTAGTATCAGACTGAAAAAGGAGCCTTTCATTTTCTTTTGGAGCAGTCCAAGGCCAGCTCCAAGCGCTTTACCTTTTTTTTTTATTACTTCTTCAATTTGGGCAGCAAATCTTCCATTGGAGATTAAGAGGACTCTCAGATATTTATACACATCTGTTTGTTCAGCTTTTTCAGTGCCCAGGGCCCAATCATATTTTTCCCGCTTTTTCCCTTGGAAAATGAGTGTTCTGGTCTTTTACATATTAATGGTTAGCCCATTTTTATTAGTCCAAAGTTGTGTTCAAGAGCCGTTGCAGTCCAACGTTTAGCCTACTTTTAAGACCAAATTATCTGCATATATGAGGTTTGATGTCCCAAATCCTCACAATTTTGGTGTGTGGGTATTTACCTGGTGTAAATGATGTGGAAGATCTGTCAGAAACAGGTTAAAAGAGTTGGGGCCAATACACAGCCCTGCTTTAGGCCTTCTGTTGTCAATCACTCCATTCTCCCCAGTATAACATTATTTGGGAGCAAGAGGCTTAGAAGAAAAATGACTGCAGCAGTAAAGAAAAAGTCTGGGAAGAATGATTAAAGGTGCGTTTGTGCTTTCATCCTATCCTCATCGAGAACTAAGAGGATAGAAAGTACAGCAAGAAGACTGGTAAGTTATTTAAAAATTTGGGGCCCGATTTAGATACTGGCAGATGGGTTACTCCGTCACAACCGTGAAGGATATCCCGCACGCTGAAATCAAAATCCCATCATTTTTTTTATTGAATTTAGATTTCAGCGGATAGGATATCCATCACCATTGTGACGGAGTAAGCCATCCGGCGATATCTAAATAAGGTCCTTAATCATCCAGAATACTGAGGACCCATGCAAGTAAGTTATGTAGATTAGCATCACACCCATACTTCGACATAACCGCACCACTGGTAATATTAGAAAAAATACTGGACACAAATCAGTTTAAATAAAAAGGCTTTTCGTTATAGATCTTTTATGGAAGTAACAGAACAAATTCAATGTTATGAGCTGAAGCAAAATGTACATTTTACTGTAGGCTTGTGCTTATCAAGTAAACTTTCTAAGCAACTTGTAGAGCTTCAGGAAAACTCAATGGTGCTCTGAAAAGGGTAACAATCACTTAAAACTCAGGAATCCAACAAAAGCTATTGTCTGAATTCTGAATAGCAGAGCATTGTGGAGTAATAAAATGTGCTGTGCATTTAGCAAACATTTTCAACTACACCACTTAGAAATTCCATAAATATTTAACAAGAGATGCAAAATAAATTAACACACGCAAACTTCAGAAATACTTTCAGCACTCAAGTGCTTGACATCTATTTCAAAGTCTCTCCTCTAAATTGTACACACCTACACCCTGAATCAAAGACCTTGAAAATATACATCTTGGCTTCATATTAGAACTGGTGGTTATACTTTCCACCTATTAACAAATTTCAGAGAATCGTTTCCCATAACATTGGTGGGACAGTGGAGAACATGCACGAACATGTGAAAAGAAGCTACTGGCCCATTACTGTGTTAAGGAATTTGTCTAAACGCAGGAAATATTCTATTTACTATTTTCTTGCATAAAATTAAAAACATATGAATTTGAATATGGCAAGTTAAATACCATTGTCAAATATTCCTCTAGAATAACAAGTTAACTGTTAAAGGCTAACTCCTCATTAACAAATAAAAAGAAAATTTAATGTGCTCACAAGTCACAGCCTATAGTGTGTACAGTAAGGCAGCATAAAACTGCTTATGATGACATGGGAATAACAAGGGGATACAAAAATTACGCTTTTTATTCTTCCTTTCAATTTTTTCAGGATAATCCAAGTAATAAACTTCATTGAAGAGCCTACTTCCAACTTGAAGTATAAGGAGGTACTAAACTGAGCCTTTAACCTTCATATCCTCAAGGTTATCATATGTTGGCTCTTATACAATTACTACAGAAGAATAAGACTTAGTAGACATGATTTTGAAGTAGGCAAGGATGCAGACCTGAATCGGAACACAGTGGCAGTATTTCTTTCTGTCGAACAAGAACAAGTAATACAAATGCACTTTATTGACCGACATTCCATACTGATGGAACTCCACTGGCTCCCCTTGCTGATCTTCAAGACCAGGTGCATCATTTACAAGGCCATTATAACCAGAACCCCCTGCTTACAATGCATACACAGCTCACCATCTCTCGGACTCCTCACCACATTGTAAGCCAGGACATTACCAGAAAAATAAGTGTAAAAAAAAAAATCAAAACAAAGAAGCAAGCCTTTTTCAGCTGTGCATCCAGGACATAAAAAAACATTCCCATATACAAAAGGGCTACCTAACTGCAGCTCTAACTTAGGAAAGTGAAAAAAAGACTCTTTTCAAACAATGCATTAACTGATATTCGACAAGACACCTACCCTTCTCATCACTCTGACTTTACACTTGTCATTGACCCGGCACAGCGCTCATCTGCCTTTTTGATAGGTTTGTACCATAGAAGTACCACAACATACATACACGCATCTATATGATGATTCAACAGCACAAACCTCGTTTAACAACTCAATGGCACTAGCCAACAGAACCATCTTGTAGGAAGTTGGCTCTGTATATACTATCTCAAAGTGAGAGATAGTGTGCACAGAGTCCACGGGTTCCCCTTAGAGGTTGACAGTGGCAAAATTAGATAATACTAATGCTCTAATTTGTGGTAGTGTGGTCGAGCAGTAGGCTTATGAGAGGGTAGTGTTAAGCATTTCTTGTACACACACAGGCAATAAATGAGGAACACACACTCAAAGACTAACTCCAGGCCAATAGTTTTTAAATAGAAAAATATATTTTCTTCATTTATTTTAAGAACCACAAGATTCAAGATTTGAGGTAAGTAGATAAAATGCAAGGTACTTTACACAGGTATGTATAGAACTTTGATTCAAAGCAGTAGTACAATCAGTTTTAGTTAAAATGGCAATAAGTGTACACAGTGCAAAAATCAACAGTTCCCGGGGGGAACACAGTTGGTCTCCTGGGCATAGGCAGCTCACCGTTGGTGGTTCAGGGCAACCCCAAAGTCACCGCACCATCAACACAGGGCCAGTCAGGTGCAGAGGTCAAAGCAGGGCCTAAAACACATAGGCACCTATGGGGAACAGGGGTGCTCCAGTTACGGTCTTCTGGCAGGTAAGTACCTGCGTCCTCGGGGAGCAGACCAGGAAGGTTTTGTAGAGCCTTGTGGGTGGGGAGGGGGACAAACAGGCGCACAAAACACTCCATCAGAGGCACAGAGGTGGCTGGGTGCAGTGTGCTAACTAGGCATCGGGTTTGCTGTTGAAAGCACTGGAGGGACCCAGGGGTCACTCAGGCGATGAATGCAGGGCACAAGGGGGCTTCTCAGGTCAGCCACCGACAGGGCTTGGAAGAGGGCCGTCTGTTGATCACTCCTGCACTGGAAGGTGGTTCCTCTTGGTCCTGGAGGCTGCGGGTGCAGTGCTTGGACTAGGCGTCGGGTTCCTTGTTACCAGGCAGTCATGGTCAGGGGGAGCCTCTGGATCCTCTCTGCAGGCGTCGCTGTGTGGGTGCAGGGGGGTAGACTCAGGTTACTCACGTTGTGGTAGTCGCCTGGGAGTCCTCTCTGTGGTGTTAGTTCTCTGGAGCTCGAGCTGGGGGCGTCGGGTGCAAAGTGAGAAGTTTCACGCTTCTGGCAGGAAGAGAGAGTTCTTTGGAAGTTGTAAGAAAACTGCAAAATTGTTGCTGTTTTTTAACAGTGCCGCTGTTCTCAGGAGTTTCTTGGTCCTTCGGGTTCAGGGCAGTCTTCTGAGTCCTCAGTTGTTGCTGGTCCCTGTCGGATGCATCGCTGTGCAGGTTCTTTGAGTCTGGAGACAGGCAGGTAGGGCTGGGGCCAAGTCAGTTGGTGTCTCAGTCGTCTCTGCGGGGCTTTCAGGTCAGCAGTCCTTGTTTCAGGTTGCAGGAATCTGATTTCATGGGTTCAGGGTCGCCCCTAAAAACTGAATTTAGGGGTGTGTTTAGGTCAGGGGGCAGCAGCCAATGGCTACTGTCCTTGAGGGTGGCTACATCCTGAGGGGGATGCCATGTTGACTTTTGCTTTTTCTCCCCATCAATACACACAATCTGCAATGGCATTGTGCATGTGCTAGGTGAGGGGTCCCTTAGGGTGGTGAAACATGCTGCAGCCCTTCAGGACCTTCCCTGGTCACATGGCCGTTGGTACCACTGGTACCTTTTACAAGGGACTTATCTGTGTGCCAGAGGTGTGCCAATTGTGGAAACAATGGTACATTTCTAGTGAAAGAACACTGGTGCTGGGGCCTGGTTAGCAGGGTCCCAAGCACACTTCTCAGTCAAGTCAGCATCAATATCAGGCAACAAGTGGGGGGTATCTACAACAGGGAGCCATTTTCCCCACACATCTCACTAGGTTTTTCAAAATGAAAGAATCAATTGTTCCTTTCCTCTGCAGAGTCCGCTGAGCTCCACCTGTCCCATGTGGCAGCCCCATCCCAGAAGTGACGCATCCGTCACTTTTGACAGATCTGGTTGGGAAGGGAGAGGGATCTGCTGTTGACCCAGTGCAGATTTGAAAGCCTCCACTGCAGGTCTTTCGCAGTCCCCTCTGAGATCTAGACCATGTCCGAGAGATTTCCCTGATGCTGCGCCCACTGGAACTTCAAGTCCCACTGCAGAGCCCACATATGCCATCTGGCATGTGTCACTAGCAGACTGAAGGAGGCCATGAGGCCCAGCAGCCTGAGAGCCATTCTCACCAAATCCAGGATAGAGGCTGAAAGATTGTAATCACAGACAGAATATACTGGACTCACTTTCGTGGAGGATAGGCCCGAAACTGAACTGGGTCCAGAACAGCTCTGATGAAAGGGAGCATCTGAGAGGGAGTCAGGTGTGACTTCATAATGTTTATAATGAATGCCAGGCGTCAAAGTAGGGGAAGACTGAAACCCCCAACCTGCACAGATGAGCTGCTACCACCGCAATCACTTTAGTGAACACCTATGGGGCACGGGTAAGGCCTGAGGGAAGCACAATAAATTTAAAGTGCCTGTGACCTACCACAAATCGTAGGTAACGTCTGTGGGCAGGCAAACAAGGCTATGGAAATAAGCATCCTGCAAGTCCAACGCTACCATCCAGACTCCTGGGTCCAAGGCAGACAGGACTTGAGCCTGTGTGAGCATTCTGAATTTCTCCTTCTCGAGCTAGAGATTGAGGGCCTGAAGGTCTAGGATAGGACGTAAGCCCTTGTCTTTTTTGGGCACCAGAAAGTAGCGGTAATAACCACAGCCTACTTCTGGCGCAGGGACCCTCTTTATGGCTCCCTTGGCCAAGAGAGCCACGACTTCCTGGCGGGGAAGTGCCAAATGATCCTCCGTTATACGGCTGTATGGTGGAGGCATGGCTGGGAGTATCTGCAAAACCCACCAGTTCATAGTGAATGATTCCCAGTGGGGCAGGTGATGGTGAATCCTGCTGCCAACGAACTAGGAGGGTTTGGGGGCTGCAGCAGGGGCGGACTGGGCAAACCTCTGGTTCCCTGTCTCATGGCCACGCATGGGTGGAACCCACATATGTGGTACGTTGGCTGGGAAAATGACAACAGGGAGCCCCGTCTATGGCCACGAAAGGGGCGAAAGGTGGACTGTTGAGGACGAGGAGCAGTCGAAAGACCGAGGGACTGAACCGTAGCCCGGGAGTCCTTGAACCTCTCAAGCACAGAGACCGCCTTGTCTCCAAAGAGACGGGTGCCATCAAAGGACATGTCCATAAGGGTCTGTTGGACATCCCCTAAGAAACCAGATGTTCTCAACCAGGCGTGGCACCTCAAGGCCGTCGTCGCAACCGATCTACCCAGAGAGTTGGTCGTGTCCAGCCCACATTTGATAGTGAACTTTGCCGCCTCTCTCCCATCAGTAACAGCTTGGGAGATGCTAGCATGGGCCTCCCCTGGTATCTGCGGCAAGACTTGCACGACCGTATCCGACAGAGAGGGAGTATAACGACCCAAAAGGCATGCAGTGTTCAATGATCGTAGTGCTACACTGGGGGAAGGAAACAACTTCTCCCCAAATTGGTCCAGTCTTTTTGATTCCCAATCTGGAGGTGCAGAAAGAAATGCGCCAGAGGATGAGGATGCCTGGATAACAAGGCTCTCAGACGTGGGGTGTTGGGACAGGAATTTAGGTTTGTTCGGGGCGGGAAGATGGCTGCATGCAATTGTCCTGTTCACAGGAGCCCCTGTGCTGGGTCTGGACCAAGCACCCAAAAGGACATCAGTGAGGGCTTCACTGAATGGAAGGAGAGGGTCAGAGGTGGAAGCCCCTGGTTGAAGCACCTCAGTCAGGAGATTAGACCTGAACAGTAGGCAGCTCAAGGTAGAGGACCTCAGCCGCCCGCCCTACTGACCACAATGGAATAAATAGCTCCCTCCGCCATAGCCACGATAGGAGGAGACAGCATGCCAGCGTCTGAAGAGGTATCCAGACCGCTGGCCTCGCCCAACTCCTGTGCCCAGTCCATGTTAAGATCATCCTGGTATTCATAAGGGTTCAGGAACCTCTCCAATCCTTCCTCATAATCATACTCAAAAGAATAAGGGTCAGAATCCAACCTGGGGTTAATAGGCCCCATCAAAGAAGGAGGCGGCGTCGGAAGTGCGAAAGTCAAACTCGGGCCGGGGAAGGTCTGACTAATGGTATGACCGGCATCGGTACTGATCCGGAGGAGACCTCGGTGGCCAGAGCCGTGGGTGCAGAACCCGAAGGCACTCCAACAAAACACCTTGGGCCCAAAGGCACCATAGCAGGGTCGAACTCCCAAAATTGAGGCGCATAGCCTCATAGAATTCCTTTAATTGGGCAGGGGTCGTTGTGGCTCCTGGAAACTTGGGGGGTGTGGAGAGGACCCAAAAGCAGGCTCCGAGGACAGAGGCCTAGAGCGTTGACTTTCCTCCTGCATTGCATCAGCCAAGCGACAGGGTGAAGTTGAAGGGTGATGAGATTTGACTTCTTTTTCTTCTTCTTACCGTGATCCAAAAACTTAGACGACGAAGAGTGGTGGTGGATCCGCGAACGGTCTCGAGACATGCAGAGTCAAGCGCCGGGACATCATAAGCTTGAGAGACTGCTCCCTCAAGGCCTTCAGGTGCATGGACCAGCACTCGGAGCACCACAAACAGACCTGATGCGGATCAGTCATCGACATCAAGCGGTGACAGTCCTCGCAAGATTTGAATCTGGTCTTCGGGGCATCTTGATGCACCAAAACTTCACCAAAATCACAATAAAAAGTCGAAGCAGTCAAAAAAATGACCAGGGCAGCTCTCTATGGATCAGTATGTGGCGCAGAAAGAAAAGAACTGATGTCACTCTGCTGAGGCTGCATCTATTTACTTCTCCCAATGTCATCACAGAGACTGATGCCAACGATGCCCGTGGAGTCGACCGATGCCACCTAACGACATGCAAGGGTATTGCTCGAAGAAAAATCTCCGGTTCCAGTGACGCCTGGGGTAAGTTCCAAGGTAAGGAATCTGCAACTAGAAGTCTCTATCAGATAAGGGTGTCATTACCCATTTTTTTAATGTGCATTTATTGACTTAACAAAAAGCTTTTTTTTTTTTTTTTTTAAAGGAATAAGTGGCAGTTAGGGTGTCAACTTGGTTGAGTAGAGTCCACAGATAACATGAGCCATCTGATGGTGGTCTACAACAGTCAAAATGGAAAATATAGACAGAGAAACTACATACAAAAAGCTAGGTTTAAATACCTCAGTGGGAGCTTTCCCTCCATACCACCACAGGTAAAGGCCTCTATCTGTAGGAAATTACATATATACACACATAATAGTTATGTGTTGAGATAGATGTTTGGACTTTAAAGGAAGCCTTTAAAAAGTCCAAATGTAAGGAGAAGATTTACTTTTGGAGAAGCAATCAAAATCTTCCAAAGATCTGTAATGCCATCCTGATCCAAGTGAAAAGGATTGCGAAGGTGGCTGTGGTTAAATACAGAAAGCTCAAACCAATTAGTAAAAAATGTGAAGCCAGGGTGTACAGGCACAGTTAGCCGAAAAAAAGAAAAACAGCCAAATGTTTGCACAACGATGATAAGTGTCCTGCAGCTCTACTGGGTAAAGTCAGACAATGAAAAAGGACTTCCCAGCCAAGCACTCAGCACTGGTATGGTGGCCTAGACTTCCTAATGAAAACTAGCTAAATGTGGTCAAAATAGTGTTGTGTTCCACATGTCTGCTTTGAAGAAAAAAAAAAACAGTCACAGCTGACTCTCAAACATGACTGGTTCTTAAACTTCAACAATATATTCAACATCTATATTCCCTAAGCTTGAAAAAAATGTGTTCAGCATTAATATTTCATATTATAAGTGCTGATGCTTTAACATTCTTGAGACTAAAAATAATTTTAAAGTATTTGTATATAACATTTCCGATGTACCAGACTGAGAAAGTACTCCCTACTCAGAAAACAAAACGTAGAGTTCTTGGGCTGTTCTCTGATAAGACTCTGGTCCCAGTGATTACTACAAGAGTGTCACTGAAATAATTGAAGTAGTAAAAACAGCTCTCTAAGGGAGGCTTACAGTATCCCTATGTGGTCCTAGGGAGCTGTTATCACCTGGCCCGTCTCAGGTATGTGTATCATTGGGCAAATGAAAGCCAAGGGATGTATTAATCGTCAAAGGTCCTCAATCGCTATACCCACCTCTGAAAGAACCTGGTCGACATTGTCCTTTTTTCCATCTAACATTTCAAGTATAATCTACTCCATCTCATTGTCCGTGTGCTTTGCTGCCAAAAAATGACTGCTCATTTCTGACATCTAATATGACTGTGATGCACCCCTATGCACACTTTTATTTTTCTACTCGTCATACCAATGTATCTTAGCTGCCATGGCCATGTAATCACGTATATTAAATGCGTGGAATTATAATTGGTGTGTTTCCCCAATGCTCATTCCAGATTCTCAGCCAGCCTGATAGTTTTGGTGACTTTCGTTAAGTGGCAAACACTGCATGAGCCACATGGATAGTGGACAATGATGGGTTGATGGTCCCAATTAAACAGAACTGTGGTTGGGTGCTTATGCGCTCTCTTTGGGCGTGTGTGTACCAAATTATCCCGTACGTTCTTATTTCTTTTGAAAGCAAATCTTAGTTTTGGTCATTTCAAATGTCCTCATGCTATACTGTTCCAGTGTTTATTTATTATATTTTTAAATATTTCAGAATATGTGCTAACACATTTGAGTATGTTTTCATCTGTGTGCCTCAATGACGGTTCTAGGAGACATTACGGATGCTGGTTTCTTGCAAGTTTTCAGCACTTCTCCACAATCATTGATGGGTAATTTCTCTCCTCCAGTTTGGTGGTAAGGTCCCCCTCACCTGGATCTTAAACTCTATGTTACTGCAATTTCTCGAATCCCTAAGAATTGAGTTTAAGGCAAATTTTCTCTCAAGGGAACGTGGATGGAAACTGTCAAATAGCAACAAACTGTTCTTTGCTGTAAGTTTACAAAACGTTTTAGTTTTCAATGTCATCTCTTCTCCAATAATAGTGACATCTAGAAATCCAATGTCAAGTTATGCATAGTGCACATGAATTTCAAAAATTGGGCTCTAGTATTCAGCCAGCTTAAAATTTCTGTTACTGTGTCTGTGGAGCCTCTCCAGATAATCAAGATGTTGTCTATGAATCGCTTCAAAAGTTGAATATTTTGTTTGTAGGGATTAGATGTACTTAACACATGATTGCCTTCGAATTAACTCACATATACCCCGCCAGACATGGCACAAAGGTGCTACCCATTCATGTTCCGTGGGTCATGAGGTATTTCTGATCTTTGCATTTAAAAAAACAAATCTGTCAATTGGATTCTACAGCATTCTAACACAAAGTGTTGATGGGTGCTTTAATTCCATTCCTCCTGAAAAAGAAAGTCTTCAATAGTCTGCAGTGTTGCATCTTGTGGGAGGCTAGTATAGTGGCTTTCGACATCAAGTCGTACAAGCAGATCACAGTCGAATCAAAATGTTGACCTCTCAAGTGTAATAAAAGATCTCTTGTATCTTTTAGATAGGGTGATGTATGTTGAACTAATGGGTGAAGGAAGAAGTCTGAAAATGGGAAAGAGGCTCCAGAATAGGGCCTATGCCTGAGACTATGGGACATCCTGGTGGTGGTCTACTGTCTTTGTGCATTTTTGGGATAGCAAGATATGCTCCTTACAACAACAAGATTTGTGCATCCAAGATCCTCCAAGCAGTTTCCCACAATCAGTGAAGGAGGGACTAAGCTGGAGTAGCTTGCCAAAAGAATATGAGGCTCTATCTACATGTACAAATATTGGGAAGAACCCAATAGTGTGTGTGGTACTGGCCACATGACCGACATATGGGCACGGATAGGCTTGCCTTTAGCGCGCCTGCAGCAGGCGATTAGTGCACTCACACCGTGAGTCAATGGCATGGGTCCTTTCAGAGAGGTGACGGGTGAGAACATTCATGGACAACTATATTGTATACCCTTTAGTTGTCTACCAGGAGAAAAAAAATAGTTGTCATCGCTGGCGCACTCTTTACACATGAAGAGTAGCATATTTAAGAGTGTAAAACCAACAAAATAATATAACAGTTTTAAAAGGTAAAGTGCAAAAGGTCTCAAATATTCCTTTGAATAGCAGCCCTGTTCAAAAAGTAAATAATATCCCCATCATAGGCAATTCATTAACATCAGCAGTACAAATTAAAAATCACCGTAAAATAGATAAAACTTGATCAAAGCGGTCAGAATCATACAAACTTGGTTGCCACAGTCCAAGAGTCAGCAGAGCCAGTTTTGCTGGTACTACCAGTATTAAGGTGGCACAAGTAAGGTGCCTTCACACACATCAGGCCTATTGTTCCTGCAGAACAAACCGCTATAGTAAACAATTTTGTCCTCACTGGGTTGCACCCATTCTTTTTCGTCTTAATCTAACTTTCAACTGTTTTTTTCACTGATAATTTCACTCCGAAAACACAAACAGCTGTAAAGAAATTGTGGTTCTACTATTTGAGTAGAACTTGAATTATGCAAACGAATCCTAGGAAGAATATGACCCCTAACCAGAAAAGGTGTATATACAATCAATGACCAGGTTTTCAAAACCAGTACAGATTTATTTACTTGTATGAATGCAATCTGACATCTTAGATATGAAATATTAAAATGTTGGACCTGCTGTTCAGTTACAAATTTGTTAGGAGCATACACCAGTCTAGTAGCGTGGGTCTTCTAACTTGACATCCATTAAAATCTTGTGATACTACCAACAATCTTATGTGTCCTTTAAATAGCTAGCCTGATTGATAGAAAGTCAAATGAATCGATTCAGAAGCCTAAATTTACACATGTCCTGAGTACCACATCAGTGAAGATGCACAGCAAACAAATGAAAAAGTTGATCCCTGTAGAAAATATTCTTATGGTTAAAAATAAGGGCACAGGAACATGTCCAGGAGTGGTGAATGGCTGAATATTTACCACCTTATCAAAAAGGACATCTGCAAAAGCTCAGCATAGAGTTAAGGATCCAAATATGCCCTATTTGTAACAATAGCCGTTGTTCTGAACTTTAATGCTGCAGTGATACCAGACTGGACCACTGAAGAGTTAAGTGTGCAAGCATATTACTTATGGCACATTACATTTACTTGCTTTAGCAACTTTAAAGCGTAAATAAAAGATTCATAGAGAACTGAACAGCAACACCCAGGTGATACATTTTTTTGTTTGTTGTTCGGTCTTATGATTTTCTTCCTGTGACTGTAAACGATTCAGATGCAGTTTCACCATTATTTCACTTTTTTATATTGATCACCCATTGCAGATCAATCAGTGGGTCCCAATTAGGTTACAAATAAAGATGTTTATTAAAAAAAAAAGAAAACAAAAACAAAGGCACTAACGATAAGCAAGACGTTTTCTTTTACTCAAAGCACTAAGAGTATGAGCATATCTCTAAATTGAGAAGAACAAGAGGATCACAGAGTAACCCACTTCATAGACTGGAGAAGCTCTAATAATGGACTGTTAGAAAAGTCATGTGCCTTAGTGGGTACGCCAGACAAGGGGGTGTTTAAAATGGAAGCTCTCTTTGAGAAACTGCAAACAAGGATTAGCTGAATGGAGACCCTCATCCAGGGTAAGAAAAAAGTCTTCACAGCTCAAGGCCATGGTAGAGCTCAACAGTGAGAAAGTGATGAAATATTATGTTTTAAAAGACAGTGCAAAAATGTGGAGCATTGACTGGGATGTGGCGGGCCTAGAACACGAAGGGCAGCTACAATATGAATACTTGATTTCTCACTCTCAGAGAACAAGATACAGCGACCTGCTGCAGCCATTTCAGAGAATCAAGGAACTCCACAACAAGTCCCTTGCCAAGGTTAGAGGTGAGGATTATGCATCTCTCTATTTCCTACAGCAGAAGTTCTATGATCAAACAGAATGAACAAGTTACTTACCTTCGGTAACGCCTTATCTGGTAGAGAAATATTCTAGTTGCAGATTCCTTACTTAAATCCTTGAATCCTTGAATTTCCCCCAAGCATCAGTTTTATCTGGAGAATTTTCTGAGCAGTAAAACTTCGGGTCATTAGGTTGCATCGATCAGCTCCGTGTTCATAGTTAGTGCAATCTGCACTGGAAATGAGGCACCAACCCGGCACGCTGGGTCAGAGTCTTTTCTATGACTTTCCACTCCAGAAGCTCAGAACCATGAATAACACAGACTGCTGGTGTGTCAAAACTAAGGCCCCGAAAGAGAAGACCAAGTCTCTAGAAATCAGTTCGCAGAGCGGGGAGGATGGGTGGATCCTTAAGGAATCTCCAACTAGAATGTGTGTCTACTAGATAAGGTGTTACCAAAGATAGGTAACCTGTTAAACCAATAGCGACTTTTAGTTACAGATTCCTTACCTTTGAATAGATACCCAAGCAATAACATTCATGGAGGTGGGTCTGCGAACCAAGATCATACTAGAAAGTCCTGCAGGACCGAACAGGCAAAGTACCCGTCCCTACAAACCTGACTGTCCAGGCAGTAGGGTTTGATAAATGTGTGCAACGAAGCCCATGTTGCCGCCTGAAAGATGTCAAGGACTGAAACTCCACGTGCTAACGCAGTGGTTGCAGCTGTAGCTTGGGTAGAAGGAGCACACAAACCTTCAGGTGGTTGCTTTTTGGCCAGCATGTAGCAGATGTTAATGCAGATCTTGACCCAACTGGAGATGGTCTGCTTCTGCATCGCCCAACCTTTCTTCACACCCACATAATCAACAAAGAGTTGATCTTCCACCCGCAACTCTTAGACGATCAAGGTAGAATGCCAAAGCTATTTTTTGGATTAAGGCAGTGGAGTCTCTCCTCTTCCTTAGAAAGATGTGAGGTGCGGGAAAAGTAGGCAAGGTGACAGATTGGTACACATACAAGGCCGTAACCACTTTTGGTAGAATGGAGGCCCAAGTGCACAGCATCACTGTCAGGATAGATGGAAAGGTAGGGCAGCTTAGATGACAATTCCTGCAGCTCACTCACCCTGCGGGCAGATCTAATGGCCACAAGGAAGGCTGTTTGCAAAGTGAGAAGCATGAGAGGACAATTGTAGAGAGAGGCTCAAAAGGAGCACACAACAGAAAGGTCAAAGCTACATTAAAATCCCACTGGGGTAAAATGAATGGGGATTGAGGAAACATGTGTCAGGCCTTTAAGGAACCTATGTACAATAGGGGACTTAAAGAAGGTTGATCAGACAAACTCTAAAAAGCAGAAATTGCAGGCAAATAACCTTTGAGTGCACCCACAGCAGAGCCACGCTAGACCAAGGAGTATAAACAACAGAACCTCAGAGAGAGGAGCAGAAAGGGGGTCAACAGACTAGCCTGTGCACCATGCCACCCATTTCTTACCACAAGCATATACCGTTTTGGTGGAGGGAAGCATGGATGCCAAGATAACGTTACAGACTTTGGGCAAAAGGTCAAAAGCTGTCACCTGCAGCCACTCAATCGCCATGCAAGAAAGTGGAGAGTGGACCGATTCGTGTAGAGAACCCTCCCCTACTGCTATGACAGAAGATCCTCCCGAAGTGGCAGTCTGAACGGAGAATCGATGGACAAGCTCAACAGCTCGGGATACCAGACTCTCTGTGCCCTGTTAAGAGCCACAAGGATTGCTTGGGCCCCGTCTTTCTTGATCCGCTTGAGAACTCTGGGCAGAAGTGGTATGGGTGGAAAGGTGTCCAGGAGGCCAGAGTTCCACTCGAGACAAAAAAGTGTCTCGGAGCGATTGCTGCCTTGGAAACTCTAACATGCAAAACTGCTGACACTGCATTCTCTGCGGAGGCAAACCGCTCTAATGAAGACCCTTCGTGCTGCTGAATAAGACCTTTTGCCACCTCCGGATGGAGACACCATTAGTGATCTGGTAGACCTTTTCAACTGAGTTAGTCTGCTCTGGTGTTCTGGGAGACCCGCAACATGTTGTACCACCGGGGATATGCCCTGCTGTTCCAGCAATGTCCAGAGACACAGAGCCTCTTGACAGAAGTCTATGACCCCCCACCCACCCTGCTTGTTGCCGTACCACATGGTGATGCTGTTGTCCGTGAACCCCTGCACCACCTTCCCCCTTGACGGGGGTAAAAATGCCTTCAATGATAACTGGATCGCACAGAGCTCCAACAGGTTGATATGAAGTCCAGACTCTGCCAGAGATGAGACACCTCTGATTTCCATCTCTCCCAGATGGCTGCCCCATCCCAGGAGTGACACATCTGTCACTATTGTCAGATGTCATTGGGGAAGGGAGAGGGATCCACCTCTGACCCAATCGATGGACGTTAACCACCATGGCAGATCTTGTGCGGTTCCCTCCGAGATCTGGACCTTGTCGGAGAGATTCACTTGATTTTGCGCACATTGAAACTTCAGGTCTCACTGCAGAGCCGCATATGCCATTTGGCATGTGTCACCAGCAGGATGCAGGAGGCCATGAGGCCTAAAAGCCTCAGTCATTCTCACCGAACTGCAGGGTAGAAGCCGAAACATCAATATCATAGCCTGAATATCCTAGACTCGCCACTCAGGAGGATAATTGTGAAACTGCACTGTGTCCAGAACTGCTCTGATGAAAGGGAGCATCTTAGAGGGAGTCAGGTGTGACTCTGGCACATTTATAGTGAACCCCAGGGAATGCAGGAAAACCGCTGTAGCCTGGAATTGGGAGATGACAGCCTAGGGCAAGCCCGCCTTCAACAGCCAATCTTCAATATAGATGAAGACTTAAACCTCTGATTTGCACAAATGAGCTGCGACCATCGCCACCACCTTGGTGAACACCTGAGGGGTGATGGTAAGGCCTTAGGGGGGGGCAAGGTGAACTGAAAATGCTCATGGCCTACCATGAACAACAAGTAACCTCTGTGGGCAGGCAGGACAGGAATAAGAAAATAAGTGTTGTGCAAGTCCAACACTATCATTCAGTCTCCTGTGCCCAGGGCAGATAAAATCTGAGCCAGAGTAAGTATTTTGAACTTCTCCTTCTGTCTCCAACTGGCCCTTGGTGAGGAGTCAGACTAGGAAGGCATAGAGGGTGTTGTGGGGAAGGAGTGTGGGTGTCTGTGTGTGTGTGTGTGTGTGTGTTTGGGGGGGGTAGAGATGGGGGTCATTGGATTGGACACATTGTTGGCTCCCTGACCCACGAGGTTGGTCGAGCCCATATCCTCAGCCATGCAGAGGCTGGACAGCACACACAGCAAGGGGTCTGGCCAGGAATGGACACGTTTGGAGGCCCTTCTTGTAGCCATGAAAGGGGCGAAAGGCAGATTGGGGTAAGATGAGGGGCGCCTGAAGCCCCAGGACCTGGGGGTACCATGAGAATCCTTGAAATGCTCGAGGGCCGGGTCTGACTTGTCTCCGAAAAGACTGGCGCCATCAAAGGACATGTCCATCTAGGTAGCCTGGGAATCACCCAAAAAGTCAGATGTTTTCAGCCAGGCATGGCACCTCAGGGCTACTGTCGACTAAACCTCTCTGCTCAGCGAGTCGGTCGGGCCCAGTCCACAACATAGTGAACTTTGCGGCGTCTCTCCAATAGGCAACTGCCTCAGAGAGTACAGCCCTGGACTCCTACAGGACCTGTACAGCACCTGCGCTATCGTATCCCACGGCGGGTGGGAATAATGGGCCAAAAGGCATGAGGTGTTCACAGTGATGCAGTGATAGGCTGGCGGAAGAAAAAATAATCTTCACAAGTGTATCCAAACATTTGGATCACCTATCCGGAGGTGCAGAAGGGAACGCGCCTTCGGAAGTGGAGGTCTGGAAGACCAAATTCTCGGGAGTAGGGTGTTGCGTCAGAAAGTTTGGGTCTCCTGGAGCAGGGCCATGGTGGCATGCAATTGTCCCACAGGAACCACTGTGCTGGGTTTGGACCAGGTACCCAGTAGGACATCCGTAAGGGCTTCAATGAAGGGGTGTGCATGGGTTCAAAGGAGGAAACCACAGCCTGAAGCACCTCAGTCAGGAGGTTGGTCCTGACTGCCACTGAAGCCAACTCGAGGTCCAAGACCCCAGCTGTTCTTCTCATCACCATTGAGTAGGAAGGCCCCTTGTCCGTAGCCACAACAGGAGGAGAAAGCATGGCAGTATCTGGAGAAGTAATCAGTCCGCTGGCTTCACTCAATTCTGTACACCAGTCCATAGGGTCTTGGAGCTGATATTCTCGAGGGCCCACCAACCCCTTCCATTCTTCACCATAACCTAGCCCATAAGACAGGGGCTCAAGATCTGACAAAAGAGGCAAGGCTCCTGTCAGTGTCGTAAGACGCCCATCCGGCTCCATGTCAGAGTCTGCAGTGAGAATGGAGATGGCATCCAGAAGCGTCTGCATCGGGACTGGTGTTTGGGAAGATCGAGGTGGTACGAGCGATGCTGGTCCCAATCAAGGACTGAATCATTGGGTACCCCTGGTATCAAGGCCGAACCTGTTGGCATGGAACCTGTAGGGGTCCCTTCCGACTCTATGGGACCCAAAGGGACTCCAGAAGAGTTGGGCTGTCAAAAAATGAGTTGTATGGCCTCATAAGTTGGGCCTGGGTGGCTCCCAGAAACTCAGGGAGGAGCAGTCTCTGCCAAAACACAAGTTCCTCGGAATGAGGCCTAGAGCCCCAACACTCCCTCTTCAGCCAATGGATGAGAAGTCGAACTACGCTTCGGCTTCTTGCTCTCCTTGTGCCTTAACTTACCTGATCGTCCCAAGGACTTGGAGTGGGATGACAACGATGGAGGACTCTGCAACCGATTCTGGGACCTTTCGCTCGACCAGGAACTCGACTTGCAGAGTCGAGCATCAGGCCGCCATCAGCTTCAGAGACCTCTCCCTCTAAGCCTTCAGATGGACGGCCTAACTCTCAGAGCACAACTTCGGGTCATGGTCATGCCCCAGGCACCAAAGACACACGAGGTGCAGATCCGTCGCCCAATGACTTAAATGAGGATATCCTCAACGCACCAGGAGCAGAAAACACAAACAATCTTTGACAAAGATGAAAAAAGGTCAGTCAAAAAGTGACTAAGGGGTAGCTCTCTTTGGATCAGCGCTAACTGGCACGGAAAGAAAAGAGCGGACTTCAGCAAACCAGGGAGGCACCCATATAGGACCTGCACAGTCATTTCTGGAACAGACATTGATGTTGACGGATGCGGATCCGATCAACACCACGTAACAGCACAAATCATCCTAAATCAGTAATAAAAGCACCAATCACATATCAATCAATCAGATTTGTAGAGAGCTTCTGGATGCCTGTGAGGGTATCCAGGCCCTAGCATGGTCCAGTTGATTAGCCATATAGCCAGGTTTTCAGGGACTTTCAGAACTCAGGAAGAAACTAGAAGGTCCGGACATGAAAAAGTAGCTCACAGTCTCACAATATCATATTCCATATTATCCAGTGCATCACAAAGCAGCCTGTCTTATTTAGTTAAGTACTCTTCTGGCTCCTTTAGTTGAATATAGAGTTTGCGCTACGGTCCCTGCTGAGACGTAGTGGATCAGACTCGACCACCTGTGATCCTTTTCACATGATTCTTTAACATACCCGCCCCCTACCAACTTCCACTGTTCCTCCTGTAATGTTGAGAGTTGGTGGGGGGCAAGGGGGGCAGATGCTCGACTCTAGAAGACTCCAAAACTCTAGAGGACTCCCCTCCAAGAGTTTTAGTTCCAAGACTGTGGTGAGGACCAAGAGCAGACAGTTGGCACTTTGCTACACTCACATCTGGTTTTTCCTTGCTGTTGGCGGCACTCATTGCTGACAAATGAAAGATGTGTGCAATGGCCAAAGAGCAGACTTTATTGAGGAGATCTGAAAATTATTTGATTCACTTGACGGTTAGTTGCTCATTGCCCTGCAGGATTTACTCTAGAACATCCTCAGGGGTCTGTACAGGAGGTGTGTCTCATGCAAACTTGACACCTTAAGAGGGCAATCTAGCCCTATCAATTAAAAGGGCATTCTGATGGTGCAAGAATTGCTTCTGCTGAAAGGAATTCAACTGACCTCTAGTTCTCCTGACCAAAATTATTACTCAGGTCTCCATAGCTGAGCTTCCAAATTGCAGCCTGTATAAAGTTGTATAGGAGGAGGTATTTCTACCTCACAGATAGGAACATCCCCGAGGAAAATTAATCCTCAGTGAGGACAGAGTTCAAGGCCCATGAGGCCTAGGGAAGGCAACTTCAGTTCTTGGCAACTAGATGCTCTGAAACCCATCCAGGGATGGTGAAGGGAGTTCCAGAGGGTTGGGGAACCTCTCATGATCCTGGGATTTCTGGAACTGCGGGGACATAAAACGCCCTAAGTTACCACCCAAAGGAAATGTGAAATGCAAAAGGATGATGCTTCTCATTCCAACAACTTTGATTTCCTTAGGGATATTTTCTTGAAGAGCATATACAACCTGTGACCTCTAGCCACACTACAGAGGGCTGACGAGGGAGATAACAGGGTTGCATTTTAGAACTTTTAACTTTTAAAGAATGAACTGTGTCCTTGCCACCCAGCAGCAAATGTTATATACTGAGAGGCGTCCGAGCTCTCGTAGGACCTGTCCACAACTCATACAATCTTGAACCATGGGCCTTTAACCACCCAAGCTTCTTGGAACTGGTCCCAGCTGACAAGACGTCCCACTATGTCACCAACATAATTCGTAAAAGCCTTGATAAAGGTCACAGCTGAGTATAACAGCCCGCCTTGGAGAGCAATGTGGCCTTTAACCACCGGGTTTACTCTATATGCAATTACTTGGGGCCTAAAATATTTGGCAGGCTGGTGGCGCTACAGTGGCAAGGCCAACTTCCAAGGTTCCCAAAAGGCTCAGGATACAAAAGAGGAAACTTCCACCAAAATAAGCATATCAGAGACTTCTTTCCTGACAGAGGGGGTTGCTGCAAGTGCAGCCCAGAGGGGCATCAGAAGAACAGCCTTGGCACCTAGGAAACTTTTGGGAAACAATTTCCCTCTCCCTCAACTAAAACTGGGGCAAAGGTTGACCTACTCCCTTCCCACCGGCACACAACAGCAGGAGACACCTGGGTGCTGCCAACAGTTGTTTGATTCTATACAGTTTCATGGTTACCCAAGGCAGTGTACGTGGCCTCAACCTGGGTTTTGACAAGAAGAATGCAGGCTCAGAGTGAGAAGCGGAGGAACTGGAGGCTAAAGGATGGAGCATACTTTTTAGCCTCCATCGCTGAATCTGTTTGAACAACATGTTCTTGGTCCAAAAGAAGGAAAAGGGACTGTCGAGTAATGAACCTCAGCATTTTCAATGTGAGTGCTTAGTCTAACTACTCTGAGATTCCTTCATACAAACGAAAGAATAGTCAGGATTGACCTGAAGGAGACCTATGTTACAGTGACCATCTTTGGACCCAATCATCAGATCCTTCAGTTTCGCTGGCAGTCTCAGGTCTCTTATTGAAGATTATTTCATTTGCCCTTTCATCAGCACCCTGGCGCTTAACCAACCTTGTTAAGCCAGTGGAGGAGTTCCTCAGGGCCAGAAGTCTGATATAGACCATTTACCTTAAAAAATCTCCTTTTGCTGGATCAGTCTCGGGTATGTCTAAGAACTCATCTGGTGTACACAATCAATCTCCTTTAAGGGGTAAGCTTTTTAAACTATTTCAATTGGAGTTGACGCCCACCCAGTTAGTAGCATTTTGGGGGTTTGCCTCCTTTCTGGTGAAATACCTGGCAAATAACAAGGTGGCTTACTGTGCCCTCTGAGAAATGGACAACGCCTAAGCATTCAGATATGTCAACTGCCTCAGAGATACAAAGACAAAAATGCTGGCAGAGTTGGTCAAGACTTTTTTCCACACATCAAATGAATCTCTGTGGCGGCAGAAAACATTCTGGATTCCAAGGACTCCAGACATCTACAAGAGTCAAGAAATTAGATGCTGGACCCAGCCTTCAAACAGCTTAATGAGCCTCCAATCTTTCTGCCAGCTCTCAAAGTACTTCAGTTGACATCCAGATGCTCTGGACATCTTGCTGAAGAATTGAGAGAAGAGTTGCAATCATGCCTTTTCCTACAGTGGTGGCACATGAGAAGGCAGGAGGTGAACAGGGTACTGGTTACTACTCTATGGACAGCTCAAGTTTGTTTTCCAGTCCGACTGGAACTGCTTTGGGATTCTACAGTCCTTCTCTTGCCTTGGAAACTCCCCGTGGACAAGAGGATCACCTTTAAACTCCTCACCCACGCACACAAGGCTCTACACGACACCAGACCCACCTACCTGAACACCAGACTCAACTTCTACATTCCCTCACGTCACCTATGCTCTGCCAACCTTGCCCTCGCCATCGTCCCCCGAATCCAGCGCAAGACCTCTGGCGGCAGATCCTTCTCCTACCTCGCCGACAAGACCTGGAACGCACTCCCGACCTCACTACCTCACTACGCCAGACCCAGGACCTCCTCACCTTCAGGAGACTCCTCAAGACATGGCTCTTCGAACGATAGCAGCACCCCCCCCCCCCGTAGCGCCTCGAAACCCTAACGGGTACATAGCGCGCTTTATAAATTATTGATTGGAACATCCTGACAGATAAGCAGGACAGTCAAAGTAGCTGGTATCAGATGTTTCCATGCGTGGAGGGGTAGTAAAATTACTGGTAGCTCCAGGGAATTTTGGGGAAGGTAGAGGCACTTTCTGGAAGGGCTAGGGGGCGCAGTATGGCTGAAAGGTACAGGTGTGCTTGGGGAAGAGGGTCTAGGTGTAGTCTTTGACTATCATCCTGTAGGGAACAGGCCTTGTTAGCACATAGGAAATTTCCTGGTAGAAATGGCAGAGACCAGCTTGGCAAACATTAATATCAGATCATTCCAGTCAGATATTTTGGTTGGTCATTCTTTCACTGGATTGTTCCCCAGCTAGAGAACATACCCTCATTAGTTGGCTTCATTAATGAATTAGTTTATTTAAGCTGCCAGAACCTAGATATTCCTAGCTTTGCTATGTCAACTCAGCCCTGAACCATTTTCCATCTTCGCCTCATTACAACTATCGAGTAGCTTTCATTTGTGGTTTATGAGGTAATATCCTGGTTGTGGAAAATCAAGTTTCAAGATGTTTTCTTTCTTTCTTTGTTATGTTTGATGATCTTTGAAGTGCTGCAGGAGAAAATAATTAAAGATCTGTGCATGATCCTTGTCTCCATGTCCTTATTACAATGGATACTTCCTATTAAGATGCTAGGAAATGTTAAATTCTATAGTGAAATGCATATGTATAAAATATTTCCACAGTGAAAACCAAGCCAAAATGCAGCAGGGAGCTGTACGGGGTCAGAGACCAGCATGACGTTAATGAGTAACAGCAGAGGTAGCTGGGTTATGGACAGTTAACGCAGTGATGTAGTGTTGTTTAAAGAGTAAGTATGTATGCATTTGTATTTTGGGAGTTTGAAAAGTGGTGTAAAACCCCATTGAGAATTGTGTGTGGTGTGGGGGTGGGGAGGTCTGTGCCAGACCCACTATCACAGAACTAAACAATTCCTCCAACAGAGGCCATCAAACTCCAGCAGCAGAGAAGTAGGGGCCACACTGTCAGAGACTAAGATCCTGATATTGCTGGACTTCAAAAGTCAAAAGTACAAGAATGCACTTTGCTGTGCCTTAACAGGACAAATTGAGCTGATGCACAGACCTGATCTGGGCCCTCAAGATACAATGATCTACATACTGTCTTTCATTTGAGTGGAAGCTGTAATTATCGTTTAGATGTAGGTCTCTCTGAGATGTGACATATGAAAGATGGGTAACTTGACCAAGCTTGCTGTGATAATTTTGCTTCCAACTTTTCACTGTTAAATAAAAAAAGTTTTAAACCTAAACTGTATGGAAATACAGACCAACCATTTAGAATCACAACAGCTTCAGGAGGTGGAAATACATGTCGTCCTCAGGAGCAGAAGAAAAACTAGCATATTCAGAAATAGTGGAAGTGCATGCCCTCTGGTAAATGTCTGACCTCAAAACTAAAACTTTTTGATAATAAGGACATCCTCAGATGTTCAACACCCCAGAGATTGTCCAAGAGCTAATAAAACGTGTTATACAAAAAAAAAAAAAAAACATGCTTGCTAAACATATATCAGGTTGACGGTAGGTAACAATTTACAGATCAGAATCTTAGAGACTACACCTCACCACAAAACAAAAAAAAAAAGATAAAACCTTGCCTCTTCAAATAAAACACAGGTAGAACTACCCATATTTAAAAAATTGTGATAGAGGGAACTTTACACACCGCTGCTTTATGGATGTTTTCTGCACAATAAAGGGAGGCTATACTTGCAGGGATGTTCTCCAAATACTTACACCAGATATTTTATATCTGTAGCTGAGGGCATGAACCACAGAACAGGTTAAGCAGAATGTGTATTTGTCGGGAATAAGATTTGTTTTGAAAGGCATTTAAGAACACCATCTTATCATATACAGAGCAGATCCAAATATGGAGTTTACTCTGAGAAGGGAGGTATCCATTTCCTCTACTAACCTGTTACTAGGTACCAAGCTTCACAATCGCCTCAGCCTTTGGACATCAGATGCTCATGCCACACTAGGAACTCACGTACAATCCCACCATATGCTAGAAAAAAATCCTTTACAGAATGGTTAATCACTAGTCAGCAAATCTGGCATGACCCAAACAGTTGAAAACATGTACTACAAATATGGCAGAATAAAAACAGCTATGGTGGCTCAATCCAAGCCATGGTATACTTTAGTGTTCTCCATAGTCATGCTTAAAAAAAAATAATGTTATTTAACATATTGTAAGAGCACAATAAAAGAAAATAATTAGTGTGGTAGGCATAACCCTAAAGCAGAGGTTATGTGCAAGGACATTGGCAGAGTCATACAACAGCACTTTCCCCTTTAACAACTGCATGAGATTGATAGCTGATGCAGCCACTTTTTCTAGAGATGATGCTTTCAAAACCACGAGGATTAGGAATATGCAAAGCACAATCTCAAAACAATTTCCTTTGCAGTAGTGCCTGTAATTGGTGGTAAAAGAAAAAAGCAACTTCATTGAAAATAAGACATTTTCCTTTGACTGTAACATGGCAAGCGGAGAGAGTACAAAGTTGCTGTAGTAACTTCAAGGATAACAGTTGCATAACTTGTTTCCACTCTATGGATAAAAACTAAATACTGATGCAGAGCAACACTTCTTAATGAACACAGCTTAAGGAGATCCTTCAGGAGGCCGTTTGTAGGAATGGCTGGTCTTCATTTCTGTTCCAGTCTCCAGATTGCGGTTTACAAACTCAAAACCTTGGCAGTTACATTGTAGATTAGTAGAGCAATGTTCAAAGCGTCAAAATGGCTGATGTTATAGATCAGTCATGGGTCTCTCCAAAGTAATACCAAACTCATTCTTGGGAAGTCCTGCATTTTTCATGTTACGCTCATGGACGAAATGAGAGTAGTTTCTATTGTAAGCCAGGGAAGAGGATGGGGCTTCAGTGGTCCACGTGTTTCCACCATGCTGACCAATGCTGCCGGCGCCAGGTGGCCTGGATTATTAGGAGTACAGTTAGTATTGTGTAAAGAGTGAGTAAACACCAGAAAGGAGGAAAAAAGGCAGAAAGAGGTCAGAAAAACTGAACAGACAGTTGTTCAAAGGGATTTGAGAGTGTGCTTTGTGCACTAATTTTGTGAAGTCCAGAGAAGAAATGTAGTTACATTTTTTTCTCCAATGAGAGAATATTGTGGCACTCATCAGTCAAGGTAAAAGTTTATTGTGCATGGGCATCAGGCCTCAAATCAAAACACAAATGTCAGATGTTTTAACTAGGTTGATTGTGGACCCCAAGATAGGAACACAAATTTCCTCTGTTCTAAATTTGTTGAAATGATCTGTTTACCACACATGACTACGCAGTTATTTAACACATTAGACCTCAATAACATGATCTTCAATAAATGAAATCCAACAAATACGGTCAAAATATGTAACATATTAGCAAGAGTAAAAGCTGAGCTCAGAGAAAGGGAAAGCAGGACCTAAATCAATGTATTTTGCACCCAAGTCACAAGATCACCACAAACCAGACGTACATGAAATCAGACTGTGGCCAAGTCGAGTGAGAAGACAATGAGGTTGCCACATCAAAAACGTTGTCAACTATACGAGATGTGTGTATGACTGCCACAAAAGTGAACTTTTGTTTAGATGAAAAAGTGTGCAATTGCAAATAACAATTTTACTCAATATATCTATAGAAAAATATAAACTAAGGAAAAGGATCCTAAAATAGTTTACTAAACATCAAACTGCACGTCTATATGGAATGAGACTTTTAGACTCTAAACAGATCGACTGTACCAAAAAGATTTGCCCTTTCTATAAATTCATAGTAGAGGACTTAATTTCATGTCTTTAAGGACATCCATAAGAATTGAACATGCTTTGTTATGCCACACAGAATGCAAGTGGAGGACAAAGAAAAAAAAGGAACAGGGATCTCAGTTCATTATATATATATATATATATATATATATATTTTTTAAATAATCACACAATAGCTTACAGAAAGGTGAACCATTGCCAGAGAGTCTACTTTAATATACTTAAAGAAGGACTCTATCAGTCATGGTAACTGTAGGAAGCTGGCTCTGTACATAATATCAACATGAGATATAGTGTGCACAGAGTCCAGGGGTTCCCCAGACGCTTAACAGAGGCTAAAGTAGATAATAATAATGCTCTTCTTTTGTGATAGTGTGGTCGAGCAGTTAGGCTTTTAGAGGGTGATGCAAACCATTTGTTGTACACACACAGGAAATAAATGAAGCATACAGTCAATGATTAACTCCAGGCCAATGGTTTTTATATAGCAAAACATATTTTGTTACTTTATTTCTAGAGCCACAAAATTCAAGTTGCAGGTAAGTACATTTGCAAGTAAATATATAACATGTATCAATACCACAGTTTCAAATTGGCAACTTATACGGTTATTGAATATATAGTAATCTGTTTTAAAAGTTGACAGTGCAACTTTCAGAATCAGTTCTAGGGGGGGGAAGAACATTTAGAAGTTTCAAGGTAAGTACAAGACTTACAGTTCCAGTCACCGAAGGTAGGGTGTCCAGAGGTGGGGGTTCAAATGAATCCTAAACACTCACCACCCACATCACTGGGCCGGCCGGGTGCAGAGGTAAAAGTTGAAGTCAATTTGACATGGGCTCCTATGGAGACTGGGGGCACTCGGAATCTGGCCTGCTTACAAGCAAGTACCTACGTTTTCTGGAGGCAGACCTGGGAAGAATAAAGGTGCACTGGAGGGGCCATAAGTCAGCAACAGAGACACACCCTCAGCGGCGCTGGTGCAACCAGGTGCAGGGTGCAAACACAGCGTCGGGCTTCCAATGCTTTCCTATAGGGAGACCCCGGGGTCACAAAGATGCTGCAGGTGAAGCCTAGGGGGTTAGTTCTGGGAACCCAAAGGCTGGACAAGGAGGAGGGCTGCCGGCAGGACATTGCTGCATGGAAGCTCGGATTCCCCAAGGCCAGGGGGCTGCGGGTGCCTTGGAACCTTTTGGCATGGGAAATCTTTGTCTGGTTCTGTTGTGGTCGTGGGGGGGTCCTCCGGATTCAGGCTGCAGGCGTCGTTGCCGTGGAGAGGAGAGGTCAACCCAGGGCGGGTTCTTGCTCAGAATCGCCTGGGGACCAACTCCAGTCAGTTTGGCCACCTGGACACGGGCTGTGGGCATCTGGCGCAGAGTGGACAGGACTCAGGGATCCGGGGACAATCTGGAGTCCTTGGAGGGAGTTTCTTCTTGGACAGGGCCGCTGTCCTTGGGAGTTCTTGGTCCTCTGGGTTGCAGGCAGTCCTCTTAAGGCTTTTCAGAGGTCCCTGGTCCTGCAGGATACATCGCCTTCTTCTCGCAGGGCTTTAAAAGCCGGAGACAGGCCAGTATGGCTGGTGCCACGCCACTTTGAGTCTTCATTCTTCTCTGCTGGGATTCAGCTTAGCAGTCCTTCTTTCGTCTTGTGAGGTCGCCATGTATCTGACGAGGTAGGTTCAAGAGAGCCCTTAAATCCTGGACTTAGGGGCTTTACAGGGGTCAGTGGGCAGAAGCCAATGGCTACTGTCCCCGATTTGGACTACACTCTTCCAGTTTCCACTCCCTTTGGGGAGGGGGACACAGACCTAACCCTGTTGGTCCCTGTCCTCCAAACCAAGATGGAGAAGGGTCCTCCCTAGGGGTAGTCCCAACTCATCCTTGTTTTCCCTAATTATCCCACCGACTTGCTGCCAAAAGTGGGGCTTTGTCCAGGGGGTGGGCAACTCCACTAGCTGGAATGCCCTGGGGCACTAACAAGAGGCCCGAACCTTTGAGACTCGCCACCAGGTGTTGCAGTTCCTGCAGGGGTAGGGGTGAAGCACCTCTACCCACTGGAGGCTTTGTTTCTGGCCACAGAGGACACAAAGCCTCTCAACCCATGTGGTCAGAAACTCATCTGGAAGTGGCAGGCTGGCACAGACTGGTCAGTCCTGCGCTAGCAGCTTGGCTAACCTACAGGGGGCATCTCTAAGATGCTCTCTGGGTGCATTCTCCAATAAATCCAACACTGACATCAGTGTGGGTTTATTGTGCTGAGAAGTTTGATACCTGAAGACATTACAGAGCTGGGGAGTTCGTAATGACAAACTCCCACCCCATATACTCAATACAGCTATGTTGCACCTGCTAACCAGGCCTTAGCACCAGTGTCCTTTCCCTAAAATTGTACCACTGCTTCCACAAATGGCACGCCTCTGGAACACAGATAAGTTCCTTGTAAAAGGTGTCAGTGGTACCAAGGGGTCTGTGACCAGGGAGGATCCCTACAGGCTGCAGCATGTATTATGCCACCGCAAGGGACCCCTCACCAAGCACATGCACACTGCCATTGCAGATTGTGTGTGCAGGTGGGGAGAAAAAGTCAGAGCCGACATGGCACCCGTCTAAGGGTGCCATGCCTACAAAACACTGCCTGTGGAATAGTTCAGTCACCCCTCTAACAGGCCTTACAGGCCTAAGGCAGGGTGCACTAAACCACAGGTGAGGGCATATCTGCATAAGCAAAATGCCCTAACAGTGTCTAAGTTCATTCTTATACATTTTAAGTGCAGAGTAGCCATATCAAGCACATGGGCTGGGAGTTTGTCATTATGAACTCCACAGCTAGATTATGGTGTCACTGAAGACTGGAAAGTTTGGTATCAAACTTCTCAGCACAATAAACACACACTGATGCCAGTGTTGGATTTATGGTAAAATGCACACCAAACATCTTAGAGATGCCTTATGTATTTTAACCAACCATTTAGTGTAAAGATTGACCAGTCTGTGCCAGCCTGCAACTAAAAGACAGGTTTCTGACCTCATGAGTTGAGAGGCTTTGTGCACTGAGGTCAGAAACAAGCCTGCTCCTGGTGGAGGTGGTTCACACCTCCCCCTGCAGGAACTATGGTGAGCCTCAAAGGCTCAGGCGTCCTGGTACAGTGCCCCAGGGCACTCCAGCTAGTGGAGATGCCCACCCCCCAGACAAAGCCACACTTTTGACTTAAAGTCCGGTGGGAAAATTAGGTAAAAGAGGCGGAAGGTGACGACTCCAGCTATGACCACCACTAAGGTGTCCAGAGCTAAAGTGAACCCCCTCCCTGCAGAATCCTCCATCTTGGTTTGGGGGACAGGGACCAATAGGGTTAGGAGTGCTCCCCCGCCCCCCATACCCTCCTCCCCCAAAAGGGAGAAGGCACAGAAAGGGTGTAGCCACCTTCAGGGACAGTAGCCATTGGCTAGTGCCCACTGACCTCCGTAATGCCCCAAAATCTAGGATTTAAGGGCTCCCCTGAACCTACTTCCCCAGATTCCTGGCACCCTCAACAAGAAGAAAGAAAGTAGCAAAGAGAAGGACTGCTAAGCCGACCCCAGCAAAGACGACTCTGGACACCAACCGAATTGGCCCCAGCCCTACTGGCCTGCCTGCAGCTTTAGAAGCCCTGCTACCAGAAGGCAGTGCATCCTGCAGGACCAGCGACCTCTCCAAACCACCAGAGGACTGCCTGCCCACTAGAGGAACCAAGAACTCCTGATGACAGCAGCCCTCTCCACAAGGAACCACGAAAAGGACTCCAGAACCACCCTGGATCAGCGAGTCCTGCCCACTCTGCTTCAGATGCCCACTGCCTGTGTATAGGTAGCCCACCGGTCCAGACCAGGTCCCCAGGAGATTCCCAATGCCTAAAGGTACCCCTACACCCGCAGTTCCCTGGCCTCCGGGAATCTGACCACCGGTCCAGCAATGTTCAGCAGGCGGCCCTCCTCCTTGTCCAGGCTGTAGTTTCCCAGAACCAGCCTGCAGCATCTTTGTGACCCCCCCGTGGTCCCTCTCTTGAAAAGCACTGGGAGCCTGATGTGTTTGCACCTGGCTGCCCCAGTGCTGCTGAAGGTGTGTGTTTGGTGCTGACCTATGCCACCCACGTTGCTCACCTAAAACCCCCAGGTCTGCCCTCTGAATTCATGGGTACTTACCTGCTAGCAGATCTGCTTCCAAGTGCACCCAGTCTCTATAGGATCCCATTCTAAATACAACTTCAACTTTGACCTCTGCATCTGGCCGGCCCGTGTTGCTGATGGTGCAAGTTTGGGGTCATCCTGAAGCCCGACCAGTGGACATCCTAACCCACCGAGAGACTTTTACTGTAAGTCAAGTACTTACCTCAAAACTACACTAATACTCTCTACCCCCTCTTCCCCCCCACCCCAGACTGTTCTGAAAATTGCACTGTCATCTTTTAAAAATGAAAAGTGTTACTTGCCTGTAAACAGTTTTATTTGCAAAATCCAAGCAAAGTGTCTTTGATACATATGCTTGATACTTACTTGCAAATTTACTTACCAGCAATAAGATCCTTTTGGTTCTAGACAAAGTAACAAAATATATTTTTCCAATATACATACATTGGCCTGGAGTTAGTCATTAAGTGTGTGCATTATTTATTGACTATGTGTACAACAAATGCTGTGCACTACCCTCTGATAAGCTTAACTGCTCGTCCACACTACCACAAAAAGTGAGCATTAGTATTATCTACTTTAGCCTCTGTTAAGCCTCTGGGGAACCCCAGGACTCTGTGCACACTATCTCATTTTGATATACCGTACAGACCAAGCTTCCTACAATGCGCTAATAGAAAACTGTTTTTAGAAAATGATTATGTACCAGTGCAGTATCAATGGAGAAACCCCTACGGTCAGCGATGAAACACACTAATAGCATTACTTTCAGGCAATCAGGTCACTAAGTTTTATATTAGGAGATAAAGATGGCAAGATGCTGTTTTCATTTACATCACAAGTACTGGCTGACCTCAAGCTGTGAGACAAGAGAAATGTTGTTATTATTTGACAAAGGGTGTGGTCTATTTGGTCAAATGATAGCAGTCTAGCACAAAAAGGGAGTTAGGTGGAGGGGAGGTGTAATCAGATTACTGAAGTTTGTGAAAACAATGTTATCAAACACCACTTCTTTGGACTCCACCCATAAAAACACACAAGGGTTTTAAAATAAGGTGTTATGTAAGAGAAAACAGAAAGGAACAGCAAACGTAAAAATGTAAGGGCAAAGGGTGCAACAGTACAAAAACATCTTTACATTTTCCATGGAGACTTTAAGGAGCAGAGAATGATTCAAGAACCTGATCATACATTCATCCATCGATTACAGAGCCTAAAATGCATGCCTTTTACAGCTGCTCTTTTTTAATAACTGATTCTTTTGTAAATTGGCATAAAGAAAAATAATCCCCGATTTTCTCAGACACTTAAAGAAGATTGTAGGTGTGGAGTGTTGTACAGAAAGCATTTACATTACCATTCCCCGAAGGACTCAACCTTTCTGCAATCTTTTCTCATTGAAGAGTTATCAAGATTTAAAAATAAAAAAAAAGCAGATTCCTCTTGGAATCGCACACTATTGCTTCAAATGAAGATAAAGCAAACACATATGATCAGATTCTGGAAAGTGTGCATTTCCAGAAGATTCAATGCGATTTTGTTGAGCATAAAACATAAAATTTGCTTTATTAAAGTAGGTCATGCAATATTGGTATCAGTACAGCGGTTTTGTCATGGAATGCCCATATGAGTTAAAATATTTCTAAAGATGTTCTTTGCACCACACTGCAGAACTATATATTTGAATCTTTAACGTAATTAGGTTCCAACCATCTCAAATGGAGCTCGTTTCAGTACACAACTGCTTTGAGGGTGTTTGCCCTTTATGCAAAACTTTACCACGTACACCAGAAGTCATTTTAATAGCTTTAGCATTCTAGTTATAATTTTTTTTAAGAGTCATTTAGGTTTTGTCGTATTGCTTCTCATCCTGTCAAAGACTAAACATGTTACATTATGTGTATTTTAAGCACCCAAGCTCTACGTACCAATATGTTTTACACCGTGATGACCAACACAGAACAATACCCCCAGTTTAGTATGATTGATATTTCAGTATTTTAGGCGGTTAGATACCTAGGGCCTGATTACTACCTTGGTGGAGAGGATTACTCTGTCACAATCGTGACTGATAATTCCTTCTGCCATATTACACGTTCCATAAACGGCAGGACAGATATCCGTCACGTTTGTGACGGAATAATCCCTTCCGCCCAGGCTGTAATCAGGCCTTTGTATTCTACAATCAAATACACTTCAGTACTCAATGGTTATGCGCCCCCATGTGCTTCACTTTGCAATAATACCTGCAGCAGACCAGCGCTGTAGCCCTGGAGTGTCCAACGTAGCTCCATAGTGTCAGATTTATGCAATATTTTCATGCTATCCAACCAAGATATTAAATATGAAATTAAAGTAAACGGAAATAATTTACATGGCCAGTCTTTTTATTCTGAAACTCTGGCATTGAATCAGCCCTTTTAGGATGATTAATTCACATATCAGTTGAAAAACATTTTACAAACTGGCAACCTCCAGGGTCAAGAGTTTTACTTTTGTAAAAAAAACAATAATAAATAAAACCACATCTGCCTTTTTCCAGTTCTCTGGCACCCTACCACTAGCTACTGAGTTCAAGAATGTCTTGCAGGTATGAGGTGCACATCTTAAGAAGTACAAACTGAGTTCCTAAGCAAATTTTAAGGGCAGACATTGCATGTGCATGCCAATCTCCAATTTAGTCCAACAGAATCGATCCTGTAGTTGAATGCTCAAAAGGCCAGACTCTGCTGACAGCAAATTCAGTGTCAGCATGGCAGAAATATCCCTCTGACTAACAGTTTTGCTCAGTAGAACCTTTTGCTTGGAATTACCTTCGAATATCTGGCTGTGAATAGAGCCAAGCAAGGTTTCTGTGTGATCAAATCTGCAACTATGTTTAAGGTATCATCCAGAAAAGCAAGGGCTTAGTTCTGGCCATCTAGTTTTATTCATGGGTGGCCGATGCCTAAGGTTAAATGAGGAAATTCCCTACTATACCAATGAACAATGATATTGGCACATCACGGTGAACTATTTATACATTCAGAGAGAAATATACTTTCACCTGCTGAATTGTAACCCACAGCTCCATCAACATAGTCCGGGCAGCAGACCCTTGGTCTTCATAAGGAAAATGTTACTTACCCAGTAAGCATCTGTTTGTGACATGTTCAGCATACTGCTGCTATTAAGGTGTTGGGTCTGGAGAGTTGCAAGTTGTTTTTCTTCGAAGAAGCATTTTTCCGAGTCACAGGATCGAGCGACTCCTCCGTCTCCGTGATACTGCACAAACGCATTGACTCCTTTGTTAGATTGTTTTCCCACAGGCAGGTGACAAAAGGAGTGTAGAGGAAGTATAGAGAAAGATGTCCATGAAAATGTAACTACATATGTACAAGTATATTCAAATATAAAGTAACTGGAAAGGCCACAGCCATCCAGAGAGGAGCGAGGGTACATGTCAGTGTACAGCACTATATGCCATGTACAGATGCTTACTGGGTAATTAACATTTTCTGTTCAATGGCATAGGTAGCTGTAGATACACATCCTCTACATGGACTGTAATGCAGTTCATCTATAAAAGCAGTGGCTAGCCTGTGGGAATTACAGTTGACTGGAAAAGTGTTCATAGCACAGCTTGATCTACATTGGCTTGCGGACATGCTAGTACATTCACAGAGTAATGCTTTGTGAATGCATGTGGTGTAGAACATGTAGCTGCCTTACAAATTTGATTTATAGGTATGTTTCCAATAGAAGCCATAGTGGCTCCTATTTTCCTAGTAGTATGTGCTCTAGGAGTAACAGGTAACGGTCTCTTTGCTTTAGCATAGCTTGTTTGTATACATTTTACTATCCAGTTAGCTATGCTGTTTTTGGATATTGGACTGCCTTTGTGAAGCAGCGAAAAAGTCATCTGTGGTCAGAATGACCTGAGGCACAAGGTCTGAAAAAAGGCAGTCCGTTCAACAGGTTGGTGGTGTTCCACCATTGCCGAGCGGTGAGTATGGCGGTCTAACATTACTAGATTTTTACTCTGACCCTGTGACAGAGACCACTGACAAGATAGGCAGTGCGGTAGGAGATGTATGTGGAATCTGGAATGGGAGAACAATGACAACACAAGGGAACATCATCCCTGACAGGTGCGTGATAGACCTGACTGTGTATGTACACTTCTCCTGAAGCTGGGGGAGAAGAGAATGAAAACTGTAAACCTAAGCCAGATTGGGGTGTGCTAGCCCCAACTCTGCATTGAGAACAACTCCTCAATAGGGTTGTATCTAAAGGGGTTGGAGATTGGATTTGACAAAGTTGATTGTAAATCCGAGTGTGTGAAGCACGTCCACTGTCATCTGAGTGTGATAGACACTGCACTAGCGTGCTGGCTTTTATGAGTCAGTCATCTAGGTAAGGGAACATGTGTATGTTTTGTCTTCTGCGGTGTAGGGCAATTACTGCTAAGCAATTTGTGAGAACTCTGGGAGCAGTGTGACTCCGAAAGGCGAGACTTTAAACTGTTAATGTTTGCCTGCAACCACAAATCTTAGGTATTTTCAGTGTGCAGGGTTGATGGAAATTTGGAAGTAGGCATCCTTTAGATCTAGGGCCATCAAAGTCGCCTTGTTGTAGAAGTAGAATAACGTCTTGAAGAGTAACCATATGAAAGTGTTCCGAGAGAATGTAGTGGTTTAATGGTCTGAGGTCCAGAATTGGCCTGAGAGAGCAGTCCTTTTTGGGAATGAGGAAATGTAGGGAGTATACTCCTGATCCCTGGTGTTGTAAAGGAACAGGCTTGATGGCTCCTTTGAGAAGCAGCAATTGAATCTCTTGCTTTAGAAGGATGAGGTGCCTGTGGGATAGTCTGTGAGAGCGTGGGGGAATGTTTGGAGGAGTGGTAATTAGTTCCAAGCAATAACCATGTTCGCTAATGCAAAGGACCCATTGATCCGTGGAGATGTTGACCCGTTCTGGATGAAAATGTTGAAGTCGTCCCCCGACAAGTGTGTTTGTGGGCAGGGGAAACACTGAGGTAGTTACTGCTTTGCAGCAGAGGTAGAGCCTCAGGAGGTAGTGCTCTTACCTCTGTCCTTTTTATTGCCTCTGTAGGACCCCCTAAAGAAACCATTAGAAAAGGAGGTTAAAGGCTGGCTGTGTTGGGAGGTAGACGCTGCAGAAGTTGTTGATCTGTAACCACCTCTGAAGGTGGGGCGATGAAGTGTCCCTTTGTGTGGGGGACTGTAGAGCACCCATGGCATTTGGTGTGTCTGTCTTGTTTCAGATTCTCAAGGGTAGAATCCACTTGAGGGACAAAAAGATACTCCTTATCAAAGGGCATGTTAAGCACCGCTTGCCGGAACTTTGGTTTTAATCCAGAGCATTAAAGCCATGCGTGCCTCTTTATCAAAACAGTGGTATTAATGCAGCTGTAACTGCTTCTAGGGCACAGCATATGGAGTGGTTTGTAATCGTTTGCCCCTCAGCAACAATTTGCTGTCCCCTTTTGCAGTGTTTATCTGGGAGAATCTGGAGGAGGTCCTCCATTTTATCCCAGTGAGCCTGGTCATACCTGGCTAGTAAGGCCTGTGAATTGGCACTACACCATTGGTTAACTGCCTGTGCAGCCACTCTTTTACTGGCAGCAGCTCACTTCTTACCCTCATCAGGAGGAGTAAAGTCCCCTGTGGCCTGGCTATTGGCATGTTGTCGTGCAGTGGTGGCTACTACAGACTCTGAAGGGACCGGTGACCTAATGTATACTGGATTTGAGGGAGCCGGCTTCTATTTTTATATAATCTCTAGGGGTGTTAACCCTAGAGCAGATGGGCTCTTTAAAAATGTTGTCCGAGTGACAAAGCATGCCAGTTAGTATAGGGAGAAACTGGCTATCCCTACAGGTAGACATAAGGGTACCCAACAGGAATTCCTGTTCAATGGGGCCCCCTGTGCAGCTCTACATAGTGGATGACAGCTGCCTTTGCCACTACCTGTTGGTAGGATGTACTATCCTCTGGTGGGGAGAGTGATGGGGGTTCAAATCTGGTTCATTGGTCAATATGAAATGAGGACCTGCTGTGTCCCATCAAATCTTCCCCAGTGAGTACAGGGGATCCCTAAGGTGTACATTTCCCTGCAGTAGGTGAGGCAGGTGAGTGATGAACGGAGAGAGGTGGAGGAGAAGCATTAGGTGGAGGAGGAGGCAGTGGAGAAGGCTTGTGAGGTGTAGTGGCAGCCTTGTACTTCGCAACCTTCTTTAGAGGTGGGGACGTGTCCATAGTCTCTTGGAAGGACAGTTTCCTCTTGAAAAGTACAGGGGGGAAGCAATTATGCGCCCGTCCCCCCTGATATGGAAGCGGCAATTGCGAGCATCCATTGTCTTCTAAATGGGTTACACAGGTGAAGACGTAGCTGGAGACTGGCTAGAGTCTCCTTGCTCCGATGTTCTCTGTTCTGTGATTTTCGGCACCAAAGTTTTTGGTCGGTGCAATTTGGTCAGATCAGAAGTGGGCGTGGTAGCTGGTCAGCTCTGAGCTGAAGTACTCAGAGAAAGTTCGGACCAAGATGACAAAGATGTCTCAGACCGAGGTGTCTGAGGTCTAAGCCAAATACTTTTTTTTGTCTTGGCTATTTTTGGAGACGAGCTGGAAGGCAGGAGAGCAAAAATAGTTTTTCGGATCCGGCCATGGCCTGGTGGCAGTGGCGGTCCAGCAACCTCTGCAAGGGCTTTCTTGTAGTCTTGCAGTGGGGTAGGAGGTGCCACAGTACTCACAGTTAGTGCAGATGCTAACTCATGGCTTTCGATGTCCAACTGCACTTCGGTGTTTGAGTCCTGGATCAAAAATCTCCTCTTGTTCCGGCACCACCTGAGCATACTCTTCCCCAAAGATGTCTGGGGTGTCATCCAGAGTCTTGTGCGCCAGTTCCAATTGACAAGCTCTTCAGGTCCAAAGGGTCTTCTTCGACTGGAAGGATTTTCAGGAAATGAAGGGAGCTTCCTGGTGGGGCGGGGGAGAGACACACGTTTAGGGAAATTTTGAATGGCACAGAGGAAAGAAACAAAACGGGGTTCATTCCATCAGTTAAGCATAATCTTTGATGCTGCGTGATGAGGTAAGCTCAAACAGGCGAGGATGCCCCGGACGCCGCATGGTTGGTGCCCAGACTGGCAAGTGGAGACGAATGCAAAGATGGAAATACGCAATCAAGAAACAACACGATTGATAAAGAGAAGACAAAAACAAAGATTTCAAACCAGATCGAGTAAAAAGACAGAGCGAAGAGACACATCCAAACCAGATGGCGGAGAGAAAAAAAATATAACAAAGGAGTCAATGCCCATGCACAGTATTACCGAGAAGGAGGAATCATTCACTCCCGTGACTCTGAAAAATGTTTCTTCTTAGAAAAACAATTTGCAACACGCCGGACCCAACACTAGATGACAGGAGTATACAGACCATGTGTATCTACAGCCACACATGCCATCAAACCAATGGATTCAGCAAAAATGGGCATAATGGGTGCAAAGAACACCTCTAAAATGATCAAAGCACCTCAAACCTAATTGAGCTTGATAGAAATCATCACGAAGAACAACATGCGTAAGAGAAAAGGCATGCAGCAACTGAGTAAACATACCAGCAAGCAGTGCAGCGAAATCCCACTACCAGCCCTGCTTTACCTTGCTGTGTTCAATTCAAGCTCACTTTCATAAACAAAGCGTGGTTGAAGAGTTTACCTGCCTTCATCACAACTTCTAAATACTGCAATACAGTCACAGAACACATACAGCTATTCCTGCTTTTTTCTGAATGTGGTTTTCAAGATTGAGGGGTGAGGAAGATCTTGCATAACAATCAAAGTTAAAATAAACTGCAGCAAGCTATTTGAGATTTGTAAATGTTAGTTTCTTAAAAAGGTGGTCCATTAATTTTACTACGGACATCTACTGTGACCTGCAGGCCACAAATTTGAATCCCTGTACACCTACCAATCCGCCAACCCTTACGCTATGGATAAATTAGATACCATTAAATTGGGCAAGTCATACCTGTTACAGTACATAAAACGGCAGCTGTAAAGTATGAAGCACTATGAAAACAAATGATTATTATCATCCTACAGCATTCAATATGTTGCTTTCATTCAAAAAACAGGAACATTCATTGTGCAAGATTAATTTGGTGCAACAACATCTTCGTGAAGTAGTAATGTCTTTTGACCCAAATGCCTCTACCACAAAAAGAAGGCCAAATGTGCAGCAGTTTAAATGCTTTATAAGTCAATAGGTGATGCAACAGTCTACACCAGGCTGGGTAGAATCTTGCACAGCTTTACACACTCATGACTTTTAAATTCACATTGCTTACAACTAAGTTGGATTTCAGTCTTCTATGCCAAAATCAGCATCGCTAGCAGAAACCATACACCTGCAGACATTTGGGGTATGTCTTATAGGTCAAATTTGTCAAACATTCAGAACCAAGGCATTTACTATTCCAGCAAGTACCTTGCAGGACTGGACAGAATGTGATCATGAGAAAATCATCTTCAGAAGACTGAAAAGAAGAGCCCTTTCACCAAGCAGCAGAAAGAGATTACCCATGAACAGATAGCAACAGACGACGGCCACTAGCAGATTCCATTAACTAAACAGTAACAGGTTGGGAAAATCGTTACTTGATTATCAACTGATTGGCAGTTAAGAAAGAAAGCAGCACGGCCCAAATTTAACAAGCATTTCAAGAGGGAATCACATTTAATAAAGAGTAAAAGCAGTAGTTGATTTCTATTTGTGATTTCACTCTTTTTTAAAAATCAAAGAGAAATACTGATCAATTGGAGACAAAGGGCGCAGAAAGTAAACATGCCTACAAACCATTTTTTCTCCTTTTGGCTGGCTCCCGGACTCCTCTTCAGTGTTTCAATTTCCACGAGCACAGGTGTAGAGGGGATGGCATTCACCACCGGCAGTGTTGGTTTTACATTAAAGGCCTTAGGCAGCAAACAAAAGCAATATATTATTTAACTAATAAGACGCCAACCTGATATATTTGCATTCAACTGTACTACTCACTGGACTTACTTGTGAGCCGTTATTTTGTGTGACTGCATTGTTTTGAAAACTATGGGAAAAAAGCAACAAAACAGATTTTCCAATGAGTGCAGGCATATTCTGCTCTCCAAAGCTTGCATTACTGTCGCATATAATCTATAGCTGTGACTACTGTGCATGCCTTTTATGAGGTACTACTATATTTACGAGCTGAATCTCATCATACTGGACAAGTGAAAATTGAACAAACGATGCTAAATGTACATAAACAAGATGATGTGATAATAAAATGCCCATTTTAAGTGCAGGATGAAAATGCCATGCACAAAGAGTAACAATACCAAACTGTGGTACCTCAAAAAGATTTAATTTATATAATTGTAAAGTTTATTAATGAAAGAGTGAGGCAGAACAACAAACGTAAGAATAAAAGCTGTAAACTGGGTGCCAGTAAAACAATAGTCTAGGTCGCATCCCTGTAAATGCTATAGTTTAGTACATGACCTGCAGGGCCTTACTTCTGATTTTAGCAAAGGAATCACAGGATTCCCCTTCTCTCAGGACAACTCGCCATTTTTCTTACAGACAGAAGATTTTACACCTAATCTATTTTTACTATCAAACTTTTGTAGTGTCTGGTGCGGGCAGCCTTCACGTGGCCCTGTATGTGGTACACGTGAAGGCTGCATTAACCATCTTTGTCAGTGGAGCTTCATTTCCAGCAAATTTTTCATAGGACAGATAATGAAAATGTCACTTACCCAGTGTACATCTGTTCGTGGCATCAGTCGCAGTAGATTCGCATGTTTTGCAATAGCTCGCCATCTGGTGTTGGGCCGGAGTGTTACAAGTTGTTTTTCTTCGAAGAAGTCTTTCGAGTCACGGGACCGAGTGACTCCTCCTTTTGTCTCCATTGCGCATGGGCGTCGACTCCATCTTCGATTGTTTTTCCCCGCAGAGGGTGAGGTAGGAGTTGAATTGTAGTAATAGTGACCATGCAATGGAGTGACTAAGTATGTACCTACTTAAGGTTGAGATGATACAAATAGTTGAAGGTAACTTCCAAACTGCTACAGGCTCCCGGGGAGGCGGGTGGGCACATGCGAATCTACTGCGACTGATGCCACGAACAGATGTACACTGGGTAAGTGACATTTTCAGTTCGATGGCATCTGTCGCTGTAGATACGCATGTTTGCATAGACTAGTAAGCAGTTATTTCCCCAAAAGCGGTGGATCAGCCTGTAGGAGTGGAAGTAGTTTGAAATAATGTTCTTAATACGGCTTGACCTACTGTGGCTTGTTGTGCAGATAACACGTCTACACAGTAGTGCTTGGTGAATGTGTGAGGCGTAGACCATGTGGCTGCCTTACATATTTCTTGCATTGGGATGTTTCCTAGAAAGGCCATGGTAGCACCTTTCTTTCTGGTTGAGTGTGCCCTTGGTGTAATGGGCAGCTGTCGTTTAGCTTTAAGGTAGCAGATTTGGATGCATTTAACTATCAATCTGGCTATACCTTGCTTTGATATTGGGTTTCCTGCATGAGGTTTTTGAAATGCAATAAATAGTTGTTTAGTCTTTCTGATGTTCTTTGTTCTGTCAATGTAATACATCAATGCTCTTTTGACATCTAATGTATGTAGTGCCCTTTCAGCTACGGTATCTGGCTGTGGAAAGAAACTGGAAGTTCCACTGTTTGATTTAGATGGAACGGTGAAATAACCTTTGGCAAAAATTTAGGATTGGTCCTTAGGACGACCTTATTCTTGTGTAGTTGTATAAAAGGTTCCTGTATTGTAAACGCCTGAATCTCGCTTACTCTTCTTAGGGAAGTAATGGCGATGAGAAATGCCACCTTCCAGGTTAGGAACTGTATTTCGCAGGAGTGCATGGGTTCAAAAGGTGGACCCATAAGTCTAGTTAGGACAACATTTAGGTTCCATGAAGGAACAGGTGGTGTTCTTGGTGGTATAATTCTCCTAAGGCCCTCCATGAATGCTTTAATGACTGGTATCTTATATAGGGAAGTTGAATAGGTAGTCTGCAGGTATGCAGATATTGCTGCAAGGTGTATTTTAATGGAAGAGAAAGCCAGGTTAGATTTTTGTAAGTGAAGCAAGTAACCCACTACATGTTCTGGAGTTGTGTGTAATGGTTGTATTTGATTAATATGGCAGTAGCAGACAAACCTCTTCCATTTACTTGCATAGCAGTGCCTGGTGGATGGCCTTCTGGCTTGCTTTATGACTTCCATACATTCTTGGGTAAGTTGTAAGTGCCCGAATTCTAGGATTTCAGGAGCCAGATTGCTAGATTCAGCGATGCTGGATCTGGGTGTTTGATCTTTTGGTTGTGTTGTGTCAACAGATCTGGCCTGTTGGGCAATTTGATGCAGGGTACTACTGATAGGTCTAGCAGCGTTGTGTACCAGGGTTGCCTTGCCCAAGTTGGTGCTATTAATATGAGTTTGAGTTTGTTTTGACTGAGTTTGTTTACCAGGTAAGGAAGGAGAGGGAGAGGAGGAAAAGCGTAAGCAAATATCCCTGACCAGTTCATCCATAGGGCATTGCCTTGGGACTGTTTGTGTGGGTATCTGGATGCGAAGTTTTGGCATTTTGCGTTCTCCTTTGTCGCAAACAAGTCTATCTGAGGTGTTCCCCAGAGTTTGAAATAAGTGTTCAGAATTTGGGGGTGAATTTCCCATTCGTGGACCTGTTGGTGATCTCGAGAGAGATTGTCTGCGAGTTGATTTTGGATCCCTGGTATTAATTGTGCTATTAGGCGAATTTGGTTGTGAATTGCCCAACGCCAAATCTTTTGTGCTAGCAGGCTTAACTGCGTGGAGTGCGTCCCCCCTTGCTTGTTTAGGTAATACATTGTTGTCATGTCTGTTTTGACGAGAATGTATTTGTGAACTATTATTGGTTGGAAAGCTTTTAGTGCTTGAAAAACTGCTAGAAGTTCTAGGTGATTTATATGCAGTTTTGTTTGATGTACGTCCCATTGTCCTTGAATGCTGTGTTGCTCGAGGTGTGCTCCCCACCCTGTCATGGAAGCATCTGTTATTACGTATTGTGGCACTGGGTCTTGGAAAGGCCGCCCCTTGTTTAAATTTATGTTGTTCCACCACAGAAGCGAGAGGTAAGTTTGGCGGTCTATTAACACCAGATCTAGAAGATGACCCTGTGCTTGAGACCACTGTGATGCTAGGCACTGTTGTAAGGGCCTCATGTGCAGTCTTGCGTTTGGGACAATGGCTATGCATGAAGACATCATGCCTAGGAGTTGTAATACCATCTTTGCTTGTATCCTTTGTGTTGGATACATGCGTTGTATGATGGTGTTGAAATTTTGAATTCTTTGGGGACTTGGAGTGGCTACTCCTTTTGATGTGTCTATTATGGCTCCTAGGTATTGTTGTACCTTGCGCGGCAGAATGTTGGATTTTGTGAAGTTGACGGTGAACCCTAGTTTGAAGAGGGTTTGTATGATATGATTTGTGTGATTTGAGCACTCTATTAACGAATGGGCCTTGATTAGCCAGTCGTCCAGATATGGGAACACATGTATTTGCTGCCTTCTTATGTGTGCAGCGACTACCGCTAGACATTTGGTAAAGACTCTTGGTGCGGTTGTTAATCCGAAAGGCAGTACCTTGAATTGGTAATGTATTCCTTTGAATACAAACCTTAGGTATTTCCTGTGCGATGGGTGTATTGGTATATGGAAATAAGCATCCTTGAGGTCTAAAGTTGCCATGTAGTCGTGTAGTTTTAGCAATGGTAATACTTCTTGTAGTGTGACCATGTGAAAGTGGTCTGATTTGATGAAAGTGTTCACTACTCTGAGGTCTAGGATTGGTCTCAGCGTTTTGTCTTTCTTTGGTATCAGAAAGTACAGTGAGTAAAGTCCTGTGTTTATTTGTGTGTTTGGCACTAATTCGATTGCATTCTTTTGCAATAGTGCCTGCACTTCTATCTCCAGGAGATTTGAATGATGTTTTGTCAAATTCTGTGCTTTTGGTGGTATGTTTGGAGGGAATTGTAGAAATTCTATGCAATAACCATGTTGGATAATTGCTAGAACCCAAGTGTCTGTAGTGATTTCCTCCCATGCTTTGTAATAATGACCTATTCTTCCCCCCACTGGTGTTGTGTGGAGGGGGTGAGTGACATGTGAGTCACTGTTTAGTAGTAGGGGTTTTGGGGCTTTGAAATCTTCCTCTATTTCTAGAGAATTGCCCTCCTCTATATTGTCCCCGAAAACCTCCTCTATACTGTCCCTGGTAACTGGACGGTGTTGCTTGTGAGGTGCTGGCTTGTGTGCTCTGACCCCGAAACCCCCCTCTAAAGGGTGTTTTACGGAATGTGCTGTAATTCCCTCTGCTCTGCGGGGAGTAGAGTGCGCCCATGGCTTTGGCAGTGTCCGTGTCTTTTTTGAGTTTCTCAATCGCTGTGTCCACTTCTGGACCGAACAGTTCTTTTTCGTTAAAAGGCATATTGAGAACTGCTTGCTGAATCTCTGGTTTAAATCCAGATGTTCGGAGCCATGCATGCCTTCTGATAGTTACAGATGTATTAATTGTCCGTGCAGCTGTGTCTGCAGCGTCCATGGAGGAGCGGATCTGGTTGTTGGAAATGGTCTGTCCCTCCCTCAACCACTTGTTTTGCCCTATTTTGTAGGTCCTTGGGCAGATGTTCAATGAGATGTTGCATCTCATCCCAATGGGCCCTGTCATAGCGCGCAAGTAGTGCCTGGGAGTTCGCGATGCGCCACTGGTTTGCAGCTTGTGCTGCTACTCTCTTACCAGCTGCATCGAACTTGCGGCTTTCTTTATCTGGGGGTGGTGCATCTCCAGATGTGTGGGAGTTGGCCCTTTTTCTAGCTGCTCCTACAACGACAGAGTCTGGTGGCAGCTATGTAGTGATGAAAACCGGGACTGTAGGAGGCGCCTTATACTTTTTTTCCACCCTTGGTGTGATTGCCCTACTTTTGACCGGCTCCTTAAAGATTTCTTTTGCGTGCCGGAGCATACCAGGGAGCATAGGCAGGCTTTGGTATGAGCTGTGGGTGGAGGAGAGTGTGTTGAATAAAAAATAATCCTCGACCTGTTCTGAGTGGAGGCTTACATTGTGAAATTGTGCTGCTCTAGCCACCACTTGAGAATACGCAGTGCTGTCCTCTGGTGGAGATGGCTTCGTAGGGTATGCCTCCGGACTGTTATCTGACACTGGGGCGTCGTATAGGTCCCATGCGTCTTGATCTTGGTCACCCTGGCTCATGGTGGTGTGAGCTGGGGAGTGTGATGGAGTTTGTGCTGGTGAGACGTTAATCACGGGCAGAGGAGAGGGTGGTGGGGTAACTCTTTTCACCACTTTCGGTTGTGGTGTCTGTTCAGTTTGGAACTCCAACCTTCTCTTTCTTTTAATAGGGGGAAGGGTGCTTATTTTTCCTGTCCCCTGCTGTATGAAAATACGCTTTTGCGTATGGTCCACATCAGTTGATTGTAGCTCTTCCTCAAACCTATGCTTTTGCATTTGGGAGGTTAGCGAGTGCTCTTCTGTATAAGAGCCTGAAGCTGGGTCGGTTGCAGTTTGTTTCGGGACCGAAACTTTGTCTGCGTCCCTTTTCGGCTCCGAGGTGACTTTTTTCTTTTTCGGGGCCGAAACCTCTCGGCGCCGATCTTCTTCGGGCCGCTGTCTCGGCGTCGAGCCGTGTCTACACCGGCATCTCGGTGTCGATGCTTGTCTCCAGCACTTTCTCGGTCCCGAGAAGGCTGCGTGCCGGTGTCTCGACCGGAGTCGGACGATCTCGGCACTGTTTGGGCCTTTTTCGGTGCAGACGGTCGGTCACCGAATTTATGGGTGGAGCCATGGCCTGGTGGCAGTGGCGTCCCCTGGGCCTTGTAAATCTTCCTCTGAGTGGTTTTCAACGTCTTACTCACGGTTTGTGTATCGTCGAATCCTTCGGAGTCTGAGTCTTGGATCGAGAAGGTACCTTCCTCTTCTTGTTCCTCGAACTCTCGGTGGGCTGTCGGCACGGACGCCATCTGAAGTCTTCTGGCTCGACGGTCTCGGAGTGTTTTTCGGGACCGGAACGCACGACAGGCCTCGCAGGTGTCTTCACTGTGCTCAGGTGACAGGCACAGGTTACAGACCAAGTGTTGGTCTGTATAGGGGTATTTATTGTGGCATTTGGGGCAGAAACGGAACGGGGTCCGTTCCATCGGCGTTCTTCAGCACGCGGTCGGGCCGACCAGGCCCCGACGGGGGATCGAAAAAACTACCCCGAAGGGCACCGGAGCTCTTCGATCCTTCGACGCGGTGTTGAATCTAACTACGCCGATCCCGAACGCAACAATACCGACGAAAATCTTCCGAAATTAGCTATCTTTCCGTTCCGAAACTCGGAGCGACAGGAACACGTCCGAACCCGATGGCGGAAAAAAAACAATCGAAGATGGAGTCGACGCCCATGCGCAATGGAGACAAAAGGAGGAGTCACTCGGTCCCGTGACTCGAAAGACTTCTTAGAAGAAAAACAACTTGTAACACTCCGGCCCAACACCAGATGGCGAGCTATTGCAAAACATGCGTATCTACAGCGACAGATGCCATCGAACCTTAAAATTCTATATAAAGGCACAACGTACCAATGCAAAGCTTATTTGTGTCTGGTTTGGTCTAAACCAAGCTGCTTCCTGACCAGGTACGCAAATGTGCTAGGCTTTAAGCTTGGATACTAAATTAATGTTCTGTACCAGACGAATCAAGAAAAACTGTTGAACAAGCCACTTGCCTTGGGTTATGCTCTGCCTAACCCTAGATTCCCTTTTTACATTCCTCCAGACGTAAAAACATATGGAGGCATACCCAAATAGCAACCTGACAAATGTCCAGAACACGCACTGAACATGCCAACACAGTAGTAGCAGCCTTGCTCTAATACAATGAGCCTGCAAACAGCAGAGAGCTGTTTTTTGGAAAGAGCGTAGCAGATCTTAATGAAAAGTACGACCCAGCGCAAGATGATTCTTTTCTGCACTGCCGTGCTTTATTTGCTCCTGTGAATCCAACAAACAGCTTATTATCAAGTCAGTATTCTCAGCTACCATGAAAGTAGAAACTGGGAGCCATTTTCGATTCCAGCTGGTAAATTTTCTCCTTCTCCTACTTAAAGGGGTGAGGCGGAGCAAAGAACGCCGGAAGAGTAATGCTCTGTCTCACATGAAAGGGGATCACTATCTTCAGAAGGAAGGATGCCTGAGTCTGCAGAACTTGCTTGTCTGGTTCGAAAGTGGTGTAGGGTGGGTTGACAGGCACGGTGGGTTGACAGGCAGGGCTTGTAACACTCATTCACCTAGCCAATGCTACACAGAGACAAGAAAAATTGTCTTGAGGGTCAGGAGCCTGAGGGAACATCCGTGTAGATTCTCAAATTGTGCACATATGAGGAATGTGAGGACCAGATTTAAATCCCTTTTGAGGAAAAGTATCACAAGTGATGATTTGAATAACAAAGGCTGATCCAGCAACTGTAAAAGATCAAAAGAGCCTACCTTTAACAGTGCCCAAAACAAGGCCATGTTGGGCTACCAACAACACAAAGCAAGCTTCGGAGTTTTGGCATGAAGTGGGTCTATCTGTATGGAAGCACACCCGGCCACAAACTAATCCCAACGGCAGGCATACATAGACTTGGATGAGGGGCACCTGCCTGCCAAGATGACATCAACTGCTTTGGGAAGAAGGTCTAAAGCACTCAATTGTCACTTCTCAATCTTCAAGTATGGAGGTGTAGAGTGTGCAGGTTCAGGGGAAGAACCCTACCCTGCTGTTACGACAGAAGGTTCTCCTGAAGAGGCAGCCTAATCTGAGTACAGATGCTCATGCCCAGGAGTTCAGGATACCATGCTCTCTGTACCCAATCAAGGCCCAGTTAGTCTTTATTAGTCAGAATGTGGAGCAGGAGAGCTATTAGCTGGAAGGCACACAGGAGTCCAGAGTTCCACTATATGTGGAAAGTGGTTCAGAGTGAGCAATATCTTGGAAACTCAAACATATGTAACTGCTGACATTGTGTGTTTTTTGCGAGCACAAAAAGATTGAGGTAGGGTTTTCCAAATATGCAGAAATTACCCTGCACCACCTCCAGATGTGACTGCTATTTGTGATCTGACAGACACCAAATGCTTTGTTCGTCCCTTCTGGCATTCAAGGGGCTAGCATTAAGAGTAAATTGTCTGATTCTGAGTGGGGGGCTTATGTCGAATCTTTCTCCATCTGCATGTTTCAGGAAACCTGGGCAACGGATTGTGTGTATAGGCAAGGCTATTGTTCTTTTGCTAAAAAGGCGATTCAGTCTCCTAGGGGAAGGGCGATTGGGGGACTATGTACCTGGGTTAAGCTGTCTGAGGTGGGCAGGGTAAAGGAAATTGCTGTCGACATGACATCCTAGCAATAACAATATGGCCAAATTCAGGTACTCCTGTGTTATGCATTAATATCTATAACAGACCAGGCCCCTCTAATCAAAGTCTGACACTATCCATCTGCTGCATAATCTTCTATCTGAACTCCATTTTAAATATTGTGTCATTAATGCAGGTGATCTTAATGTTCAAATTGAACTAGACTCTGCTTTCGCAGAGTCTACTCGGGCTGAAGATGAAGTGTGGAATGTTCCCCCGCTTTTAATTCAAATCAACGCCACTTATTCCTCCCCCTAGGGTGTCGCAGATAATAGATCTTGCAGTAACATATGGCCTTCGCTTTGGAAATAGCCGATTTCCAAATGACAATCCTGTTAGACCTACCTTTTTTAGAGGATGCTATAGCAGTATTCTGGATTACGCCATCTTTGATCTACGAGTTTGCCATTTTATATTTAATGTAGAGGTGGGTTATTGGCGTACTAGTGACCACGCCCCTTTACAAATTGTATACAATGCAGCTCTATTTACAGAGCACGCACCGCCCCACGTTCCGGATGCTCCCAATGACTTGCTGGAATTGTCCAGCAATAGGCGTGTGGTGAGATGGCCTTCGTTTTTGAAATCCAATCTGCTTAACGATAAGCTCTGCGCCTTGGTATCCTGTCACCAGCTCTTTGATGATTTTATTGTATTATCTTCCTCAGAAGTTATGTCTTCCCATGTAGCTCTCTTTGCGGACCTTAAGGAGCTTTTTACTAAATCTCCTATAACCCAAAGGAAACCCTCTGTATCCAATTGCAAATGGTTTGATAAGAAGTGCCGGGAGGCAAAGAGCCTTCTGTCTAAAGTTAAAGAACCAGGATGCTATTATACATGCGAGAAGAAATGAAAATGTCACTTACCCAGTGTACATCTGTTCGTGGCATCTGTAGCTGAAGATTCACATGTTGTGCATAGCCCGCCATCTGGTGTTGGGTCGGAGTGTTACAAGTTGTTTTTCTTCGAAGAAGTCTTTCGAGTCACGGGACCGAGGGACTCCTCCTCTTTGTCTCCATTGCGCATGGGCGTCGACTCCATCTTCGATTGTTTTCCCCGCAGAGGGTGAGGTAGGAGTTGTTTGTTAGTAATAGTGCCCATGCAATGGAGTGAATAAGTATGTACCTATTTAGGATTTAATATATTTACAAATGTACAAAGTTGAAGCTAACTTCCAAACGGCTACAGGCTCCCGGGGAGGTGGGTGGGCACATGTGAATCTTCAGCGACTGATGCCACGAACAGATGTACACTGGGTAAGTGACATTTTCAGTTCGATGGCATCTGTCGCTGTAGATACACATGTTGTGCATAGACTAGTAAGCAGTTATCTCCCCAAAAGTGGTGGCTCAGCCTGTAGGAGTGGAAGTAGTCTGAAATAAGGTTCTTAGTACGGCTTGACCTACTGTGGCTTGTTGTGCGGATAGCACGTCTACACAGTAGTGCTTGGTAAATGTGTGAGGCGTAGACCATGTGGCTGCCTTACATATTTCGTGCATTGGAATATTCCCTAGGAAGGCCATGGTAGCGCCTTTCTTTCTGGTTGAGTGTGCCCTTGGTGTAATGGGCAGCTGTCTTTTTGCTTTAAGGTAGCAGATTTGGATGCACTTAACTATCCATCTGGCTATACCCTGTTTTGATATTGGGTTTCCTGCGTGAGGTTTGTGGAATGCAATAAACAGTTGTTTAGTTTTTCTGATGTTTTTAGTTCTGTCGATGTAGTACATTAGTGCTCTTTTGACGTTTAATGTATGTAGTGCCCTTTCAGCTATGGAATCTGGCTGTGGGAAGAACACTGGTAGCTCTACCGTTTGATTTAGGTGGAACGGTGAAATAACCTTTGGCAAAAATTTAGAATTGGTCCTTAGGACTACTTTATTTTTGTGTAGTTGGATAAAAGGTTCTTGTATTGTAAACGCCTGAATTTCACTTACTCTTCTTAGAGATGTGATGGCGATGAGAAATGCAACTTTCCAGGTTAGGAATTGTATTTCGCAAGAATGCATGGGTTCAAAAGGTGGACCCATGAGTCTTGTTAAGACAACGTTGAGGTTCCATGAAGGAACGGGTGGTGTCCTTGGTGGAATAATTCTTTTTAGGCCCTCCATAAATGCTTTAATGACAGGTACCCTAAATAGTGAATTTGAATGGGTAATCTGCAGGTATGCAGATATGGCTGCAAGGTGTATCTTAATGGACGAGAAAGCCAGGTTTGATTTTTGTAAGTGTAATAAGTAACCCACTACATCCTTTGGAGATGCGTGTAATGGTTGAATTTGAGTATGATGGCAGTAGCAAACAAACCTTTTCCATTTGCTTGCATAGCAGTGTCTAGTGGATGGTCTTCTAGCTTGCTTTATGACTTTCATACATTCTTGGGTAAGGTCTAAGTGTCCGAATTCTAGGATTTCAGGAGCCAGATTGCTAGATTCAGCGATGCTGGATTTGGATGTCTGATCTGTTGTTTGTGTTGTGTTAACAGATCTGGCTTGTTGGGCAATTTGACGTGGGGTACTACTGATAGGTCTAGCAGTGTTGTGTACCAGGGTTGCCTTGCCCATGTTGGTGCTATCAGTATGAGTTTGAGTTTGTTTTGACTCAATTTGTTTACTAGATATGGAAGGAGAGGGAGAGGGGGAAAAGCGTATGCAAATATCCCTGACCAGTTCATCCATAGGGCATTGCCTTGAGACTGCCTGTGTGGGTATCTGGATGCGAAGTTTTGGCATTTTGCGTTCTCTTTTGTTGCAAATAAGTCTATTTGAGGTGTTCCCCAAAGTTTGAAGTAAGCGTTTAGAATTTGGGGGTGAATTTCCCATTCGTGGACTTGCTGGTGAATTTGAGAGAGATTGTCTGCAAGTTGATTCTGGCTTCCTGGAATAAACTGTGCTATTAGGCGAATGTAGTTGAGAATTGCCCATTGCCATATGTTTTGTGCTAGAAGGCTGTTGTCATGTTGTCCGTTTTGACAAGAATGTATTTGTGAGTTATGATTGGTTGAAATGCTTTTAATGCTTGGAAAACTGCTAGTAGTTCGAGGTGATTTATATGCAGCTTTTTTTTATGTACATCCCATTGTCCTTGTATGCTGTGTTGATTGAGGTGTGCTCCCCACCCTGTCATGGAAGCATCTGTTGCTATCACGTATTGTGGCACTGGGTCTTGGAAAGGCCGCCCTTTGTTTAAATTTATATTGTTCCACCATAGAAGCGAGAGGTATGTTAGGCGGTCTATCAACACCAGATCTAGAAGGCGACCCTGTGCTTGTGACCATTGTGATGCTAGGCACTGTTGTAAGGGCCTCATGTGCAGTCTTGCGTTCGGGACAATGGCTATGCATGAGGACATCAACTAGGAGTTGTAATATCATCTTCGCCTGTATTTTTTGTGTTGGATACATGCGTTGTATAATCTTTTGGAAATTTTGAACCCTTTGTGGACTTGGAGTGGCTATTCCCCTCGTTGTGTCTATTGTCGCTCCTAGGTATTGTTGTACTTTGCACGGCAGAATGTGTGATTTCGCATAGTTGATGGTGAAACCGAGTTTGTAGAGGGTTTATATGACCTGATCTGTGTGGTGTGAGCACCTTGTCAGTGAGTCGGTCTTGATTAGCCAGTCGTCTAGATACGGGAATACGTGTATTTGCTGCCTTCTGATGTGTGCAGCCACTACTGCTAGGCATTTTGTGAAGACTCTTGGTGCGGTTGTTAAACCGAACGGCAATACTTTGAATTGGTAATGTATTCCTTTGAATACGAACCTTAGGTATTTTCTGTGCGACGGATGTATTGGTATGTGGAAATACGCGTCTTTGAGATCTAAGGTTGTCATGTAATCTTGTTGCTTTAGCAATGGTAACACTTCCTGTAGCGTGACCATGTGAAAGTGTTCTGATTTGATGTATGTGTTTAGTGTTCTGAGGTCTAGGATTGGTCTCAGTGTTTTGTCCTTCTTTGGTATTAGAAAGTACAGTGAGTAAACCCCTGTATTTGTTTGTGTATCTGGTACCAGTTCTATTGCGTTCTTTTGCAGTAATGCTTGAACTTCTATTTCTAGGAGGTCCGAATGTTGTTTTGATATATTCTGTGTTTTTGGTGGTATGTTTGGAGGGATTTGTAGAAATTCTATGCAATAACCATGTTGGATAATTGCTAAGACCCAAGTGTCTGTTGCTATTTTCTCCCACGCTTGGTAATACTGACTTATTCTTCCCCCCACTGGTGTTGTGTGGAGGGGATGAGTGACGTGTGAGTCACTGTTTGGTTGTAGGTGTTTTGGGGCTTTGAAATTTTCCCCTGCTTCTAGGGAATTGTCCTCCTCTGTATTGGCCCCGAAAGCCTCCCCTTTGGTACTGTCCCTGGTAGGTGGACGGTGTTGAATGTGAGGTACTGGCTTGTGTGGCTTGACCCCGAAACCCCCCTCTAAAGGTTGTCTTGCGGAAGGTGTTGAAAGTGCCTCTGCTCTGCGGGGAGTAGAGCGCGCCTATGGCTTTTGCAGTGTCAGTGTCCTTTTTTAGCTTCTCAATTGCCGTGTCCACTTCAGGTCCGAACAATTGTTGCTCATTGAATGGCATATTGAGCACCGCCTGCTGTATCTCCGGTTTAAAACCAGATGTTCGTAGCCACGCGTGCCTTCGTATGGTTACTGCCGTGTTAATTGTTCTTGCTGCTGTGTCCGCTGCGTTCATAGAGGAGCGTATCTGGTTATTGGAGATGTTTTGTCCCTCCTCAACCACTTGTTTCGCCCTCTTTTGTAGATCTTTGGGTAGATGCTCAATGAGGTTGCATCTCGTCCCAGTGGGCTCTGTCATATCGCGCTAGGAGCGCTTGAGAGTTAGCGATGCGCCACTGGTTTGCAGCCTGTACTGCGACCCTTTTACCGGCTGCATCGAACTTGCGGCTCTCCTTATCCGGGGGTGGTGCATCGCCCGATGTGTGAGAGTTTGCTCTCTTGCGAGCAAACTACCACAACCGAATCTGGTGGCAGTTGTGAGGTGATGAAAGCTGGGTCTGTGGGAGGTGCTTTATATTTCTTTTCCACCCTCGGTGTTATTGCCCTACTCTTGACAGGCTCTTTGAATATGTCCTTTGCGTGCCTTAGCATTCCTGGGAGCATAGGCAGGCTTTGGTAGGTGCTATGTGTGGAGGAGAGGGTGTTGAAAAGGAAGTCATCCTCAACAGGCTCCGAGTGTAGAGACACGTTATGGAACTCTGCTGCTCTAGCCACCACTTGTGAATATGCTGTGCTGTCTTCTGGTGGTGAGGGCTTTGTAGGATACGCCTCTGGACTGTTGTCTGACACTGGGGCGTCGTATAAGTCCCAAGCATCTTGGTCCTGGTCATCTTGGCTTAAGGTGGTGTGAGCCGGTGAATGTGACGGAGTCTGTGCCGGTGAAATGTGAGCTACAGGTGGAGAAGAGGGTGGCAGAGTTACCTTCTTCACCAGTTTTGTTTGTGGTGCTTGTTCTTGTTGGAATTCAAGTCTCCTCTTCCTCCTAATAGGGGGAAGGTTGCTTATTTTCCCTGTTCCGCTCTGTATAAAAATCCGTTTTTGAGTGTGGTCCACCTCGGTGGATTGTAATTCTTCCTCGAATCTATGCTTTCGCATTTGAGAGGACAGTGATTGTTCCTCTGAATAGGAACCGGTAGTTGGCTCGGTTGCGGGTCGTTTTGGCACCAAAACTATGTCCACGCTCTTTTTCGGCTCCGAGGCGACTTTTCTCTTTTTCGGAGTCGAACCCTCTCGGCGTCGATCCTCCTCGGTGCCGCTGTCTCTGCGTCGAGCAGCTTCGGCTCCGCTATCTCGGCGTCGATCTTTGTCGGCAGCACTATCTCGGTCCCGAGATGGCTGGGTGCCTGTGTCTCGACCCGAGTCGGACGATCTCGGCACTATTTCGGCCTTCTTCGGTGCCGATGGTCGTCACCGATTTTATGGGTTGAGCCATGGCCTGATGGCAATGGCGTCCCCTGGGCCTTGTCAGTTTTCTTGTGTGCTACCTTCGACGTCTTACTCCCTGTTTCATGGTCGTCGAATTCGTCGGAGTCCGATTCATGGATCGAGAAGGCTTCTACTTCTTCTTGTTCCTCGAACTCTCGGTGTCCTGTCGGCGTGGACGCCATTTGCAGTCTTCTGGCTCGTCGGTCACGGAGCGTTTTTCGGGACCGGAACGCACGACAGGCCTCACAAGTTTCTTCCCTGTGCTCGGGCGACAGGCACAGGTTACAGACCGAATGTTGGTCTGTATATGGGTATTTGTTGTGGCATTTAGGACAGAATCGGAACGGGGTCCGTTCCATCAGCGTCGATGTCACACGCGGTCGGGCCGACCAGGCCCCGACGGGGGATCGAAAACTACCCCGAAGGGCAACGGAGATCTTAACGATTCGATGTTGATGCTAGCTAACCCGATCCCGAACGCAACAATACCGACGTAATTTTCCGATTTTGAGCTAACTTTCCGTTCTGAAACCCGGAGCGAAAGGAACACGTCCGAACCCGATGGCGGAAAGAAAACAATCGAAGATGGAGTCGACGCCCATGCGCAATGGAGACAAAGAGGAGGAGTCCCTCGGTCCCGTGACTCGAAAGACTTCTTCGAAGAAAAACAACTTGTAACACTCCGACCCAACACCAGATGGCGGGCTACGCACAACATGTGTATCTACAGCAACAGATGCCATCGAACCTACGTTTCTACTCGCAAGTTATCTAAACTCAAATATGAGGAAAATGTATGGGATTGTCTGGCGGAGGCGGCCAGTGCTCGTGATGCCAAACTTTTTTGGATGCTGGTTTCACGTAGAGATCCTGCCCTGTCATCTATTCCTGAATGCCACATTGATGCAGAAACTTAGCTCTCCCACTTTGGGGAACTGTACGGCTCTTGGCCGGATTCTGACATTATTTTTACAGATTCTTTATTGTGCCATCCTGCTGTGCCGCCCTTTACTTTAAAAGAAACAGAGCTGGCAATTTGTGCACAAAGAACAGGGAAGGCTCCCGGCCCAGACAGTATCCCCTCGGATCTGTATAAATCAGATTTATCCGTATGGACTCTGTACATTAATAGGGTATCGAATACTGCCATGGCAACTCGATCTAACCCGGACTCGTGGAAGATGGCAATTATTGTCCCCATTCATAAAAAAGGAGATAAGAGCTCCCCAGGGAATTATAGACCCATTAGCCTATTAGACAACTTGCAGAAAATATTGTCTTTCCAGTTGCTATCCAGACTAAAACAATGGATAAGGAAAAATCAGGGTTTAAGCCATCTCCAGGCTGGATTTAGGGACAAGGTCAGTACCATCGACCAGGTCTTCCGATTTACTATCAAGTGGAAGATCGTAGACGCAGACCCAGGCCATTTATTTGTGGCCTTTGTTGATTTGAAATCTGCGTTCAACCTCATCCCGCGCACTAAGCTCTGGGAGGTCCTAAGTAATACTGGAGTCCCGGGTTCCATGATCAACATTATCAAAGATCTTTACTCTGATAACTGTGCCAAAGTTCGCTGGGGTCTGGCCGGTGATCTGACCCCAGCTTTTCCAAAAGCCTGTGGTGTGAGACAGGGGTGCGTTCTTGCGCCTACCCCGTTCCTTCTGTTTATTAATGCATGTATTCCATACCTCTCAGACTGCCATGGTGATGCCCCAAGCTTGGGTGGGCAGAAGCTCCCCTGTCTTTTGTTTGCGGACAATATCTTGCTACTCTCGCATACTGCTACGGGCCTTTCCAGACTGCTCTCTAAATTTACGGCATTTTGCAACGACCATGGGTTGGAAATTAATTCAGCAAAAACAAAATATGTGGTCTTTGGGGATACCAGGCGTAAAATGAAGAGGCCTGTATATTTAGAAGGTACGCCCTTGGAAAGATTGGGCACTTTTGATTATTTAGGCATTAAATTGGAAGACTCATCTTTGGCATGCCCATCGCCAGAAATCTTTACTATGCCTGAAGCAAAGGACGGGTGGCATTGTAAGATTTGCCTCTAGATCGCCCAAATTTGCAATGTCCCCTGCCCTTGAAATATACAAATCTCAAGCCGGGGGGTGGGGGGGAGGGGGGGGGGGGGAATCTCTATATGGTGCTGAACTTTGGGGGCCACTGTAATTTGGCGAATCTGGCAAGGGCAGAAAATCAGTTCTTGAAAATGCTGCTAAAAGTTCCCTCCAGCACACCATCTCTGCCCATCCAAATGGACCTAAACCTTTTCTCAATTTCGCAGATTGCTGCTTTAAGGCCCCTGTTGTTCTGGATTCGGCTATGGACAACAGACTCCCTTACTCCATTTCGTTGTGGGCTTCTTAAATTGGTGGGCCGTAATCCTATTATCAAAACCAAATGGTGCGCCTTCGTCGAACAATCCTTCACTTATCTCGGCCTAGGGTCCTATTGGCAGGATCCTTCCTCCATTCCTAAAAACGCTGTTCAGCTGCTGAAGGATGCTTTTTGGCACAATGTCCAGATTGTTCAATTTGCCAAGATTGTCCTGTTGTCTATGTCTGACAATTATTTATCAGTCAAATGCCATTATGAATTTGAGCCCTTTATGGACGTAACGTTATCACCACTTGCCCTTTTTATTAGGTTTAGAATAGGGTCGCTCCCTTTGTGCTCCCTAACGCATAAGTGGTCCAGTTCCATCAATAGATCTAAGTTCTGCCCGATGGGTTGCAAAAGTGAAGAGTCTGTTTCACATGTTTTCTTTCACTGCTATGCATACTACAAACAAAGAGCTCTTTGGATCATCCCACTTTGCAAACACATAGGTGCAAGGTCTTGTTTTCATGTTGAGAGAATTTAAAAATCGGATTCATCCATCCAGATAGTTTTACCAGTGGCAAAATTTCTCAAATCAATCTGGTGTTTTAGATTAGCAATTTTAAGGAACAAGACTGGGTAGCTAATTCTTAGATTTATTTATGTATATTTATTGAACTTGGATGTATGCTTTTAGCTTTCAATTTGTTGCATATCGATAATGGTTCACGATACTATTGACTATTTATGGATTTATGGAACTGGTCTCTCGTTGAGTAGAATTTTTTTATTATTAGGAGACACACACCTTGTTTCTTTTGTTTGGACTTTAAATTTTCTTCTAATCTTTCTAACTTTTTTACTGTGTTTATATCTTCAGTGTTCTTTTGCTCTTTAAAAAATGTTGATGCACATTGTACTTTTATGGTATGTTTTTACTTACCAAAATAAAGTCAAATGATGATGATGCTAGCCAGGTGGGATGGCAGCAGAAAAATTCCTTGACTGCCTAGACACACCCAGACAGTAAACCTGCTGCCACGGGGTCTACCACCCCACCCTGCTTGTTGCAGTACTATTTAGCTGGGTGTTGTTGTCTGTGAGCACCTGCACTAGTTTCCCTTTGATGGATGGCAGAAAGACTTAATGGCAAAAGGTTGGCTTTCCACTCCAAGAGGTTGATATGGAATTCGGTCTCTGCCAGAGACCCAATACCTCTTATCTCCCTCTCTTTCAAATCGCTGTCCAACACAGAAGTGAGGTATAAGTCTCCACTGTGAGCTCTGGGTGGGGTAAGGAGAGGGGACTGATGCTAACTCAATCTTGATCTGGCAGCGAGCACAGCAGATGCAGATCTGTGGCAGTCTCATCCAAAATCTAGACCAGATTGGAAAGCACCTCTGGTGCTGTGCCTACTGGGACTTCTTTTCCCATTCCAGAGTCTAAATATGCCATCTAGCGAGTTTGACCAGCAGGATGCAGAAGGCCAAAGTTCCCAGCCGCCTCGGAGTCATCCTCACTGGGATCCAGGAAAGAGGATGAAACATCTGGATCATAGCTTGAATGCTCTGGATACACTGCCCCAGGGGATTGATGCAAAACTGCATTGTGTCCAATATATCTCTGATGAACACGAGAGACTGAGAAGGAGTCCAGTGTGACTTGGTGATTGACTTTGCTATGTTAATATTGAACCTCAACAATGTTAGAAGGTATACCATTGTCCCTAGGTGGGTGACCACTGCCTAGGGACAGCTGGTCTTCAACAGCCATTTGTAGAGATAGGGGACAACTGGGATCACTCACTTCCAAAGATGTGTTGAAAACCCCACCATCACTTTTGTGAACACCCAAGGGGTGCTGGTGAGGCCGAAGGAGAGCCTGATGAACTGCAAATGCTCATGGCCCACCGTGAACTGTAGGTAGTACCTATGGGGAATGGTAATAAGTTTCCCACAGGCCCACCACCACCATCCAGTCTCCAAGGCTGAGGACTTACAAGACCCGGGCCAAGGTGAGCATCTTGAATTTGTTATTCCCTAGGAACGCATTGAGAGGGTGGAGATCAAGGTGGCCACCACTTTTTTTCAGCACCAAGATGTAGCGGTAATAGCATCTGTGTCCCACTTTCAGAGTCTGCACACCACTCTCTACGCCTCCTATGAACAAGAGAGTGTCCACTTCCTGCTTTAACATGGATAACTCATCCTCCATCAGCTGTGCTGGGGATGGTGGACGTTGTGTCAGGAGGCTAGAGGAATGAAACAGAGTAACCATGTGACGATATGCAGGACACAGTTGTCCAAAGTTATCAGCTGTCACCTGGTCAGAAAATGTTGCATCCTGTCTCCAGCAAGGTGGCTGTGTTCTGAAAAAGGCACGCTGAAAAAGTTTGGTAGCTGTGGCAACTGGCTGAGCAGGAGACTCGGCTGCACACTGCCCTTATTTGTTATGTGTTCGGTGGGAACCACAGGCATGAAAAAATAAGGGGGGTGGGGTAGGAAAATGACACTCTTGGCATGGTCACACCCCTCTTTTTGCCTAGTGTTGATGCCAGCTTTGATTGGAAGTGTGCCAGGACCCTGCTAACCAGGTCCCAGCACCAGTGTTCTTTCCCTCAAACTTTACCTTTGTTTCCATAATTGGCACAGCCCTGGCACACATTTAAGTCCCTTGTAAAAGGTACCCCTGGTACCAAGGGTCCTGAGGCCAGGGAAGGTCCCTAAGGGCTGCAGCATGCATTATGCTACCCTAAGGGATCCCTCACTCAGTACATGCACACTGCCTTGCAGCTTGTGTGTGCTGGTGGGGAGAAAAGACAAAGTCGACATGGCACTCCCCTCAGAGTGCCATGCCTACCAACCACTGCCTGTGGCATAGGTAAGTCACCCATCTAGAAGGCCTTACAGCCCTAAGGCAGGGTGTACTAAACCACAGGTGAGGGCATAGCTTCATGAACACTATGCCCCTACAGTGTCTAAGTCCATTCTTAGACATGGTAAGTGCAGAGTAGCCATACTGAGTATTCCGTCTGGGAGTTTGTCATTACAAATTCCACAACTCCATAATGGATACACTGAATACTGGGACGTTTGGTATCAAACTTCTCAACACAATAAACCCACACTGATGCCAGTGTGAAATGTATTGAAAATACACACAGAGGGTATCTTAGAGATGCCCCCTGCATGTTAGCCCAACTGCTAGTGTACTGCTGACTGGTCTATGCCAGCCTGGCACTTCCAGACGAGTTTCTGACCACATGAGGGCGAGTGCCTTTGTGCACTCTGTGGTCAGAAACAAAGCCTGTCCTGGGTGGAAGTGCTTCACACCTCCCCCTGCAGGAACTGTAACACCTGGCGGTGAGCCTCAAAGGTTCAAGCCTGGCGTTACAGCGCCCCAGGGTACTCCAGCCAGTGGAGATGCCCGCCCCCCGGACAAGCCCCCACTTTCGGCGGCAAGTCCAGAAGGGATAATGAGAAAAACAAGGAGGAGTCACCCCTCTCACCAGGACCACCCCCAAGGTGTTCAGAGCTGAAGTCACCCACTCCTTGAGAAATCCTCCATCTTGCTTTGGAGGATTAGGGCCAATAGAGATAAGGATGTGCCCCCCCTTCCCAGAGCAAGTTGGGCACAAGGAGGGTGGGCAGAGGCCATTGGCTACTGCCCCATGACCCTAACACACCCCTAAATTTAGTATTTAGGGGCGACCCTGAACCCAGCTCTTCAGATTTCCTGACGACCTCAAGAAACAAGCATTTGCTATACAACGGGTCTCGCGTTTGCTCATGTTAGAGCTGATAGCGTTGTAAACTCCTAACCCGACTTTTCACCTATCGGCAAAAGTGCATTTATGCACCTAACCTGAAAAAGTGCAATTAACTGTGTAAAGCGCTCGACTTCAGCCAAGCGAAATCGCGCTAGTAAAATAGAGAAAAAGTAGTCCACGAGCCGGACCGAAAACAGCGAGCCTCGCATGTTTTCTGTACTTGCTCGATGCGCTCGAGGAGGGCTAGCCACCGGAAAAGGCATGACTTATGCATGCCTTCGGCTAATGAAAGCAAGCAGATTTTAATAGGCAAGCTCATAAACCAATTAAAAACACTGATGCGACGTCGACAGGGCTCTGAGCCCTTTTCTAAACCCTAAAGCGTCTCGCTGCGATACGCATGCGCGAGCGCATGCAACGCAGGCTCGACCCTAAAAAGGACTGCTGAGCTGAAAACCCCACTGAGAAGAGGAGGAGACAACTGACTCAGCCTCCGCCCTACCGGCCCGTCTCCTGCTTCAAAAAGCTGCAAAAGAAGAAGCAACACATTCTGCAGGACCAACAACTCCTGAAAACCCTCCAGGGGACTGCCTGCATCACCGAGGACCAAGCACCTCCAGTGGACAGCAGACCTGCCCAACAAGAAGACAAAGAAACCATAGTTAAAGGGACTCCCGCCTCACTCCAGAAGCGCAAGTCCCAAATACTCTGAACAAGGACAAAGATATCCGTTGCCTGGAGAAGCCCTACACCCCCCCCAGGCCCAAGAGAAACCGATCACTGGTGCAGCAACAACCAGCATGCAGCCCTCAACATTGCCCTGCCTGCAGCGCCTAAGTGACCCCCAGGTCCCTCCAAAGAGTTCTATTGAGAATCTGATGCCCTGTTTGCACACTGCACCCAGCAGCCCCTGTGCCACTGAGGGTGTGGTTTTTGTGCCTACTTGGGGCCCCTCCAGTGCTCCTTCAAACCCCCCCTGGTCTGCTCTCCAACAATGGGGGTACTTACCAGCAAGCAGACCAGAGTACCCCCTGTCTCTGTTATTTTGGGTCCTGTTTGATCTCTGCACCTAACCAGCCCTGTGTTGCTGGGTGTTTGAGGTTATCTTGACCCCCCCCAACGGTGGGCTACCTATGCCCTGGAGATTGAACCCGTAAGTTTGTTACTTATCTCAAAAACTAATTTACTTACCTCCCCCAGGAACTGTTGAAAATTGCACTGTGTCCACTTTTAAAATAGATTTTTTGCCATTTTAAAGAAAACTGTGCATGTTGTTGATTGCATTCAAAGTTCTAAGTATTACTATGCAAAGTACCTTTCATTTAATGTAATTACCTGCTAAATGAATCTTGTGGTTCTAAAAATCAATTAAAAATTATAAAAGTATATTTTTCTATATAGAAACCTATTGGCCTGGAGTTAAGTTACTGAGTGTATGTTTTCACTTATTTCTTGTGTGTGTCCAACAAATGTTTAACACTACCTTCAGATATCCTAACTGCTCGACCACACTACCACAAATAGAGCATTAGTATTATCTATTATTGCCTCTGTCAAGCCTCCTGGGGAACCCCTAGACTCTGTGCAAATTATATCTCATTTTGATATAGTATATACAAAGCCACAGGGGGTCATGCTGCACTGGCTGATTTGAAAGCCGCTACTATGGCCAAGGATGGGTAGAAGCTGATGGTGCAGCTGTCCTAGGGCGCAGAAATACAATGGGAAAGTGCAGTTGGCCCTACTGTCTTCAAAGTGCTTCATTGTTGAATCTGCTTGGTCTCGAAACAGATGGTAGTCGTCAAAGGGCTCGACAGGGGTTGGCCCAGATAACCAAAGTGTGTCTTTAAGTGCCTCATTAAAAGGGAAAAGGGACACAGAACTGTTTTGGCTAAGTTAAAACACCTCCATCAAAATACTGGTCTTCACATTGTGGATGAGAAGCTGGAAATTAAGAACATCCACCACCTTCTGCACAACCATAGCGAAGAAGCCACTTTACTTCATAGCCAGGCCCGGAAGTGACACCAGTCTGGTAAGGCATCCAGGCAACTCGCATCGAGGGTGACTCGGGGTGATCGGATTACTACAGAGGATCCAACAACACTGGGACAGGAGGTGACAATGGAAGTATTGTTAGATGTGCTTGAATCACTTCCAAAAGGGAAGGCTGTAGGGTCGGATGGTATTCCCTTAGAGCTATATAAATGTTTTAAGAATATGCTCTTAGCAGTGCTGTTGAAACTGATGATTCATGTACAGCAAGGGGGTAATCCCCCTCTGTCCTGGGGTTCTGCTAATATTGTAGTGTTTTTAAAGAAAGGCAGGAACCAGACTAGTCTAAGCTCGTATTGTCCAATCACCCTTATAAATAGTGATGCGAAAGTTTACTCTAAAATATTTGTGACCCTATTGTCTGTGTGTGTTAGCAAATTGGTCAGTCATAATCAACATGGGTTTGTCCCCGGTAGGGACACAACTGATCATATTAGAAGGGTGATAGCGTTGTTTGATGCTACGCATATAGCAGCAGAGCCCATGGCTATGATTCTGCTGGACGCTGAAAAAGCATTTGACAGAGTCAACTGGGAGTATCTGTGGGACACTTTGCAGGTATATGGCCTAGGAGGAAGATTTATTACAGCTGTCAAAGCTTTATATAAGAAACCAAGGGCTAGAATACAGATTGGGGGAGACTATTCACATGCCTTTAGGATCAAACGGGGAACACAGCAAGGCTGCCCATGTTCACCCCTATTATTTGCATTATACTTAGATCCCTTTCTGTGGTTTTTGGAAATGAATGGTAATGTTCAGCCAGTCGTTCGCTATGGTTGGGCAACAAAAATTCTGCCTTACGCAGACAATGTTGCAGTTATTACCGCCAACCCGGATCTTGCCCTTAAAGAAATCGAGGGCGCTGCAGAAAATTTGGGGGCAGTCTTGGGCTATCTTCTTAATGAAGATAAGACTCCGATAGTTTTTAATGAACACTGCAGTTCCTCGGATGCACGAAAAGTAGAACACGCGGTCTATTTAGGGATTGATATCCGACCCCAGCTAGAGGGGATTGTCCAGATCAATCTTGAGCCTAATATAGATGATGCCAGGTAAAATTTTTGTAGATGGAACAATTTACATTGGACAATTATGGGGCGGTGCAATATGATAAAAATGATGTTCCTCCCTAAAGTGCTATATTTATTTCGGGCTATCCCATTGGAATTTGAGAAATCTTGGTTTAGGAAATTGGATGTGGTTTGTCTGGTCGTATGGTAAGATACGTAGAGCTAGTAAATATGACATTACCAAGGGAAAAGGCGGATGGTCTCTTCCCAACTTTAAGTTGTATCAGATGGCAGCTGCAATGCAGTATATGCAACCTCGGTTTAAAAACGGATGCCTGGTAAACAATGGGGAGTATGTCCCGAGTACTTACGAGCTATTAATCGGCCCATCTGCAAGTGGGGCATTGCTCACACTCTTGGAGCCCAGCTATTTTAAGAAGGTTCGGTTTAAAGTTCTAAATGCTGCTTTCAAAGCCTGGGGTCCTTGGCGGAAGAAATTTGGACTCGGTAGATATATTACCCCGAGATTTTCCGAGATAATATCATGGAAAGGTGGAATCAACAGGGGATACAAAGATTAGGTGATTTTATTGAGGGTTCTACAATCACCACATTTAAAAATCTTCATGGGAAATTTGGTTTAGCCCAAAGGGGCTTTTTTAAATATTTACAAGTAAGGAATTTTGTTTTCCGGAAAACCGGCGGGCAGCGGGGTTTGTAAAGAATCCTTTATTAGAGATGATGATCTCCTCTGATAAGATTACGATACGATCAATATATGCTAGATTGACTGACGATTTACCCAAGGATCTGGCTAAGTATAGCAAAAAGTGGTGTGATAAGTTGAATGTGGAAGAGGAGGATTTTTAGAAGTCTCTTGAGTTAGCGCGGACCTCCCTGATCTCAGCATCCCTTCAGGCACAACATTATAAAAAAAATGTCGATCTGTATACTACGCCTGGGAAACTAGCGCAAAGGGGACGGGTAGAGGGGGTGCACTGCCCAAGATGTCAGCTACATGGAGTGGATGTAATTCATAGGTTCGCCACCTGCACGAAGCTGGTGAATTTGCACACTAAAGTGGGTCAGTTTATTAAAGAGGTTGCCAAATTAGAAATCGAATTAACACCTGGGGTTGTCATACTCAGGGTTTCGGAGTTAAGTGAGTCATCTGCCTCCAAGTTTATCTTCATAGCTATGTCAGTGTATCGATTGGGTATTTCTTCGCATGGCTGGATCAAATGGCCCCCACATATCAAAATTGGCTAAATCGCCTCCTGGCAATATTTCAGTTGGAACAAGCCCTGTATGATTCAAAAGGGAAAAGAGGGAGACGTAAAGGGCAAGATATATGTGGGGTACTGGGTGAATGGTTAGCTAACAGGAAATGACTGTATAGCGGTATTGCATACTTGGGTAAATGCTTTTTGCGATATATCATGATTGTTTACTCTGATGAATTATACCTGTATTTTCTTGGGTACTGAACAAAAACAAAAATTAAAAAAACAAGAAGAGGTGTGGGCAAAATCTTTTAGCTTTGGCATAACATGTCTGAACGCATTTAATTATCCATCTGGAAACACCCGGTTTTGATATGGGCTTTCCTATGTGAGTGGGCAAAAAGGCCACAAAGAGTTGTTTGGTTTTATGGAATTCTTTAGTTCTGTTGATATAGTACATTAATGCTCTTAACTTCTAATCTATGAAGTGACCTTTCTGCAACTGATTCAAGTTGCAGAAAAAAAGACAGATAATTCAACTGACTGATTTAGGTGGAAGGGGAAACTACCTTTGGTAGGGATTGTGGGTTAGTTAGATAGATCACCATCTCTCTGTGTAGATGAAGGAAACTTTCTTCCAAGGTTAGAGCCTTGAGCTCAATGATCCTTCTAAGTGAAGTGATTGCTACTAAAAAGGCTATCTCCCAAGATAGAAACTCAAGGGGCAGTTATTCAAGGGTTCGAATGGTGAACCCATGAGTCTGGTAAGTACAATGTTGAGATTTCAAGCAGGTACAGGGAGAACCCTGGGTGGAATTACTATTTTAAGGCCTTCTAATGACCGGTACTTTAAACATTGATAAATGTATGTTTTGCAAGTAGGCAGATACTGCAGCTAAATGCAGGCTTACTGAAGTGTACGCAAGGCCAGAAGTCTGCAAATTAAGCAGATGGACAATATTTTGAACCTTTACATCGAAGTTGGACAACGTTTTTTATCATAGCAGTAAAAAAAAAAAATCTTTTCCACTTAGCAGCATAACACTCCCTGGATGTGGGCTTACATGCTTCCTTGAGAATGGTCAAGCATTCCGGTTGGTGATTTGAGTATCTGAATTCTGTGACATCAGGAGGCAAATCGCATAGTTGAGTTCCTTTGGATTTGGGTACCTGACTTCTCCATTATTCTGAGTAAGAAGTTCTGGGTTGAGGGGAAGTTTCACATGCGGCACTACTGAGAGCTCAAGTAGGATGGTGAAACATGGGTATCGAGACCAATTATGAGCTACCAGAATGAGGGTGAGAGGTTTGCCTGAGCTTCCGACAACAAACGGAATAAGTGAGAGAGGTGGAAAAGCAAAGGCAAATGTCCCCGACCAGTTAGTCCATACAGCATTGCCCTTCAATAGTTCGAGTGTGCCGGCCCCCTCCCCTCATTTTTGTAAACAGAACATGGCTGTTGTGTTGTCTGTCTGAACCAAGACAACCTAGCCTGTCAAGTGAAACAGAAATTCTTTTAATGCTAAGTGAACTGCCTGAAGCTCTAGGTAGTTGACGAGTAGACTTTGGTGTCCCAGAGACCCTGGACTGTGAGGTCCTGTAGGGGTGCACCCCATCCTGTGAGATGCATCCACTGTCAGAATGATCTGGGGGAACAGGGTTAGGAACGAACGCCCCTTTGATAGTCTGTGTGTTCCACCACTGCAGAGAGAGATGTGTTCAGCTGTCTACCAACACTAGATCATGTAAATGACCCTGTGACTGAGACCATTGACTAGCCACATACGTAGTCTGGCATATGACACTAATGCAATACAAGATGCCATCATGCCTGAAGTTCTTTGGACTGTTCTGACTGTTGTGTTGATTTGGGTGAAATTGATGTAGCAGCGGTGCAATGTGAATTCTGGCTGTATCTGGATAGGCTTATCTCAATTGTGTGCAGAGCATAGCCCCCAGAGAAGGTTGAATCTGTGAAGGATGTAGGTGTGACTTTTGTATGTTGATTGTATACTCCAGCTGACAAAGATGTAGAATGGTCTGAGTGTGTTGCAGACATATGACCCTAACAGCTGTCTGCTGCATTGAGGGCACATCTGATAAAATTATTTCTAATTAGCTTACCATCCTGGACAATCTGGTGGCTTCTTTTCTTGTACTCCTCAGGGAGATGTTGGAGGAGTTCCCCTGTTTCATCCCAATGGGCTCTTTTGTACCTCCCCAACAACCCTTGGGTTTGGCAATTCGCCAATGGTTGGCTGCCTGTGCTGCTGCCTCCTCTCCCCCCCTCCCCCCCCCCCCCAGGCATCAATGAGTTTAGTTAGACTCCTTATTGGGTGGAGAGGCATCTGCTGATGTCTGAGAATTAGCCATCTTATGGGCAGTAGATACCAACAGGCAGTCTGGGAGGAGTTGGTGCTTGATATAGGGTGGGTCTGAGGGTGCAGATTAGTGTTTCTTATCCACTCTGTGTAATAATACGCGCCTGCACTCATCTGAGTGGCGGACACAGGCAGTTATTGGCATGCCCCAGTGGTAGAAGAAAGCATCTCAAAGAGAAAGTCATCCTCAATAGGGTCTTTGTGCAGGGGGTCCCTCATGCTATGCGGCAGCCCTAGCTATCAGTTCCTGAAAGGATGTAGCATCATCTGGGGGGAGATTAATTCTGGGTTATTGTCCCCTGGAGGGGGTGGTTTAAGTCAATGTTGTAGTTGTCCCATTGATCTATGGGTTGTTGGTCAATATCATCCCCTCCCCCTGATCCCCAGCTTAAGACTGTAGGAGAGCCCTGTAGAGTAATGCCTCCTATATCACTAACAATGATGTGGTGAAAAAGATGGTGAGGGAGGTGGAGGAGGTGGTGGAGGAGAAGTAGGCAAAGGTGGCAATAGAGGACTGGTTTAAATGTCCTTTTGCTTAGGAGGTACACGTAGTGCGACATCCTTGTCAAAGAAAGCTGCTGCATCAATGGAGTAGGAGCGGACTGCCTTTGCAAAAATCCGACCAGTATAAGGTTGAATATGTATTTTCTTTTGCTTCAGATTGAGCCTTTCCTTCATGGTCTTGAGGATCAGTTCTGGTGCCGAAATGGAAGGTTTTGGTGCCGAACTTGGTCTTTGTTTTGGTGCAGAGGTGGTCAGAACTGAAGTGGCAGAAGCTGGGGTGCTCAGAGCTGATGAGGCAGATGGTCGGCTCGGCACAGAGATTGGTGGGCTTGGTCTGGTGGTAGGTGATTTTGGCTTGGCTTTCGGTGCTAGGCCCAAGGGTTGGGCATTCTTAGCACATGTTCAGTGCCTACGATGACCAGTAGGTAGTGGTGGCCCAGGAGCCAAAGTTTAATCAGAACCAATTGTCTCTCACTGTTCTGAAGGAAGGTCCTGCATCTGTAAATTATGTCGGAATCACAGCCTGGTATGGAAAGGGCCTCCTCCTCAGTTGCAGAGGCCTCGTGCAGTTCCTCCTCTGCCTGTTAGATATCATGATGGCCAAAGATGTTGGTTGTCGCTTCCATTACTTTTTGCTGCAATTCTTTCTGACAGGCTAATGGACCTGCAACATTTTCTTTGATCGGAAAGATCGAAAGGCCTAGTTTTCTTCATTGTGGTCAGGAGACGGACATGAGTTGCACATCTGATGGAGTTCTGCATGCAGGTATTTCGCATGGCAGTTGGGACAGAATCAAAAAGGAGTTCGGTCCATTAGCAGTGCATCGTTCGTTGTAGCTGATGAGATGAGAAAGAAGGCCCAAAGGCCGGGACCTGGAGAACGTCGAATTGACAATCTAAATAATTGCTTCTGTTTTAGAAAGACCAAGGTGGAACGTAAATGAAAACAATACCGATAGGTATAGAGGTTAACAAAGAACCGAAGGGGACCCAAAAATGGTCTTGAACCAGAGCACATCCGAACCGGATGGCTGAAAGAAAACAATCTAACAATGGAGTTGATGCCTATGCACAATATTACCAAGAGTGAGAGTCACTGCCTTGTGACTTGAGACTCCTTTGAAGAAAAACAACTTGAACACATCCAGATCCAACACTAGATGGGAGTAGTATGCAGAGCACGTGTAACTAGAGCCACACATGCCATTGAACAGTTGGTTTTATCTGGACTATCGAAGAGAGCTTAAAACAAAAGACTGATACAGATTGCTGCCATAAGATATGCAAATGCTAAAATGTTTGTTGTCTGATCTTAGGCCCCACAGGTCAACCAAGTGCGGTCAGTCACAGAAATGAGTTTGTGACATTTCCACGTGGTTAGATTAGGAACTTGACACTATCTCATGCATACTGTAAAAAATGTTAAAAAGGTGAAAAAGATACTCTCAAAAGAAATGAGAGGTAGGTCCAGATCTGTAACTGGTAGTCCAGAAAGAAACAGATGTCAGTGAGAATGGATGCCACCTATATAGCCTGCCACATGTCGACGTCAGACAAGTTACTTACCTTCAGCAAGTAGAGACTACATGAAGCTGAAGCTTCCTTACCTTTGAATTCTCTTCAGGCGTCATACTGGAAATTAAACGTTTTTCGTGAGCAGTACCCGGAGCGTCGTTAGGTGGCATTGATCAGCTCCATGTTTGTCGTCTTCATCATCTGCACCTGATACGACATTGCGGATCCTATATAGACCTCTCCTCAGCTGCGCTGTCAGTTTCTTGTCACAACTTTCCATGCCAGAAGCACAGAGCCATTAAGAACACAGACAGCCTGCGCAGCAAAACAAAGGCCCTAGAAAGGAGTCCCTGCCTCTAAAAATCAGTTAGCTGAGCGGGGAGGATGAGTGGGTTGGTAAGGAATCGGCAGCTAGATATAGTCTCTACCAGATAAGGTGTTACCGAAAGTCAGTAACTTGACCATTTGATAGAGATTTCAAGCTGCAGATTCCTTATCTTTGAATAGATACACAAGCAATACCATCCTAGGAGGTGGGTTTGCGAACAGTTCAGACGAGAAAGACTTGTAGGACTGTGCGGGCAAAGGGCCCTTCCATATGGAGTGACTGTCCAGGCAGTAGTGTTTGGTAAATGTGTGAAGTGATGCCCACACTGCTGTCTGACAGATGTCAAGGACCGGAACTCCTTGAGCTAATGCAGTGGTTAAGGCTTTAGCTTGGGAAGAATGAACACACCAACAATCAGGGTTGCTTTTTGGCCACTGCATAGCACATCATAATGTACAGTGCTACCCATCTGGAGATTGTCTGCTTCTGCAATGCCTGACCTTTTTTCGCACCCACATGCCCTACAAAGATATGGTCATCCACCTGGACCTATTTTGTATGATCAAGGTAGAACACAAACACTCTTTTTGGGTCCAGGCATTGGAGTCTCTCCTCTACCTCTTTCTTAAAAGAATGTGGGGATGTGTAAAAAAGGTAGGCAAGGTGATGGACTGCCCTATATCAAACGCTGTAACCGCTGTTGGCAGAAAAGAGGCCCTAATGCGAAGTACCACTTTCTCAGGATAGATAGAAAGGTAGGGCAGATTAGATAATACCTGCAAGCTCTCTCACTCTGCGGGCTGATGTAATTGCCACAAGGAAGGCTGTTTCGAAAGTGAGAAGCCTTAGAGGACAATTGTGGAGAGGTTCAAAAGAAGCCTACATCGGAAAGGTCAGAACCCATTTCAGATCCCATTAGGGCATAATGAATGGAGATGAAGGAAAATGATATATAAGACCTTTAAGGAACCTATGTACAATACAACACCTTAACAAGAAAGACTGATCATTCAACTGCAAAAAAGCAGAAATAGCAGACAAACATCTCTTAATGATGCCCAGAGCAGAGCCTGCTGGGCAAGTAAAATGACCTCAGAGAGCAGGACCTCGGAGAGAAGAGCAGAAAGTGGGTCAACAGTGTGGTCAGTGCATCATGCCACAAATCTCTTCCAATAACATACCATTTTGGTGGAGGGACACCTGACTGCCAAGATTATGTTACAGACTTCGGGAGGAAGGCCAAGAGCGGACAACTGCTGCTGCTCAATCTTCAGCACCAATATACCCAACTATGAAGGGGGGATAGGTGCTTTTTCAAATCCAATAACACTTCCATGAAAAGATCAGAGGCATTCAGCTGGTTCCGCAAATCTTCTCAATTAGAATTATAGGTTGGGGAACTTCGCAGGTAAAACCTTGTCCTGTTATTAGGACAGTAGGTCCACTTGAAGAGGAAGAGTGGATGGCAGATGCTCAGACTCAAGCAAATCTGAGTACCTGATTCTCTGAGCCCAATCCATAGCAAGCAGGATGAGATGATCCGGGATCCTACTGACCACCTTCATAATGCAGGGAGCTGCAGAAAAGGCAGGACCAACTCCACACCATCAGCATACAGCAAAACACCCTCAATTGGATCATCTCCTTTCTCTCAGGACGAAACAGAGCTTTTGTCTGCCTCCCTTCTCCTTCGCACCCAAGGAAATCACCTGCAAAGTACCCCAGGGATCCTCTCTCAGCCCCACCCTGTTCAAAATTTACATGACACCCCTCGCAAACGCTGTTCGATTCCATGTCCTCAACAATCCCCTACACTGATGACACTCAACTCATCCTCTCCCTTATACAAGACCCAATCAATGCCAAAACCAACTTCCGCAGAGCCATGACAGATGTAATCAAATGGATGAGAGACAGCTGCCTCAAGATTAACTCTGACAAAACAGAAATACTGATCTGCGGTAAGAACTCCACCATATTGGGACCACAGCTGGTGGACAGCAGAACTCAGACCCAGGCCCACACCAACAATCCAGGCATGCAACCTGTGCATCATTCTTGACAGCCATATGGCAATGAAACAATGAATCAACAAAGTTGCCTCCTCATGATTAACACCCTCCGCATGCTTCGCAAAATCTTCAGATGGATCCCCATCAACACCAGAAAAACCAATCACAAAGAAACTCGTCTCCAGCCGCCTGGGCTACTGCAACGCTCTTCACCGAACTATCCACCCAACTCCTCAGAAGACTCCAGACCATACAGAACACCGCAGCCAGACTTATCCTGGACCTACCCAATCTGACTCATCTCCCCCACATCACCTCCACTGGCTCCCGATCCAGAAGAGATGTCAATTCAAGATCTTCATGCATGCCTAAAACATCAACACAATCAAGGACCATCTTATATCAACCACTCTGAACTTCCACCAGCCCGGAAGACACATGCGCTCCACCTCTGACCCTCACACACACCCTCAACCACCTCCACAGCACCAGAGGCTGCTCTTCTCCTACATTGCCGCCAAGACCTGAAACTCCCTACACCCGCACCTCCAAACAGCACTCTCCTTAACAGAGTTCAGGAAAAAAACTCAAGATCTGGCTTTTCAACAGAGACACAGCACCAAAGTACCCAGAGACCACTAGGGGCGACAGCACACGCTCTACAAATGAACTGATTGAGGAACACGTGGCAGAGAGGAGTTGAAAGAAAATGGAACCCATCTCCCATGGAGCGCAGAGGCAGAAACTCCAAGGTGCAAAAGCACAACGCTTAGTGTTCTCTGCGGTGGCAGAAAGAGTTACCCAAAGCAGTGGGTAAACTACATGCAACTGCAGACACCACTCCTGGTCTGCTTTAAACCCCGAGTTTGTCTGCCCTTGTGTCAAGAGATCATGCCAGATGATGGCGGGTAAGGTGACGACTGTAGGTCCAGCCATTGCCACAGCCTGAGCAAACTCTAGCAGAACACATGAGACCCAAACACTGCCCTGCTGGCTGCAGAACCACATGGAGGTTGCAATGTCTGTGAGATTTGGAACAGGCCAACGTTGACGGAAGGCAGAAAGGCCTTGAGGGCCAGCATGACGGCACATAGCTCTAAAAGACTTATGTGGTGCCTCTGCTTTACCAGAAACCATAAGCCTCTGATCTCCAATTCATTTAGGTGGCCTCCCCAAACCAGAGATAATACATCAGTCACCATGTGTCAAGTTGGCATCCTTCATCCACAATTGAATGTCTCAAGCTGCCTCGTCTGAAACATGGATGCTGTCTGAGATACTCCTGCCACTACTGTTGAGCCCTTTACAGATTGAGGCTCCACAGGAGAACCTGTATGTGCCAACAGCCTCGAGCCACTAGAAAGCTGCATGAGGCCTGGAGACAATAAGATCTCAGAACTATTCAGGCCGGAACCAGGAAGGAGCCTGAAGCATTGGGATCATACCTGAACGTCCTTAATAAAGTCAGAAAGGCTTTGAAAGCCAAGGAAGATAGCACCAAGAGCACCAACTGTAGGTAGTCTTCAACAGACTGGTGAGCCAGCCTTCAACAGCCTGTTGTAATGGTATGAGAACATGTGAACTCCCGACCTTGAAAGAGGAGTCTGACACTGCCACTGCCTTTGTGAACATATGAGGGGCTAAAGTGAGGCAGAAGGGCAGGACAATGAATTGAAAATGTTCTGGCCCTACAGCGCAGTGGAAGAAATGCTTGTGGGACTGCAGGACAGTCTCAGGGAAGTACAGATCCTGCAAGACTAAGGAAACATCCTATCAACAGACTCTAGAGCACAGAGGACCTGGGCCACAGCCTGTACTTTGAATTTTCCCTTCCAAAGGAAGGAATTCAGAAACCAAATAACTAGGATGTGTCTCAGCCTGCCATCTAATTGGGGACCATGAAGATACCTGGAGTAGCAGCCTTTGCTCCCCTCTGTCTTGGGGGATCTCTATTACCCCTAGGGCAAGCAGTTTTTATTCTTCTTAGGGAATGGCGATATGGCCCACCAAAGTCTGAGCAAAGAAGGGAGGCACACAAGGATGAGTAACTAGAAACAGGGGAATGTAATCACTTTGAGTAACTTAAGACCCACCTAACTGAAGGAACTCAATGCTATCCAGACAGACAAAAAAAAATCCTGTCCCTTACTGGCCCTGGATGTACAACTAGGCTTTGAGGCATCAGACAGTGCCAGGAAGTCGAAGTCTCCCAGGCGAGGCTATGGCACCTAGCAACAGCTTGTCTCACTGCCAATGTGGAAAAAGGCTAGGACCAGGCTGCCATTGAGGCCTCATCGAAGGGCAATACCAGTTCAAAAGTTGAAGGACCTTTTCTGCAAATTTCTGTAAGCAAATTTGCCCGAGTCTCTATAGTAAGCAATTGTAGTTAACACCTCTGCAGCTTTGCGATATACCACAGCAAAAAAGGTGCTCTCTTCAGTAGGGCCCAATGGCTAGTTCAAATCAGTCTCAAGAATGGTGTCAAGGCCAATCACATTTTGTAGGTATAAACCAGCATCAGTGCAGTGAGGAAGAACAAACTATTTGGCGCCTCATCATTGCATTCATCATGGGGAACATGCTAAATGCCCCATACAGTATCCGTATCAGATCCAAAAATAGCCTTCGGCCATCCATAATACTAGTGTCAAGGATAGTGTATTATAGGGGAGTCTTCCTAGACCAAGAGTTAGGCTTTGGTACTTTAACGTGACACTGGTCGAGATCTAGACAAACTGCTTTGGATCTCAAACTGGCAGAGTAGGATCTAGAACCCTTGTCTTTGAGACAAGGTCAGTTCCAAATCAGCTGGAATGGGTATGACCTTGGTCAAATGTGTCGAAATACTGACTGAAGGGGTCAGTCACTGGAGGCGAAGGGCCAACCACTGGAAGTCCCACTAGAGGCCCTAACAGAAATATGGGTGCCAAGAGACTCCAGGTGGACACGGATTAATCTGAAAAAAATTACAGAAAAGATCTGTAGAAGTCCTCTACCTGTTGCAGAGCCGATGTCCTAGGAAGTTTGTGATGCATCAGCTCCAACTGTCGAATGGGATCGGTGTGGGACGATGTCGGTGGAGGCAGATCCATGGAACGACAACTGCATAACAGCCCCTGGAGCGGGATTGGTGGGCTCTCATTTGTGTTTGCATCAAGTTTTGGCTTTTGACTTTGTCTTGAACTTACCCGGAGCTGAAGGCCCACAGTAGGACTTGGATTTGTAGCAGGACTGTGAAAGTGACCAACCTCACTTCTTGCGTTCAGTGAGATACAACTGCGACTTACACTCCTTGATAGCCTTAGAGTGCAACAGGGAGCATTTGTCGCTGGACTTCGAGTCATGTTTGAAGCCTAAGCACCATAGGTAGGCATCCTACGGATCCATGACCGACATCTGTTTAAGGCTAGTGCAGCATAGTTTAAAGCCTATTGTCTTTGGAGGAGACAGACTCCCAATTGCACTCTGTCGTAGTAGATATTTTGGAAGTCTAAACACCAAAAAAAAAAATGTAGTACACTTACAGACCTGTGTGAAGACATGGGGGGAAAAAAGAAACCTTTGTCAGCAGGCAGGAGTGGAGCCAATATACAGCTCTTTGCCATGACTTCTGGAGGCAGGAAGAGGCCACCCAGGTTTCCCATTGTGCAATACACCAATACGCCAGAATTGTTACAGAAATAAATTCCGGATTCAGTCTTGTGCCTAAGGTAATTTAAAAGGTCAGGCACCTGCAGTTATATGTATCCATCAGAAATATGTGTCTCTGGAGTCTTCAGTCTCCCCACTACACAGCTCAATAAGCCTCTTTAAAAATAATAACCAAAGATCCACCTATTTAAGCTGTGCTTAAAAAGAATGATGAATGTTAGTTTACAAGACCACTGTGACCTACACGACCAATCCGCCAGTTTCGAAGTCTCCCATCCGACCCACCTAAATGTCACCATTCTCTGGTTTTGTGTTATAGCGATATAATAATTAAGTTTAATGTGAACCTGTTTAAGAAAGCAGTAAAATAAATGAATAAATAAATACCTGGTCACATCGGGTCTGGAAGTATGTGCTGTTAAAAAAAAAATGAAATGGTCATTCAGTTTTATAAATGAAGAAATTATGAAGCAGACAAAGCTAGGTGCTTAAACGTTTGATGTCCTAAATTATTCCTCTAACAGTTTTTACTTGCAAACGGGGCGATCGAGCAACCAGAAGATTTGAGATATTTGAATTATTCAATCTAGACATTAGACAACAAATAACATACAAACGAGTTAATCAGGTTCATAAACTCAAAGCTCACTAGTACTGGGAGTTTAACAAAAAAAAAAAAAAAAACATCGAAGTCTTTGTTCTTCAGAAAGAGAACATACCATGGGATTGTGAACTCTTTACAAACAAAACAGAAAAAGTTCTGTGATCAACAAATATTTTGGTCACGTTGGTTTACAATGCATGAGAAAATATTGCGAACTATAACGCAAAGCTGATTAACATTTGCCTATCTGGTCGTTAATATAACCAATGGCTTTGTATTATTATTTAAATAGAATCACCTCATAACTACAGCAAATTTGAAAGGGAGCACTTTACTGACATACGAACAGTTTACAGCTGCAAATGTAAAGAGGCAATGAGACTGCATAAGAGGTAGGAGGGAAAGGACGTTGACACCTCCTACCTTTAGCATCCTATAGCTCTCAAGGAATGAACTGGGCATTTTGGTGATTATTTAACTGCAAACTCGCTAGGTTACTGTGCTTAGGCCTCACCAGGCATCAAGTCTCTGCAACAGTGACTTCTTAGTTTGATCAACTTGGATAAACACATGTAAAATAAAACAAGGATAGGAGAACATCAATTGCGCTTCTCTCTGCCGCAGCAGCGGCCGCAACATAGGTGTAGGCCAGAATTGTTTTGCCGTGGTTTTAACCTCCCGCTGTGTAGGAAAAGAGAAAGAGCAAAAAAGTAAAAAAAAGTTCAAAAAGCCCCCCCCAAAATGGCCAGGCTCGCCTTGGAGTCTGCCACTAACTCAAATGCGCAATGATCTTTAATCTTGTGCCACCTTGAAAGGAGGCTCTACATAAGTAAAATACCAAATGTTTGTAAGAGATGTATTCTCTGCATTGTCCATAAATCCATAAATCCCAATAGGCCCAACAGCTAATGTCAGGTAGCCAGAGTTCCTTGGCGCATAAGATTAGATGATTAAAAAAAAAATTTAAAAAAAAGAAAGAAAGAAACGAGGATCAACAGTAATCCACAAACAAACCGGGCTCCCGTGGGAGCCGCCGGTACTAGCACGGACTCGGCGCGCCCGGCAAGCCCCTCCTCTTCCCCTGGTGTGTCGCGTCAGCTCACCCCTGTGCAAAGCGCTCGCGGCTCAGCTGCCTAGCTGGCCGCCATGTCCCCGTCTGCATTTGGAGAGAGGCGTTGGAGTTCTCATCCCATCTCATGTGTTGAACGAGGCTGTAAGGGGTGTGCGTCAAGGGAGACGCTACACCTCTAGGTGCAGCCTTCGAGGCCCAAGAACACTTTCTGGAGCCGATTTAACAGAAGAAGAGAAGCAAGGAGGAGAGACATTTGGATCAGAATTAATATCACTGGTTAAGCATTATTTGAAAGGTCCTCAGGTAGGCGCTGGCAAGCTTGAGGCAACACGAAAAGGTAAGCCTGGATCTCGGGGGCTGGAGAATATTATAACCGTGGACAATGTATGCTTAACCAAAAGGAGGGGCCAATCTTGAGTAAAGGGGAGTCTGGGGGAGTTTGAGAACTATACAGGCGGTGACTCTGGAGGAAAAAGTGCTACCCTAGGCTCAATAACTAAATATTTCCAGTCAGGGGTGGAGGAGGTAAGTGAGATTCCTCCTGCACCTATGGAAGCACAATTGGCCTTAGGGGGCCCAGAGGCATTGGAACAGGAGTCCCTGGAGAAGTGTGAGGTGCAGATGGCCCAGATCTCTCAAATAAGGGGTGGCTTTTCAAGGGGCAGGGAAGATTCCTTGCTCTTACAGGGTCCCCCTTTTGAGCCAAACGCCTCGGCCCCTGCAGAGCCCAGCAATGAGGTTGTTTATGAACTTTTGCTTTCCCTCACGAAGGAGATCAGGGAAAAGTTTGAGATTTCCGAGAGCAATCAAGCTAAGATACAGGAAGCATGTATGGTTTTGGAGACTAAGATTAATCAGTTAACAGATCGGGTTGGCGAGGAGGCCATGGATCAGCAAAAAGGTCAGGTGTTGGCCAACTCTCAAGATATCTTGCATTTTAAACGTGGGGAGAGGACCCTACAGGATAAGTTAGAGTTTTTGGAGAATAACATGAGAAGAAACAATATTAGGGTTCTTGGAGTCCCGGAGTGGACGGAAGGAGCGGATCTCAAGGGATACATGGTTTCACTGATAAAAGATACAATGCCAGGTTTAGCACATCTGGAGGATGATATTCATAGAATACATCGAGATCCGTTCAAAAAGAACGCGGGTAGGAAATCCCCTAGAAGAATCCTAGTGAATTTTGCCACTTATTCAATAAAAGAAAAGATTTTGTCTGAGGCTTTGAAGGTGGGTAATTTTGTTAAAGATGACTGGTCCATCAGGATACGGTCAGATGTTTCTAGAGGGACCTTGGACAGACAGTGGGAGCTGGGGATATTAATGCAAGAGCTTCGTTCCTTGGGGGCAACAGTGCAGTTGAGATTTCCCGCGGCCCTGCGGATTATGTGGCAGAATAAAACCCATAACATAAGAGATCCAGAGGAGGTTAGGGCCTTTATAGAACAGATGAAGTTGTCGCAATAATGTTATAATGTTGGTATGATTGGATACAGCCCGGTGCACGGAGCGCTCTACGGGATATCTATGGTTGTCCAATTAAAAGAAAGGAGGGTTCCCACGGGTGGGTGGGTTAGGGGTATGAGGGGGTTTGGTGTGGTGTGGGGAGTGTGTTGTTTTGGGTGTGGGGGCATTGGAGGGGGGGGGGGAGATAAAAATATGAAAGTCCTCAGAATGGGTTTTTCACAAATAAAGAAGGGGAGGATTCAACAAGTTTCTCTAGAGGATGGGTAAACAGGAGGGTTTATTCCTAAAAATAATTTCATGGAATATCAACGGGTTAAGGGTCGAGTGTAGAAGAAGAAAGATTTTGGAGTTTCTTAGACAGGAGGATGAGGATGTGATTATTCTACAAGAGACGCATCTCTTACAAGAAGAATGGGAAAAGGTGTTTAAAAGTACACGGTGGATCTCCCGGGGGATGGTGACTAATCAATTGTGCCCGATCAAAGGCGTCGCTATTCTTTTTAAAGAGAAAATAACTAAGGGGTTATGTATAGGTGATGTGCAGGTTGATTCAAAGGGTAGATGGGTGGTGGTTGAGGTGTGTTTTTTTTGGTCTATGGCTTACGATTGCAGGCTATTATGGCCCCAATACGGATGATTTTACCCCGTTTATAGAATTATATAATCTTCTTTTGAAAACTAAGCATACGGTTGTGTTAGGAGGGGACTTCAATATATTGTTGAATTTGGAGCTGGACAAATCCACCACCCGGGCGACGGCTAATTCCCCTAGAAGTAGGTCAATGATTAAACAGACGATAATTGATTTGGGGCTTGTCGATGTGTGGCAGGTTAAAGAGGGGGGGGGGAAGCAGATTTACTTTTTATAATAAGAAATATGGGCACAGGTCCAGAATAGATTTTTTTTTAAAAAAAAAAATGTATTGCAAAATAGCCTGATAGGGAATGTTTCCTATATAGCGCATGCCCCAGCACATCTTTCAGATGATGCGGTTGTTAGGTTGTATCTCTCCCTCATGGTGCAAGTTCCTGGGCTTCGGTGTAAAATAAGCTGTTCATTATTATTGAATGACTTGATAATTGAGATACTAAGAAAAGACACAAGGGAGTTTTTTGAGTTGAATCAGGGTTCAGCTAGTTTGCAAATTAGTATGGGATGCATACAAAGCCTATATTAGGGGAAGATTGATTAGCTTGGCTGCATTTAGGCGTAGGGAGGAAAGAGAGAAATTACGCAATATTGAGACCAGAATGGCAACTCTGCAGGAGTCCATACAGGCCGCACAGAAAATGGAGAGTAAGGTTCAATTAAGGATACTAGAGCAGCAATATGAAAAAGCATATTTGAATTTAGAGTGTTTTTTAGAAAGCCAAGAAAGGAAGAAATGGGAAGCTAGTCAGTATGCGCATTATGAATACGGGGAAGGATGTAGTAAATTATTAGCTTGGAAAGTAAAGTCAGATCACTCAAAGAAACATATCCCTTCAATAAGGTCCGAGGTCACTGGGCAGATTTGTGTAGAAAGGTCAGAGATAGAAGCTGCTTTTGTCTCCCTTTTTCAAACCTTGTATTCCGATGAGTTGCGGAACTCTTGAGGAGCAGATTAGGGATTTTTTGACTAAAGTTAGATTGCCGTGTCTGGAGAACTCAGCACTACATTTGTTAGAAGGAGAGTTAACTGGGATGGAATTAACTGAAGTTTTTAAGGGTTTGAAGAGAGGAAAGGCATCTGGCCCAGATAACCTCCCGAACGAGTTGTATTTGGCACTAAGGGAAGAACTAATGCCGGTTCTATTGAAACTGTTTAACTATATGTTTCTGGAACGGGGGCATGCACCGAGTTCTTGGGCTGAGGCTGTAATTTGTTTGATTTTGAAACCCTGTAAAGATCCAACACAGTGTTCTTCTTATCGGCCTATTTCATTACTAGATTCGGATTATAAAATGTATACAAGTTTGTTATCTAAAAGACTGGGGAAAGTCATTCCTGGATTAGTTCATCCAGATCAGAAGGGGTTTATTAAAGGTAGACAGCTAAAGGAACTAGTGCATGACTTGCTGGCGGCAATGGACTTGGCCTTAGCAGAGAGGCTCCCTCTGGCAATATTAACTTTTGACGCAGCTAAGGCATTTGATCAGGTAAATTGGCTATTTCTGCAGGTGGTAATGGAGAGGTTTGGATTAGGGACCACTTTTATTAGAGCAGTTAAAGAGCTATATAGGTCACCAACAGCGAGAATCTTGATTAATGATGTGCTATCACAAGAAGTAGGCATTCTTAAAGCGAGACACGTCAGGGTTGTCCCTTATCTCCTCTATTTGATTTATATATTGAGCCTCTTGCAAAATTGCTTAGAGACAACGGGGAAATCCTTTCCTTTCAGTACAAGAGTTGGGAGAAGAAAGTTGCATTGTACGCAGACGATCTGATGATTTATACTAGGGATCTTTCTTTTTCACTCCCCCCAATAAATTTGGTGATAGAAGGTTTTGGTAAAATGTCAGGTTATAATGTCAATGTTGAGAAGACGGAGATTACGTGTTGGAATATGTCATATGAATCCCCGTTAGTTAAACAAGAGATTAGATATTTAGGAGTTCAGATTATAAAAGATTTGGGCGACCTAGCAAGGATAAACTTTGAGAAAGTCCACCTTGAGACTAAAACTCCTTAGAACATGGGCGGCTCTCCCTCTCTAATAGGTAGATCCAATATTTTGAAAATGATAATTTTGACAAAATGTACTTTATTTAATGCTATCCCCTTAGAATTCAAGGGTAAGTGGTTTACCAAACTGCAGGGAGATTTGTCTTCGTTTGTCTGGGCACATAATGGAATAAGGATATCCTGGAAAAAGCTGTGTAAGAAGAAGGAATGGGGGGGGGGTTAGCAACAGCTGATTTCTGCAAGTATTACTTGGCTTTTCAATTTAAGAATAGTAGAATTCTTTTAAATAAAAAGTCAGAATATACCCCAATGTGGGAAGCTCTGACAGCACACGTGGAGGAAGGGGCGAGTTTTTTGTTAAAATAAATTTGGTCATCCAAGGTTTTAAAAAAAAGTTAGACTTAAGATTCCACGGCAGGCCTGTAAGATCTGGCTACAGATTCGTTATCTACTAGGGATAGCTTATTATTCTGGACTAGCCCCAATTTGGGATTCACCTGGTACCCCGGTATGTCTCCTTGACAAATTATCAATTCCACTAAAAGCGAGTGGGGTACTACGGTGGGGACAGATTATAGAGGGTGTGAAGTTGATTCCATTGGTGACATTTTTGGAGAGAGCGGGGGGTCAGTTTCTAAATTTAAATATTATCAGTTGGCTAGTTGGATTAGATCGTTACAAGAAGGGGAAATTGGTAGATCCTATTGGGAGGAGAAATTAATTCAGAGACCTTTACTTAAAGAAATTGCGTTTTGGTATCAAACCTTGTTGGAGGCAGCTGAGGAGGATCCCCCCCCCTCCAGAAGTGGGGAGAGGATTTTCCAACCATGGATATAATATAGTTGTGGCAAAAGTCATGTTCAATTCTTTGGTCCGCTGTTAAATCAGCGGCAATGAGGAGGAATCATCTGTTTACTTTGCACAGAGTGTACTGGCTCCAGTAAGGCTATCCCGTATTGGCAAAATTTAGAAAAACTGTCCATGATGTGATGACCCAAATGCGGATGATATTCATATGTTTTGGGATTGTCCCAGTTTAGCTAACTTTTGGGAAGCCGTGCAGAATGTCCTAAATAAGGTATTTGGCGAAGAAATAGCTTTGAATTCTGTTCTAGTTTTATTTGGGGTTTGCGATCTGAAAGACCAAACACAGCAATGTCTTTTGTTTGTTTTGATGCTTGCAGCCCGGCAGCAAATGTGTTATAAATGGATATGCTCACTACCTCCTACAGTGCAGGAGTGGCAGAACTCGGTAGATTTATTATTTAAGTTGGACAGAGCCGGGCCTATTAGTAAAAGAGATTTTTTGGTTGGGATGGGAAAATGTTTGTCAAACTTCTACTTGATAGGAGGTGTTTAGTTTGGTTCTGAAGGCCGATGATTATACCTGATCCCCCCTTCTGCGCATCTAGGCCTATTGCCCATGTAGGGCACTAGGCGGTTAGAGGGGAAGGATTAGCCAAGGTGATAGGGGGATCCATGGAACAGAGCGCCAGGTGGAGTGGCCCGTTGATACTGGGGGGCTATACACTTGGGGTCAAAGAGTAGTGGATCCTTTCTTTATTGGCACGGATTAGTGAGATGAGGGCAAAAAAAAAAAAAAAAAAAAGGATAGGAGAACATCTATTTGAATGAAAACAAACTTTGAGAAAGTATTAAGGTAAATATTTGTTTATAAACCAATTTATCTATATCACAACAAACATTACAGTGCAAGCAACAAAGTACATTACAATTAATAAGCAGACAGTTCATGGCATCTCACTGATAATTGTTTATGGCAAAGTGTGAACCACTGCGAGGAAAGGTAGGTCCTGAGAGGGGGAGGTGACCCTAGACACATCTATTCTGCTGAACATGGTGTCTTTTCTGTGGAGGTGCTCTTCAGGTGGATGCAGGGGACAGCACCTTCCGAACCAGACATGGAATGGGCCAAAAACAAGCAGTGACTACGCTAGTGGTTGCTGCAATGAGTCTATCAATTGCTTTGTTATATTTTTAAGTTGGTCAGTGTTTAAATAATATTTTTGTATTATATATTGTTTATGGTGTATATAATTTGCGTTAACTAAATACTTTATAGTATTAATTATACTGTAGTGGGTATATTAAAAAAGGCTCTTATTTGTCACACTGCTTGAAGTAAAGAGGTCTCAACAAGCAATATGCTTCCTTTTTTTACTGTGAGAAGTATCTGTTACCTCAGGGATTGCCTCTAGAAAGATTGTGTAAACTACATTTCCTTGGTACAGCATTTAAAACTGTTTCTTTCAACAGTTTTACATCCACAAATTGCATGCAAAAATTCTCGACCCGTTATATTCCCTAAAATCCTGCATGAAAAACTGACATTCCATCACATTATGTTTTTTTAAATGGACACCTGTTTCTTTCTACCTTCAGTCTCCCTCTTCTGTATACAAGTTGATGTAAAATCTCATGCCTATCTGCCTTAATGGTCTTTGGAAACCACAACATTATCTATTAATTAATTCCAGCTAGTGATTGTGCATCACATAGCCCCCTCTAATACTCACATCTACGTCAACAATGCACCACAAAGAAACTGGACTGAATGCATGGAATGAGCATGCAATACTAACCCCAATAACCAATGGACTGACCAATAACATGTAGGCTCCCTGGTAGCGTGCTACTGTTCGTAAAGCACTTTGATGCATTGTCAGGGGGTAGTGAGCACTATACAATACAATTTATTATCATCATCATTCGGGCACGTAATAGAACCACCTTTCACCACCGATTTTCTCATGTTTTTGGGGGCATATCGTGCCACAGAAGTTCCTCTATTTTCACACACCAGTCGACTGCACCCCACCAAGTGGTCAGTGCAGGCAGATTAGCAGAGTTCCAAGCACATGCTACTTCCGTTTTGGCGATCAGGTTGCCTAGCCCCAAGAGGGAGCGCCCCCATCTCTCACCACCTAAATCCACCAGGAGACTCATAATTGCAATTTGTGGTGTGTGATCAAGGGGTCTTTTCAAAATACACAAAAGGTTATTAAAGATAGCAGCCCAATACTTCATAATCATAGGGCAATACGATCCAGGCCTACCTCAACTCGCTATCCTTCCTGGGGCCCACTGCCCATTCCGAGCTAGCTTTCAAAGGGATGGATAAGTCCAGTGAATTAATGACTAGTGATTTGTAAATATTGAAAATGCCTCTTCACAAGGCCCCATCAATATTTTGTCCTCTGCTGTGGTGTACTCAGGAGTGTCCCCCAAAAGAGGCCCTATAGGACACCAGGGTGTGGAGAAGTTGCAGGAACCAATCAAACTGAATACTAAAAATAGAATTCTACCTTCTGCTACTGAAATGACTTCATATGAGATCCCCCCCTGTTCAGATATGCCATTTAGGTCCCATTTGACCAATCTTGCTAGTTGGGGTTCCTGTCCCAGCCAATGGTTTCTTCAGAGGGGCGTTTCAAGGGTAATCTTTTTGGTCTCACTTAATGCAGAACTGTGATTCGCACCTGACAGTATTACTGAAGACATGCATTGTATGCTCAGCTCCTTTCTAACGATTAACAATCACATTTCAAAATCTATTGCGTCGCAAACGATTTTTTTGACAAAATACGTCTAGCTCAAGTAATGAGACACTGATGAGCAGGAGATTTTTATACAACCATCTTTTCCAACATAGTGACTAAAAAGAAGTAGGACTTATTTTTTTGAGATTCAAAGTTACAAATCATCCTAATGACGTCACTAGAAATGACATTGCACTACTTTAGTCATGGAACGAAAGAGAACATGGTGCATGCTAAGATCCACCTAGAAGCTTTAATACACAGTCAAGATTAAGGCAATGAACTAGTAACTTCAAAATGCCCTGTGACCAGTAGCTCAACAAAGATCCGACTGGGAAAAGCACAATCATTTTATTTCTTCCCCATATAGTAATGGTGGAGTACCCAGTAACATGTTCAATATTCTCGGTATACATGACCACCTCTGCTGAAGACAGGGGTTGCTACAGTGGCTGTTGGTCATTCGACCCTTCACTGGAAGCACTGCTACTAAAATGGGAAAAGAAAATACAGGGCTTGGGTGTTTGTATAAGGGTTCCAACTGCTTAACACCGCTTGGGCCTTTTACTAGACAGCTCTTTGGATACTCCATTTTGGCGTGTAGCTGCTGTGATGAGTCCTCCAAAAGCATACCACACCAAAATTGTGTAAGGAGCTTTATTCCAGGCTCCAGAACACAACATCAAGCAGCTGACACAAGCAGAGTCTGGTCGAACCAAAACAGAATCACAGCACTCCTCACATTCCAGCAACACCACCAGTCCTTTCCAGAGCCAGACCTGAGAAGCAACTGACAGCTTTATTACAAATCTCAAGCAGATAATCCACATGGAAATTATAACCCTCTAACTTCTCCACCACCTTTTAATTCTTGGGGTGATGTCTTCAGCACACTTACAGGAGAGAGTGCACATGGAATCTATGGTCCTTTCTCATTGCAAAACCAAGACCCCATAAGAAGACCAAAGTGATTTATGAACCAAAAAAAGCAAGCACCTTGGGCTTAGTCACAAAGTCACAAAGTTATATACTTCACCACCCTTAAGGGAGCGTGATGCAAAGGCTACCAATTTTTCTTCTCCATCAACAAACTTGAAAATCGACCACCCTATCTCTCCTCTTATTTCTGTTGCTGAATAGACACACTGATGTTCTAACGTCAGACTGTTCCGTCTTAACTAGATACAGTAACCTTTCCCAGTTTGCTAATGTATTCTACACAAAGACTGAGTTCTTTGACAGGTTTCATAAGGGCATGGCATAGATTAATTTAAATGGAAGTATTTAAACGTTATGGTTACTTCCAGGCACCTATCAGCTGAGATCACAGCCAATTCTTTCATGGGCACTAGAGAAAATTGAATTTGGTACAAAAAATAAAATCCACAAACTGAAATCTTTAAAATAATAAATACAACTAGCCACCCAAATAAAAATAGGAGGGAAAATAAACAAACACAAGAAACAATAAAGACGGTATACAGATATAAATCAGTCAATCTGTAAAAATAAGTGCGAAATAAAGAGCTGTATTAAGTACAAAAATGTACTTGATAACTCTGAAAGCTCTTTTTGAATTTCAATATGTGCAATTCTTTAACATTTACCACTTTTCCCTTCTGGAAATCTCATTACGAAGCTACATCTTTGTTGCAACAACAAATGCCAGCATATTAGCAGGAAACTGCATTAAGTAATAGATTATAAAGTGAGGAAATAAGAACCGATTAGAAACCCACAGTAAATTTGAAAGCAGATACGGAAGCCATTGAAACTGGTTAGAGAATTTGTTGTACAGCACTACAGTCTTTTCTTGGAATAAGCGAGAGAAATTAGGCCCATTTACAGAGTTCTGAAATGTATGCTTCAAACTCTTCCCAAACATTGTAACTTGATATAACAATATTTCAAAACTACACCACTTTTTGCCTTCTGCACTCCTCATCTATGTTCAATTGTTGTATTTGAAATCATTCTCATATTTTCACTGATGTAAAGTTAAAAAGCCCCTCAAAAAGCACGTTATTTGTGTTGGTCTGAAAATGCTGTATTGTTCATTAAATCTATAGAGCTTGGAATCAATCTGTCCACACTGCCAAAACAGTGATCCATTTTAGAGAAGTCCAAGAGAAGATATTAAAGATACAAGAAATGATAGTCATTTCTGGGGCAGGAATAGGGGGTAGGATAATCAGGTCAGTATAGCCAGGATGAAGTGGATTCAGTATGAGACCAGTCTATATGGAATGTGGGGTCCTCAACTGACTGGTAACTCTCTGTTTTGATGTCATTATTAGATTTGCAGTTGAAATGAGATACAAGATAGAAAAATGAAATGTAGAGCCATAAAAGCAGAACGTACAAAGTAGTTGAAAAGTACTGACAAATACAGGAGTTAAGGACAGGGTAAGGAAGAACTTTATGTTACAATTTAGGAAGTAAAAGTAAAGTGAGATATTACCACAGGCATGATTTATTGTAACAAGTGCTTAGTCGGGGCAAGGTAAACATTATGGTAAGAGATAGGGAGGGTTAAGTAAACCTCAGGGGATGGGTTAAAGATTAGGAGGGTGTAACTGAAAGGATTATGGTTGGTTCCGGATTAGGTCTGAATTTACATTGGTTTAAGGACGGATTAGATTTAAGGTTAGAGTTAAGTAAGGTAATGGTGTTTAAAAAAAAAAAAAAAGTGAGGAAAAAATGGAGCCACAGGAGGCACTAGAGGTATACTGGGGTTATCCTCCATGAACATCACAGACATTCTGTAAGGGGAAAAGGTTTAGGGTTAGGGATGAAGAAACAGAGAAATTATTGTAATTATTAATATACGTCAATGAACAATTCTCATACATAGTAATAGTAAAAATTCCAAAGTTTTACTTCTACGTTTTTAACTATTCTAAAGATATAAATGTTGGTGGTGACTTTTACTACCGCATTTTTCACACTTTTCTGCCCTATAATTTATTGCATTCTGCTCATTACCAATTGTGGGACCAAAATAAGTAGTGTTACATTCCTAGCCCCCCCACCCACCTGTCACAGACGAAAAAGCATGAGCAACAGAAAAGCAAAATGGGGCAATTTAAGAAGTTCCTCATCACTTAACTCATAAAAGTAAAATGTGGTTAATTGCTGCAGTCATCCATACCTTTCATCTGCAACGTCCTTCGTGAATACCGCTTACTGGGTCTTCTTTCAAATGTGGCAGACCGTCTGGTTTTACTGGACTTTGTGGTTTGATATTCTGTTTTACCACTTATTAAAAAGAAAAAAAGTAAAGTTGTGAGTGGGTAAAAAGCCAAAAGGAACAGTTGAAGGTAGCCTTTAATGGAAAACTGATCTGCAGTCATATAAAAACTTGAGGTCTACTACATAACGATAAGGTGTGTTATTTTTTTATTATTTTATTTTTAACATTTTTTCTCCTTTTTGTAGTCTTTACTCAAATCCAACGGTACTTCTTGTATCAGTAGCATTGAAGTCTAACCATCCTTAATGGTAGAGTATGCTTTAGAATTGCTCTTCGTGTTTGGATCCTCACCACCCATAGTTAATTCTACAACACATTGACCTGTGAAAGAGCCATGTTATATTATTTTATGTAAATTTTTGTCTGGTGTGTGAAGGAAAAAGATACCTGGCTTTAGATTTATTTACAACTAATGACAGCCTTTGGGCAGACGAAATGACGGAGGTCACGGTACTGCAAATTGTCCACCCTTTACAAGCTTATAAGTTTGATTGTTAGACTAAATGCAAAGAATGATAGTAAGGCAGCACCAAGGTTGAGCAGCTTAGAAACCAAATGCTTTGCTCTCTACTACAAACTCATGACTAGAGATCTCCTTTCCAACAGACCATGTGTAGATATATATGTAACAAAAGAACAATGGACCATCTGGAAGCGTGAACTTTCAACTATGTATTAAACAAATCTTGATATTCTGCTTACTTATTCTAAGTACAATTGAGTGAAACCAATATCTTACTCACTGAAAGAATCAAACCTGTTGAGACAGACTATATGCATGAAACTTACGTATCTTCAATGGATTCTTTCAAATTGAGCAAAAAAAAAAAAAAAAATCATAATACATATGGTGCCATTTACTTAGTCACTCTGCTATCACCCCGTGCGGATGCTAACAGATGTGCCAGACGTGACTACAAAGGATCTCTTGACATAGGTGAAACCAAGATTATGGGAGGGAGCGGTATACGATTATCATCACTTAAGAGTCTGCCTCTGTATAGTCAGGTCTGCATGGGGGCAGGCCAGCGGCAAACAGACTTTGCTGTGCAACTTCCCGATTGAAATGTAATTGTGCATGACCGACTCATCTGCTTCTACGAAGGCCAAAAAACGTAGCAGCCTCTTTCGAAACCCACTCTTGGCTACAATAAATTGTGTCTTTTGAGACTAAGAGGATATAAGCAACTGGAAAATATTTACAGATTCAGGCTACTGTGTTGTGTTCACTGTGAAACTGGCTTATCGACTTGTCATACTCCCATCTTTTATTACAGAGCACGGATTTAACTGTGTTAACAAAACTTTGTGTTCTCATAATACAGCTCCGAATGGAAGCAGCATAATGCACTGCCCCACCCATATTCACCAGCTCAACCGCTGTGTAAAGCATGGGTCTCTTCGATCGGTAACTACGAAGCCAAGCAGCAAGTTGAGCAACACTTTGAGAGGCTCTGCCAGCCAGGCAGAAAAACTGATCAAAATTCATCCACTTTGCCAACCAACCCACTGCATCCAAGATAGAGGTGCATCCCTGAGGGGGAGGATGACCTGCGAGCCGGTTTGCCGCCACCCTTCACTTTGAAAAAGGAACGTTGGCGGCCAGGAAACCAGGATGTGGTGTGCAGCCTAACTTTGTTAATGTGGCAGTCCACGCTAAAAGGAATGCAGGCTGAGGTAGCACCCGGTATGCAAAATCAGAGTGGGGAGGAGGAACCTGCCACTTGCCTGAGAACCAGAGGTGGGCAACAGCTGGAGTCACAAGAGGGTGCAGACCTGGAAATGACCCTGGCAGGGAAGGCGGCTCCTCACTCTGAGCAGGCTGCCAACCTCGACATGGGGGAAACTGAGCGGAGCTTCTCTTTTGAGGAAAACAAATTACCTGTGGACTGACAGTATGGATGTGGTTCGAGACAAGTCCCCCGACACAGACTCTGATGAGGCTGGCGCAAACCCAAACATAAAAGCTCTGCTAGCAGAAATATGACTGTTTGTGCGCTATTAACTCCACAATGGACATCCAGACCGACAGGCTGAATTGGATGACTAATAAGCATGAGGGTCGCCTATGCTAACTTGAACTGAGAGTGTCAGACACTGGGGATGATGGTTATAGTGTGTAATGAACTAACGCTACATTTGGATAAAGGGCTGGAGGTTAATAAGGGCAAGAATGAGGACCTGGAGGCCCACTACAAAAGAAACATCAGAATTCTGTCTCTACCTGAATTCATCGCTATTGGATAAATAGAGACCTAGGTTGAGGACAAAGTCATTTTTATGTCACACCAAGGCGGCGCATGTGCTGCAGCTACGAGGCATGGTGTATCTTATCTGTGGGCATAGACACGCCCACCTCTTGTAATTTGTTCCTTTGAGTGCCCTTCAAAAATCCTCGCTTTTCTGTGGGCAGTTGTTTACAATTGTTCCTCCTTTTGGTGTGTTACCCAAGTCAATGGGACAGCCCCAGTTACATGTAGGCTTTTACCGGTGGGTCATTTGTTTTACGTTTTCACACTATATATATATATAAAATGTCACTTACCCAGTGTACATCTGTTCGTGGCATTAGACGCTGCAGATTCACATGTTGTGCATTATCCTGCCATCTAGTGTTGGGCTCAGAGTGTTACAAGTTGTTTTTCTTCGAAGAAGTCTTTTCGAGTCACGAGACCGAGGGACTCCTCCCCTTTCGGCTCCATTGCGCATGGGCGTTGACTCCATCTTAGATTGTTTTTCCCGCAGAGGGTGAGGTAGGAGTTGTGTATATAGTAATAGTGCCCATGCAATGGAGTAAGTATGTATGTACATAATGTGTCTAAAAGTGATATATATTTACAAAATGTACAAGTTTTATCAACATATAATTTTCATCAACTTGTAACGGCTACAGGCTCCCGGGGAGGCAGGAGGGCGCATGTGAATCTGCAGCATCTCATGCCACGAACAGATGTACACTGGGTAAGTGACATTTTCCGTTCGATGGCATGTGTAGCTGCAGATACACATGCTGTGCATAGACTAGTAAGCAGTTATCTCCCCAAAAGCGGTGGTTTAGCCTGTAGGAGTTGAAGTTGTTCGAAATAATGTTCGTAATACTGCCTGTCCTACTGTGGCTTGTTGTGTTGTTAACACATCCACACAGTAATGTTTTGTGAATGTATGAGGCGTAGACCATGTGGCGGCCTTACAGATTTCCATCATAGGTATATTTCCTAGAAAGGACATTGTGGGCCTTTCTTTCTAGTGGAGTGTGCCTTCGGTGTAATAGGCAGGTTTTCTTTTTGCTTTAACATAGCAAGTTTGAATACACTTAACTATCCATCTGGCAATGCCTTGTTTGGATATTGGATTTCCTGCATGAGGTTTTTGAAAGGCTACAAACAATTGTTTTGTGAAATTGTTTTGTTCTGTCAATGTAATACATTAGTGCCCTTTTGATGTCTAATGTATGTAATGCCCTTTCGGCTACTGAGTCTGGTTGTGGAAAAAAGACTGGGAGTTCCACAGTTTGATTTAGGTGGAACGGTGATATAACTTTTAGTAAAAATTTGGGATTTGTGCCTAGAACCACTTTATGTTTGTGTATTTGTATAAAGGGTTCTTGTATGGTAAATGCTTGTATTTCACTTACTTTTCTAAGAGATGTGATAGCTATTAGGAAGGCTACTTTCCAGGTTAAGTAATGCATCTCACAAGAGTGCATGGGTTCAAATGGTGGACCCATGAGTCGTGTTAATACAATATTGAGGTTCAATGAGGGAACTGGTGGTGTTCTTGGGGGTATGATTCTCCTTAGACCCTCCATAAATACTTTTATGACTGGGATTCTAAAGAGTGATGTTGAATGTGTAATCTGCAGATAGGCAGATATTGCTGTGAGATGTATTTTATTGGACGAAAAAGCTAGCTTAGATTTTTATAAGTGTAATAAGTAGCTTACAATGTTTTTTGTGGACGCATGTAGTGGTTGAATTTGATTATTATGGCAGTAATAAACAAATCTTTTCCATTTATTTGCGTAACAATGTCTTGTACTAGGTTTACTAGCTTGTTTAATGACCTCCGTACATTCTTGTGTAAGGTCTAAATGTCCAAATTCTAAGACTTCAGGAGCCAGATTGCTAGATTGAGCGATGCTGGATTCGGGTGTCTGATCTGTTGTTTGTGTTGAGTTAACAGATCTGGTCTGTTTGGTAGTTTGATATGAGGTACTACTGACAGATCTAGTAGTGTTGTGTACCATGGTTGGCGAGCCCAAGTTGGTGCTACTAGTATTAGTTTGAGTTTGTTTTGACTCAATTTGTTTACTAGATACGGAAGGAGTGGGAGAGGGGGAAAAGCGTAAGCAAATATCCCTGACCAACTCGTCCATAATGCATTGCCCTTGGAGTGAGGGTGTGGGTACCTGGCCGCGAAGTTTTGGCATTTTGCATTTTCTTTTGTTGCGAATAGGTCTATTAGTGGTGTTCCCCAGTTTTGAAAGTAAGTTTGTAGTATCTGGGGATGAATTTCCCATTCGTGGATTTGTTGGTGATCTCGACTGAGATTGTCAGCTAACTGGTTTTGAATTCCTGGGATGTACTGTGCTATTAGGCGAATATGATTGTGAATCGCCAATGCCAAATCTTTTGTGCTAAGAGACACAGCTGTGATGAGTGTGTCCCTCCTTGTTTGTTTATGTAATACATTGTTGTCATGTTGTCTGTTTTGACAAGAATGTGTTTGTGGAATGCTTTCAATGCTAGAAACACTGCTAGTAGTTCTAGATGATTTATATGAAGCTGGCTTTGTTGAGCGCCCCATTGTCCCTGTATGCTGTGCTGGTTGAGGTGTGCTCCCCACCCTACCATGGAAGCATCTGTTGTGATCACGTATTGAGGCACAGGGTCTTGGAATGGCTGCCCTTGGTTTAAATGTATAGGATTCCACCATTGAAGCGAGGAGTGTGTTTGGCGGTCTATCAGCACTAGATCTTGAAATTGACCCTGTGCTTGTGTCCATTGTGTTGCTAGGCACTGTTGTAAGGGCCGCATGTGTAGTCTTGCGTTTGGGACAATGGCTATGCATGAAGACATCATGCCTAGAAGTTTCATCACAAACCTCATTTGATAGTGTTGGTTTGGGTGCATGTTTAGTATTACGTTTTTGAATGCTTGTACCCTTTGTGGACTTGGAGTGGCAATCCCTTTTTGTGTGTTGATTGTTGCTCCTTAGTATTGTTGTATTTGACACGGTTGTAAATATGATTTTTGGTAGTTTATTGAGAACCCTAGCTTGTGAAGGGTTTCTATGACGTATTTTGTGTGATGAAGACACTGCTGCTGAGTGCTGGTTTTTATTAACCGATCGTCTAGGTAAGGGAATACGTGTATGTGCTGTCTCCTGATATGTGCAGCTACAACCGCAAGGCATTTTGTGAATACTCTTGGTGCTGTTGTTATCCCGAACGGTAACACTTTGAATTGGTAATGTACTCCTTGGATTACAAACCTTAAGTATTTCCTGTGGGAAGGATGTTGGGTATGTGGCAGTAAGCATCCTTGAGATCTAATGTTGACATGTAGTCCTGTTGTTTGAGCAAGGGAATCACGTCTTGAAGTGTCACCATGTGAAAGTGATCTGATTTGATGTAAAGATTTAGGTGGTCATTCTGACCCTGGCGGTCTTTGACCGCCAGGGCGGAGGACCGCGGGAGCACCGCCGACAGGCCGGCGGTGCTCCGAAGGGGATTCCGACCGCGGCGGTAAAGCCGCGGTCGGACTGGCACCACTGGCGGGCTCCCGCCAGTGTACCGCCGCCCCATAGAATCCTCCACGGCGGCGCAGCTTGCTGCACCGCCGCGGGGATTCTGACACCCCCTACCGCCATCCAGATCCCGGCGGTCCGACCGCCGGGATCCGGATGGCGGTAGGGGGTGTCGCGGGGCCCCTGGGGGCCCCTGCAGTGCCCATGCCACTGGCATGGGCATTGCAGGGGCCCCCGTAAGAGGGCCCCTACATGTATTTCACTGTCTGCCGCGCAGACAGTGAAATACGCGACGGGTGCAACTGCACCCGTCGCACAGCTTCCACTCCGCCGGCTCGATTCCGAGCCGGCTTCATAGTGGAAGCCTCTTTCCCGCTGGGCTGGCGGGCGGTCTGAAGGCGACCGCCCGCCAGCCCAGCGGGAAAGTCAGAATTACCGCCGCGGTCTTTCGACCGCGGAACGGTAATCTGACGGCGGGACTTTGGCGGGCGGCCTCCGCCGCCCGCCAAGGTCAGAATGAGGGCCTTAGTGTTCTGAGATGGGTCTCAGTGTTTTGTCCTTTTTTGGTATTATGAAATACAGGGAGTAAACGCCTGTTCCTTTCTGATGGTTGGGTACTAGTTCTATTGCATCTTTTTGTAACAACGCTTGGACTTCTAGTTGTAATAGATCCAAGTGCTGTATGGACATGTTGTGTGCTTTTGGAGGCACATTTGGTGGTAATTGTAGGAATGCTATGCAATAACCATGTTGGATAATGGCTAGGACCCACGAGTCCGTAGTGGTGTGTTTCCAATTTTGGTAATAATCTGCGAGTCTCCCCCCCACTGGTGTTGTGTTGGTGATTTGTGACGTTGGAGTCACTGTTTAGTTTGTGGGGTTTTTGGGCTTTGGAATTTCCCTCTTGTTTTAGGGAACTGTCCACCCCTATATTGTCCCCGAAAGCCTCCTCTTTGGTATTGGCCCTGGTATGTGGGTCTGGCCTGTGAGGTAGAAGGCTCTGTTTGTTGGGCCGGAAACCCCCCTCTAAAGAGTGGCTTCCTAAAGGTGCCTCTGCTGTGTGGAGAGTAGAGCGCGCCCATGGCTTTGGCCGTGTCAGTGTCTTTCTTTAGCTTCTCAATAGCTGTGTCCACCTCCGGCCCAAACAATTGTTTTCCATTCAAAGGCATATTCAGTACAGCCTGCTGGATCTCTGGCTTAAATCCGGAGGTGCGTAGCCATGCGTGTCTCCGAATGGTGACCGCTGTGTTTACTGTTCTGGTGGCTGTGTCTGCTGAGTCCATAGCCGATCTTATTTGGTTGTTGGAGATACTTTGGCCCTCCTCCACAACCTGTTGGGCATGCTTCTGAAACTCTTTGGGAAGGTGTTCAATGAAATGTTGCATTTTGTCCCAATTTGCCCTGTCGTATCTTGCCAATTAAGCTTGCGAATTGGCAATTCGCCATTGATTGGCTGCCTGTGCTGCCACCCTTTTCCCCGCTGCATTAAACTTTCAACTTTCTTTGTTGGGTGGTGGTGCATCCCCAGAAGTCTGTGATTTTGCCCTTTTCCGGGCTGCTCCTACTACCAGAGTTAGGAGTTAGCTGTTGCGTAATGTACACCGGGTCCGTAGGGAGAGGTTTGTACTTCTCCACCCTAGGTGTGATGGCTCTGCCTTTGACTGGATCTTGAAACACCTGTTTAGCGTGTTTTAACATGCCTGGTAACATAGGCAAACTTTGGTATTGGCTATGTGTTGATGACAGAAGTCTTCCTCTATAGGTTCGGAATGCAGTGCTACGTTATGAAAAGTAGCTGCCCTGGAATCCACCTGCATGTAAGCAGTACTGTCTTCTGGTGGTGATGGTCTTGCCGGGTAGCAATCCGGAATATTATCAGATACTGGTGCATCATACAGATCCCATGCATCTGGGTAATCTTGGCTCATCCCTGTGTGCGTTGGTGATTGCATCCTTGGGGGTGTTGCAATTGGGGACAGTTGTGGTGAGTGCGGTGGCGATGGCTGTGGTGAAAAACGTGGTGGTGTTTTTTCTTTAGCCACCTTTGCTTTTGGCTGCTTTTCCGTTTCATGGAAAGCGAGTTTCCGCTTCACTTTAATTGGGGGAAGAGTTCTTATTTTCCCCGTGTCCTTCTGTATATGGAGCCTCCTCTGTGTATAGTCTTGCTCTCCCATCTCTAGTTCTTGTCCAAACTTGTGGCCTTGTAGTTGTGAGGAAAGGCCTTGTTCGTCGGTATAGGAGCTTTGTTTCGGCTCCGAGGCTGGATGTTTCGGCACCGAAACCTTTTCAGCAGTCTTTTTCGGCTCCGAAGCAACTTTTTTAGTTTTCAGGGGTGCCGATCTCTCTGTGTCGAGTTTGGTCGGAGCCGGTATCTCTGTGCTGAGTATACTCTGTGCTGGTATCTCGACCGGAGTCGGATGTCTTCGGCTGGTGTGTGCCCTTTATCGGTGCCGATGCTTGGTCACCGTGCTTACGGGTAAAGCCATGGCCTGTTGGTGGTGGCGTCCCCTGGGCTTTCATAATTTTTGAGTGAGTTTTGGCCGGGGCTGTTTTACTCACGGTTTGTTGATTCGCCGGCTGCTCACTCTCGGGCTCGTCCGAGTCAGGAATGGAGAATGTCTTCTCTTCTTCGACATCAGGGTGTCCAGCCAGCGTCTACGCCATTTGAAGCCTTCGAGCTCTCCGGTCCCGTAGCGTCTTCTTCGACCGAAATGCCCGACAGGCCTCGCAGGTATCCTTCTTTGTGTTCGGGGGACAAACACAAATTACAGACCAAATGCTGGTCTGTATAAGGATACTTAGTGTGGCATTCGGGGCAGAAGCGGAATGGGGTCCGTTCCATGAGCCTTGAAGACGCACGCGGTTGGGCCGACCAGGCCCCGCCGGGGAGTGGAAGCCCCGAAGGGCTGCCGGAGCTGCTCTTTTCTTCGGTGTCGATGTGCTAATACTAACCCGATACCGAGCGCAAACAATACCGTCTAATTTTCCGATTGTTAACTAACTTTTCCGAACTGAAACACGGAGCGAAAAGGAACACGTCCGAACCCGATGGCGGAAAGAAAACAATCTAAGATGGAGTCGACGCCCATGCGCAATGGAGCCGAAAGGGGAGGAGTCCCTCGGTCTTGTGACTAGAAAATACTTCTTCAAAGAAAAACAACTTGTAACACTCTGAGCCCAACACTAGATGGCAGGATATTGCACAGCATGTGTATCTGCAGCGACACATGCCATTGAATATATATATATATATATATATATATATATATATATAAATATATATATATATATATATATATATATATATATATATATATATATATATATATATATATATATATATATATACGGAAAATGTCACTTACCCAGTGTACATCTGTCCGTGGCATTAGTCACTGCAGATTCACATGCTGTGCACAGTCCGCCGTCTGGTGTTGGGCTCGGAGTGTTACAAGTTGTTTTTCTTCGAAGAAGTCTTTTCGAGTCACGAGACCGAGGGACTCCTCCCATTTCGATTCCATTGCGCATGGGCGTCGACTCCATCTTAGATTGTTTTCCCCGCAGAGGGTGAGGTAGGAGTTCTGTATGTTAGTAATAGTGCCCATGCAATGGAATGAATACATATGTACATAATAAAGGTTAAAGTAATATATTTACAAATGTTCAAGATCTACTTCTTAACGGCTACAGGCTCCTGGGGAGGCGGGTGGGCGCATGTGAATCTGCAGCGACTAATGCCACGAACAGATGTACACTGGGTAAGTGACATTTTCCGTTCGATGGCATGTGTAGCTGCAGATACACATGCTGTGCATAGACTAGTAAGCAGTTATCTCCCCAAAAGCGGTGGTTCAGCCTGTAGGAGTTGAAGTAGTTTGAAATAATGTTCTTAGTACAGCTTGACCTACTGTGGCTTGTTGTGCAGTTAACACATCTACACAGTAGTGCTTGGTAAATGTATGAGGCGTAGACCATGTTGCTGCTTTACATATTTCGTTCATTGGAATATTTCCTAGAAAGGCCATGGTAGCACCTTTCTTTCTGGTTGAGTGTGCCTTTGGTGTAATAGGCAGCTCTCTCTTTGCTTTAAGATAGCAGGTTTGAATACACCTAACTATCCATCTAGCAATGCCTTGTTTTGAAAGTGGATTACCTGTGTGAGGTTTTTGAAAGGCAATAAATAGTTGTTTTGTTTTTCTAATTAGTTTTGTTCTGTCAATGTAGTACATTAGTGCTCTTTTGATGTCTAATGTATGTAGTGCTCTTTCAGCTACAGAATCTGGCTGTGGGAAGAACACTGGTAATTCTACTGTTTGATTTAAGTGGAATGGTGAGATAACCTTTGGTAAAAAGTTTGGATTTGTCCTTAGAACTACTTTATTTTTATGTATTTGAATAAATGGTTCTTGTATGGTAAATGCTTGAATCTCACTCACTCTTCTTAGAGACGTGATGGCAATCAAAAATGCAACTTTTCACGTTAAGTATTGCATTTTACAAGAATGCATGGGCTCGAAAGGTGGACCCATGAGTCTTGTTAAGACAATGTTGAGGTTCCATGAAGGAACAGGTGGTGTTCTTGGTGGTATGATTCTCTTTAAGCCTTCCATAAACGCTTTAATGACTGGTATTCTAAATAGTGAAGTTGAATGAGTAATTTGCAGGTAAGCTGATATTGCGGTGAGATGTATCTTTATGGAAGAGAAAGCTAGATTTGATTTTTGCAAATGTAGTAAATATCCTACTATATCTTTTGGAGATGCGTGTAATGGCTGAATTTGATTATTCTGGCAATAATACACGAATCTTTTCCACTTATTTGCATAGCAGTGTCTAGTGGTAGGTTTCCTAGCTTGTCTTATGACCTCCATACATTCTTGTGTGAGGTCTAAGTGTCCGAATTCTAGGATTTTAGGAGCCAAATTGCTAGATTCAAAGATGCTGGATTTGGATGTCTGATCTGTTGTTTGTGTTGGGTTAACAGATCTGGTCTGTTGGGTAGTTTGACATGAGGTACTACTGACAGGTCTAGTAGTGTTGTGTACCAAGGTTGCCTTGCCCATGTTGGTGCTATTAGTAGAAGTTTGAGTTTGTTTTGACTCAACCTGTTTACTAGATATGGAAGGAGAGGGAGAGGGGCAAAAGCGTACGCAAAGATCCCTGACCAGTTCATCCATAGAGCATTGCCTTGGGATTGATCTTGTGGGTACCTGGATGTGAAGTTTTGGCATTTTGAGTTTTCCTTTGTTGCAAATAGATCTATTTGAGGTATCCCCCAAATTTGAAAGTAATTGTTTAGTATTTGGGGGTGAATTTCCCATTCGTGGGTTTGTTGGTGATCTCGAGAGAGATTGTCTGCCAACTGGTTCTGAATCCCTGGAATAAATTGTGCTATTAGGCGAATGTGGTTGTGAATCGCCCAATGCCATATTTTTTGTGTTAGGAGGCACAACTGTGTCGAGTGTGTTCCTCCTTGTTTGTTTAGATAATACATCGTTGTCATGTTGTCTGTTTTGACAAGAATGTATTTTTGGGTTATTATGGGTTGAAATGCTTTCAGCGCCAGAAATACTGCTAAAATTTCTAAGTGATTTATGTGAAACTGCTGATGTATGTCCCATTGTCCTTGGATGCTGTGTTGATTGAGGTGTGCTCCCCACCCTGTCATGGAAGCATCTGTCCTTATGACGTATTGTGGCACTGGGTCTTGGAAAGGCCGCCCTCGGTTTAAATTTGTACTGTTCCACCATAGAAGCGAGATGTATGTGTGGCGGTCTATCAATCCCAGATCTAGAAGTTGACCCTGTGCTTGTGACCATTGTGATGCTAGGCACTGTTGTAAGGGCCGCATGTGCAATCTTGCGTTTGGGACAATGGCTATGCATGAAGACATCATGCCTAGGAGTTTCATTACCATTCTGACTTGTATCTTTTGTGTTGGATACATGGCCTGTATTACCTTGTGAAATGCTTGAACCCTTTGTGGACTTGGAGTGGCAATCCCCTTTGCTGTGTTGATTGTCGCTCCTAATTATTGCTGTGTTTGACACGGCAAAAGGTGTGACTTCGCGTAGTTGATGGAGAAACCTAGCTTGTGAAGGGTTTGTAGGACATATTTTGTGTGCCGTGAAAACTGTTTTAGCGTGTTGGTTTTGATTAACCAGTCGTCTAAGTACGGGAACACATGTATTTGCTGCCTTCTGATATGTGCAGCTACTACTGCCAGGCATTTTGTAAAAACTCTTGGCGCAGTTGTTATTCCGAATGGCAACACTTTGAATTGGTAATGTATTCCTTGGAATACGAACCTTAGGTATTTCCTGTGTGAAGGATGTATTGGTATATGGAAATACGCATCTTTTAGATCTAATGTTGTCATGTAGTCTTGCTGTTTGAGCAGTGGGATTACGTCTTGTAACGTGACCATGTGAAAGTGGTCTGATTTGATGTAGGTATTTAGTGTTCTGAGATCTAGTATTGGTCTCAGAGTTTTGTCCTTTTTGGGTATTAGAAAGTACAGTGAGTAAACCCCTGTGTTTTTTTGTTGATTTGGTACTAATTCTATTGCGTCCTTTTGTAGCAATGCTTGAACCTCTAGTCCTAGAAGATCTATATGTTGTTTTGACATATTGTGTGTTTTCGGTGGGACGTTTGGAGGGATTTGGAGAAATTCTATGCAATAACCTTGCTGGATAATTGCTAAGACCCAAGTGTCTGTTATTTCCTCCCAAAGTTTGTAAAATTGGCTTAGTCTTCCCCCCACAGGTGTTATGTGATGGGGTTGTGTGACTTGTGAGTCACTGTTTATTTTGAGGAGTTTTGGGGCCTTGGAATTTTCCTCGATTTCTTGGGAATTGGCCCCCTCTATATTGCCCCCGAAAACCTCCCCTCAGATTTTGACCCTGGTAAGTAGGCCTTGTTTGTGAGGTTGTGGTTTCTGTGGGTTGACCTCGAAACCCTCCCCGAAAAGGTGTTTTCCGAAATGTGCCTCTGCTCTGCGGGGAGTAGAGTGCGCCCATGGCTTTGGCTGTATCGGTGTCTTTTTTGAGTTTCTCAATGGCAGTGTCTACCTCCAGCCCAAACAATTGCTGTTCATTAAATGGCATATTGAGCACAGCTTGTTGGATTTCCGGCTTGAACCCTGAAGTGCGCAGCCATGCGTGCCTTCGTATCGTGATTGCAGTGTTTATTGTCCTTGCAGCTGTATCTGCTGCATCCATGGAAGACCGTATCTGATTATTTTAGATACTTTGTCCCTCTTCCACCACCTGTTGCGCTCTTTTTTGGAACTCCTTGGGTAAGTGTTCGATGAAATGTTGCATTTCATCCCAATGAGCTCTGTCGTATCTTGCCAAAAAAGTGCTTGTGAATTGGCAATACACCATTGATTTGCTGCTTGTGCTGCAACCCTTTTTCCCGCAGCATCAAATTTGCGGCTCTCCTTGTCTGGAGGTGGTGCGTCTCCTGAGGTATGAGAGTTGGCTCTCTTACGAGCTGCCCCGACAACTACTGAATCTGGTGTTAGTTGTGTTGTAATATAGATTGGATCTGTTGGCGGTGGCTTGTACTTTTTCTCCACCCTTGGAGTTATGGCTCTGCCTTTAACAGGATCCTGAAATATTTGTTTTGAATGTCTTAGCATTCCTGGGAGCATGGGAAGGCTTTGGTACTGGCTATGGGTGGAGGATAGGGTGTTAAAGAGAAAGTCATCCTCAATTGGTTCAGAATGTTGGGTGACGTTGTGAAATTCGGCTGCCCTTGCGACCACCTGTGAGTAGGATGTACTGTCCTCAGGTGGTGACGGTTTTGTAGGATAGGAGTCTGGGCTGTTGTCAGACACTGGAGCATCGTAAAGGTCCCATGCATCGGGATCATCCTGACTCATTGTGGTATGAGCTGGGGAGTGCATCAGTGGTGGAGTTGTTGGTGGTGATGCATGTGTTGATGGTGGTGGAGAAGGTGGTGGAGTTGTTTTCCTTGCCACCTTTGCTTGTGGTTGCTTGTCCTTTTGTTGAAAGGCAAGTTTCCTTTTAATTTTGATTGGGGGAAGAGTGGTTATCTTCGCTGTGTCCTCATGAATATGAAGCCTCCTTTGCTTGTAGTCAGGCTCTACAGCTTGAAGCTCCTCTCCAAATCTATGTAATTGGGAGGTTAATCCTTGTTCCTCTGTATAGGAACTAGTTTTCGGCTCCGAGGCTGGATGTTTCGGAACCGAAACCTTTTCGGAAGTCTTTTTAGGCTCCGAAGAAACCTTCTTTGCTTTCGGCGTGGTGTCTCGGTGCCGAAATTCTTCGGTGCCGCTGTCTCTGTGCCGAAGTTTCTCGGAGCCGCTGTCTCGGCTCCGAGATAGCTGTGTGGCGGTATCTCGACCGGAGTCGGATGACTTCGACACCAGCATGCTCTTTTTCGGTGCCTTAGATCGGTCACCTAGTTTTCGGGTTAAGCCATGGCCTGTTGGCGGTGGCGTCCCCTGGGCTTTTGTGGACTTCTCGTGAGTTGATTTTCAACGTCTTACTCACGGTTTTGGGTGTTTCTTCGGCGTCGAGTTCTTCAGAATCCGACTCGTGGACGGAGAAAGCCTCTTCTTCCTCCTCGAAACGTTCTTGACCTGTCGGCGTGGACGCCATTTGTAGTCTCCTGGCTCTTCGGTCTCTCAGCGTCTTCCTCGACCGAAACGCTCGACAGGCTTCACAAGTATCCTCCTTGTGCTCAGGGGACAAGCACAAGTTACAGACCAGATGCTGATCCGTATACGGATACTTGTTATGGCATTTTGGGCAGAAGCGGAATGGGGTCCGTTCCATCAGCCTTGAAGTCGCACGTGGCCGGGCCGACCAGGCCCCGACGGGGGATCGAAAAAACCCCGAAGGGCCACCGGAGCTCTTCAAAATTCGGTGTCGATTTGTTTTAACTAACCCGATACCGAATGCAAACAATACTGACGTTTTTTTCCGAGATCCTAACTAACTTTCCGACCCGAAACACGGAGTGAAAAGGAACACGTCCGAACCCGATGGCGGAAAAAAAACAATCTAAGATGGAGTCGACGCCCATGCGCAATGGAATCGAAATGGGAGGAGTCCCTCGGTCTCGTGACTCGAAAAGACTTCTTCGAAGAAAAACAACTTGTAACACTCCGAGCCTAACACCAGACGGCGGACTGTGCACAGCATGTGTATCTGCAGCTACACATGCCATCGAACACATATATATTTAGCTTTTTTTTAATCTTTTTTTTTTTTTTTTGCAGCTCAGCCTTGGGGAACAGCAGAACTAAGGGCTGTACAACCCTGTATGTGAGCCTCTTGTGATTCTTGTTTATTCTGTACTCTCTGTGAGCCAACGCCCACCGCTTTCCCTCCTCCTCTGCCGACAGACTTGAAGAAATCCATCTTTTGTGTGCAGAGATGCATTCATGGCCGTCTCCCAGCGTAAGCCAAAGCCCATGGCTTCCCCTCCTCCTCCGACAATTTGTTTGACACTTATTCTGAATAATTACAACCATTTGACGGAATTTTGTGATTCTTGATGAACTCTAAATGGATTTTCTGCTGCTGAGTGACAGATTGACTTACTTTTATTCGTCTTGTCGGGTCGTTTTAGTTAAACTGCCTACTAGAGATTAGAAAGTTAAATATATGGGAAATTCAATTGTTTCATGAAACCATCAGCGGGTGAGACATGACCTATGCGCAATGAATGTAAAATGCTTTACTGCAAGCTGATGCCATGTTTAAGCTCCAGCAGTGTTGGGATGGGTAGACCGCTCTTTTCTCCTCCTTGCAGTGTGTTATGCCTGGGCATGTTATGTGGTTTCAATGGCAGCCGGGGGTTCAGAAGCTCCAGCTACAGGGGCTCCAGATTACATGAAAGCGTGAAATACAAACCTTCAGAATAAGGGCTTCGCATTTCAAAGCCTATTCTCAAATGAGCACACCCATTGTTGGCTGGGCCCTTGCCTGCTACTGAGGCACTGGCGAGGCAGATTACTGCCCAGATCCTCCACTACAGTCAAAGATATGAGCTTGCGTCTGAGAAAGATGAGAGATACTCAGCCTCGGGGAAGCAAAATCTGCATCTAACTTGACTTCACTGACTGTTAAGAGTGGACTTAGAGTTTGTATCTACAAAGAAACTGCTGATAAAAGAGGGGCTGCCCAACGACCTTATGTATCCAGCTAAATAATGGGTCACTGTCCAGGGAAAAATGCATTTTACTGACTCCAAGGTAAGCAAACTTTTAAGTTATGAAACAGACAGTACCAAATGTCCACAAACTAGGGCAAGACGACTGCTGACAGCCCTGTGAATCACCTCCGTGATGACAAACAAATAAAAAAAAATACTCACATGCTTCACTTGAAACTTTAACAAGATCTGTCAAAAAATCAAAATACGTGCATGTTGCATGGCCTTTAGTTAACCTGGAAGATTAGCTCTTGCTGACAACCTAGAGTGGCGCGCTATTACTTATGCTGCTGCTCACAAATGGATTTGCTTCTAGATATGACATTTATTTCCCGGCAGATCTGGAATCTGCTGCACCGGTTGTTAGAATTTGCCCATTATCTGTTCTTCACAGATATAGCCTTGGATATAGGGTTTAATATTTGTTCTCGATTTTCTTGTGACCTGAGGTTCGCCCATCTCACTGCGCTTCCCCAGAATGGTTCTCACTTGACCTCCATTGGTATTTCTAAAGGAAGGATTTGAATGTCCTAATTAGTATATTAATGGGTTGGGCTTTGACTTCAATGGGTTCGAGGTGTTAAGTGGAGGAGGGTGGGAGATTTCTGTTACTGCTGTTATTACAGATCTTATCACAGCTTGAAATACTTTTTGTACTCTGTGTTGGTGTAATGTCTGTGTATGTACAGCTGGAACTGAAGGAAATGCTTCTGCTCTATCCTTATATGGGTGATCTGGCTCCCTGAGCTAGACTTGAGGATCACCGCAGTAATGCAGATGTTGTGGAACATACGATGTATGAGCGACCGGCAAAAGGTAAGGCATTTCAGGAGGCACAATGTTGGCATTAAACTGCTCCAGGAGCTCCACACTTTAGGGAACACTCCTAGGACAGACTGCAAGTCGATTGCACTGGTGAAGCACATGTTGCAACATACTCCTCCTAAACCTGATAACCTGCTAGCCAGGACCCCAGTAGTTATGCTCTTTCCTGTACACTGTACCTTTTTCTTTCCACAATTGGCATACTGGTCCCCTCATGTAAGTCCGTAGTATATAGTACCAAGGTACCCAGGGCACTGGGGTTCCAGGGGATTCCTATGAGCTGCAGCAGTTATTCTGCCACCCATAGGGAGCCCGTGCAAAGGGTTCTGCAGGTCTGCCATTGCAGTCTGCATGAAACAGGTGTATGCACCCATTTTCACTACAGGTCACTGCACCAGGTCACTGTAAGTCACCCCTATGGTAGGCCCTCTCAGCCCAGAGGGCAGGGTGCGTGTGTGTGTGTGTGAGGGCACCCCTGAACTAGCAGAGGTGCACCCACACACTATCAATTTTCCTGGACTTTGTGAGTGCAGGGATGCTATTTTACGCATGTATTGGACATAGGTCACTACCACATAATGGAGACTTCCTACCTAGACATGTTTGGTATCAAACATGTCAGAATCACACCCCAATACTGTTGCAAGTATTGAAAATATGATTCCATGCACTCTGGGGTATTCTTAGAGGACCCCCAGCATTGCTACCAACAGTCTTACAGGCTTTTTCGGGCAGCCCAAGCTGCTGCCACTCCTCAGACAGGTTTCTGCCCTCCTGCTGCTTGACTGATCAAGCCCAGAAAGGCAGAACAAAGGCTTTCCTTTGGAAGAGGGAGGGAACACCTTCTCCCTTTGGAAATAGGTGTGACTGCCTTGAGAGGGGTAGCCTCCTCAAGCCACTAGTATGCTTTGAAGGGCACATTTGGTGCACTCTGCGCATAAATCATTCCACACCGGTTCAGGGACCCCCAGTCCCTGCTCTGGCACAAAACTGGAAAAAGGAAAGGGCACCGACTACTCCCCTGTCCACCGCAGGGGTGGTGCTCACAGATCCTCCAGAGGTTCCCTGGGTGCTGCCATCTTGTTTCAAAGGTTGGAAGGCGACCTTAGGAGCATCTGAGTGGCCAGTCTAGGCAGGTGACGTCCGAGCCCCCTCCTGATACGTACTTGCCTAGTTAGGTGGCCAATCCCCCTTTCAGGGCTATTTAAGGTCTCTCTTGGGTGGGTCCTCAGATTTGGCTTGCAAGACTTCAGCAGGATTCCTCGGCAACCCCCACTTCGAATTCTGGCCACTGGAATTGCGACTGGACCCTCCAAGAACCGACAATGCTCCAAGCAACGAAGAAGTCTCTTCTGCAACCTTGTTTCCACGAATCCTGCCAGCTTTGCAACATTTCCCTGCCCATGCAGCCTCAGAAGACAGCAACTCTTCAGCCTCCACAAGAAGAAGGTATCCCCTTGGAGTGAAGGAGTCACTCCCTTGCAACTGAAGGCACCTACAGCAAATGACGACCGGCTGCGTGGATCTCCCCTAATCTTGAGCTGTGTAGATCCCGCATCACGGGTGGTGGTCCAGAGTAGTCCTCTTGGTCCTCTCTGCCAACTATCCAACTTTGGTGGAGGTAAGCCTTTGCCCACGCAAGACAGTACCCTCATGCACTGCGTCTTTTGCACCTCCCATGGCTTGTTGACCTCTCCAAGGGATCTTCAGGCGACATGCAGCTCCAGCCCCCAGCACTCCTTCCAGCAAAGCACAGCCTCCTGCGTGGTTCTCCAGCAGCGCAAGATCCTCTTTTGTAGTGCTGCATGGGCTCCTTCTGCAAGTTCTGTCTCCCCATCATGCAGGACTTCCAGTGGGTGCTGCCTCTGCTCCTGTGGACTCTCTGTGATGCTGAGGGTCCCCTGTGACTCCTCCTCCTGGCTTGGGTCCTCCTGCGTCTTGCTGATCCCTGGCAGCAACAGTTTTTCACTAATCGCCAGTTTGCCTTTGCCTAGGCTTGTTGGTGGAATTCCTGCACTGACACCCATCTGCAATCTTCACTCCAGCGTGGGACATCTTCTGCATCCACCAGGAACTCTTCTCCGGCTCCAGGGCTCCAGTGCTGACATGTTCTTCATCGCCATCGACCAACTCCTGCAAGTACAGCTGGGTGGGGAGTAGCGCCTACTCCTCCTAGACTCCATTGTGACTCTTGGACTGCGTCCCCTCTCTCGACAGGTCTTCTTTCTTCAGGAATCCACCGCAGGTTTTCTTGCAGTCTTTTTCAGGACGTCTTCTTCTTTTCCTCCTTTTGGGTGGTTTGGGGAAAATCCTGTGATTTACTCCTGCTTTCCTGGTCGCATACTGGGTTACATACCTGTGGTTTTCTAGTACTCCCAGCTCCCCTCTACACATTCCACTTAACTAGGTGGGGGTCCTGTGTTCACATTCCATTTTTTTAGTATATGGTTCGTGCTCCCACTAGGGTCACTATTGGTTATTGCCATTTGCACTGTTGTCTAACCTTTTCTATGCCTATTTCTGATTACTAGTGTATATATCTATTTAGTGTATTACTTACCTCCTATTGGAGGACTGCCCTTCTAATAATTTGTGGTACTGTGTTCCAAAAATAAAGTACCTTTATTTTTGTGTGAGTGAGTGTTTTCTTTCAAGTGCTGTGTGACTACAGCAGTATTGCATGAGCTTTGCATGTCTCCTAGACAAGCCTTGGCTGCTTATCCACTGCTACCTCTAGAGAGTCTGGCTTCTAGACACTGCCTACACTTCACTAAGAGGGGATAGCTGGACCTGGTATAAGGTGCAAGTACCTTGGGTACCCACAACACATCAGGCCAGCTTTCTACACAAACTATTACTTTTTATTAGCAATAGTGCGGGAGGTACTTTATTTTGCATGTCATCCTCGTGGGCAAAAGAGAAGCACTGGCCCGAGCTTAGGTGAGGGATGGGGAGTGCGCTTTTATGTAGTGCTGAATCAGGATGATGACAAATCCCCGTCAAAACCCAGGCCACATCCATATGCATTTGTGCAACTACATGCCATCCTGACCCATTAAACTAGTTGACACATGGTGCAAAAGGCACCGCAAAACTATTGAGGGCATTATTGTAACGCGTACTTGTGTATGGAAAATTGGTTACTTTCAAAAGATGTCAGCATCTGGACTAAGTGAACAGAATATATGCCTCGAACACTCTCCGACCACAGCCCTATTAAGCTGGTACTAGAACTGGCAGACGTGGATGAGCGTGCCTTTAACCTGGAGGCTTCTATTGAGCACACTTAATGACCCTATCTTTACGCCCGCAATCAAAACCAACATTATAGAGTTTTTTTGCTAATAACATTCAGTCTGTAGAGCCCCCAGGAGTGCTCTGGGGCCAATTTAAGGCCTAGATTCGCAGAACAGGTTTGTCAAAAGAGTTGATGGTCCAATGGGATTTGAGAGTGCACCTTGTGTGACTGGAGCAAGAATTGAGGGGCTCGAGTCCCAATACTTCATCTCCAATGAGGCACGGATCCTAGCTCGGCTACACAGCAAACGTTCTCACTATAATGGCAATGCTGAGAGGGAAACTCACTATTTACACAAAGAGGCCATTGCGACGATCTATTGGGGAGTGAGTCAGGGCTGGTATAATCCTAGTGTCTCTGCTTAAGAAACAAAACAGTACAGTTTTTAAATTACTGACCTTTTGAATGACTAGGGACAGTTGTATCATTCCACCAGAGACATTATGCATGCAATGGTTAAGTATTATGCTACAATGTACTGATTCAACCTCACTGTTTTCCTAGATGAGGTGACTGAATACTTTGATTCAAATCAATTTCTGTAGTTGGACAACGTTTACAGATGGTACCTTGATATGGCATTCAATGAGGAGGTTAACGTCTGCACCATACGTAGCATGCCCAGTGGCAGGGCTCCAGGACTGGATGGTCTTACCAATCAGTTATATAAAGAATATGCTGAGATCTTGGCTCTTCACTTGAAAGCTATGTTTGAGAGGTCAGGGCTGCTGTGCACCCCTATCTGTGAGGGAGACATTATTGTTTACGATATTCGAATGCAGCAAAACTTCTAGCCACTCTGACACATATCGGCAGCTGTTTAACAGAAAAAAATCCTGGCCAGATTTCTCACTGAGAGACTGCTCCCACTTCTTCCCAATATTGTCCAGAAGGATCAGTCTGGGTTCATGCCCAGAAGAACCACTGCACATAGTCTGTGTGCCCTGTTCGCTGTGCTTCACTCGCTGTCTCCTGAGCTTCGGATGTGGGCTATGTTTTGATGCCATCAAGCCTGTTGACTGGCTGAAGTGGATGTATCTAGTGTCCCTGCTTTTCAGGACTGGCCTTAGCCCTGAACTTCCTCCAGTGGACCAGGTTGCGTTCTGCCTAGCCAACAGTGCATATAAAAAAGTTTTGTCTTGTAGGCTTTCTTAATCAGCTGGGGGCCCCAACAGGGATGCCCACTGTCTTGTTACTTGCTATAGTCAAGGAACCACTGGTGGTCTGGCTTCAACAGCACCATGCTGAGTGTAGACGGAGTTCAACATATCAGAGACTTGTAGACTCAAAGTAAGTTGACAATGTCATCATCGACGTTCAAGAGCCTGGGGTCAATCAGTGTTACAGTAATTTCTTACGTTTGGTAGTCTGACGAGGTAACCTTTAAATGGGACATATCTGAACCCTTACCTAGATGCTTGCTACATCATGATTTGATATAGGTTTCCTCTTGAAACGGGTCAGTTGTGTGCTTAAATATTTGATGATCTTGATCAGTATTTATATGGAGGAGCTCTGACAGGAGAATTATGGTGTAGTGATTGCCTGTTTAGAGGATCGGATTGCACATTGGACTAGACTACTCCAGTCTATTTAAGGGAGAATATTGATCACAAAATTGTGAGTTTGCCTACATTTCTCTATCTTGGTCAGATCATCAATCTTTAATAGGTTAAAAACCATAAAAGAACTTACACACAAAAATCAGCGCTACATTACCTCACAGCAAACTGTTTCATATTAAAATAACAAATCCATATACTTCAATCATAGAAAACAGCAGTCTCTTTAAAATTCATAGCGCATGGTTAAACATGCGCTATGAACTGCAGCATTTCCCTCTTCCCAACAGGGCACCTCAATATTTAAGACAACAAAGTGTTATGCGCAAATGTAAGCAAAAACCAAACTGCTCCTAATTACTGCAGACTCGATCAAACATGTCCCTCCCGCCACTTAAGATCAAAAGTGCCCTGTGAAGATAAAATCAACTAATATATTCAAAATATTCATAATTATCAAAAACCCAGCCGAATGGCTTCCCTCTTAGCTAAAATCATAAAATAACTTGTACATTAAACATTCTGGTGTAACAGATTTGATCAGAAATTACTACTGCATTCTACCGTGGGGGCACTTATTTCCCTCCTAGGTTTCTCAATCTCAGGTCTGCGACAATCAATTCATAAATCTTTCTACAAATATATTCAGTCTGTAAAGCTGCAACTAAAACAATGCTGACCTACATCGTCTAATGATCAGAGTCCTCAACAACGGAATTCAAAATTCTTTCGTAAGAGCAGCAAAAAAAGAAAATGTGACAGTCTGTGTCGAATATGTCACAAGGGCAAAGATCATGTCCAGAATCAAGATACGCATTGCTAGGGTATGCAACCAAAAAATGGGCTATGTTAAACCTGAACCTTTTTAAATAAAATCTTTGTGAAAGCTGGAATGGGAACAAAAGATAGGGTTCCATTAAATCTGTAGTTACTAGTGGGAGGTCGACAGCCAACCTCTTGTTTCACATTTCCTTACATTCTTTCAGCCTTTTACATGTAGTTAGGAAATCATGGTTTCAGCTGGTACTTGAAGGAGGCAATATGTTGTAGGGTGTGAAAGCAGTCCGCTCTCCCTAGCATGGCAAGTTGGGTTTTTACATGTCTCAGTCACAGGATGCTGTATGCATTATCAGTGCATAGACAGCCATTAATTAATTCTTAATCGAGAAGGCTTTTGTGTTTGGATCAGACTGAATGCCGTAACATGAGAGGTGCGAGCTTAATCTTCTAAACTCCCTTGACCTAGCTCCGTATGACAAAGAAATATGAGAAGGCTGTTGGGAACAGAAAAAACCCTTCTCAAGAATAGCTTTCACCAACCTGTAGACTGGAAGCATCCTCATATCCCCAAACCACGACTCCAGATATTACAGTGGAACAGCAACTGGCAGTATTAATGTTAATATTATCATCCAAGGCTTTGCAGCTAAGCTTCCTTGCATATCTAAAGAGGGCCTCACTGGTGTCGTCAAAACAACCTCCCGACCTTAATTAAATGTGACCATGTGCTTTTTTGGTCAAAGAGTACGCCTAGATAAGTGAATGTTGGGACATAAAGAAGTTTTTCACCATTAATGTAGTGTGGTCTCAGGATGGAACTTGTGTTCCCTCCCACCATGAAGTGTGCTTGAGCGGCATTTGTTTTAATGCCAAAACACTCAAACAGGACAAACTTGTTCAACAGTTTCTGTAAGCCCACACCAGTTGCTGACATTAGCATGCAATCATCAGCATACAGCATGGCAGGAAGTTTTCTGGAATCTCAGTGTATCAGCCTCAAGGATAAGGCATCAGTCTACATCATTTATATATAGGCAGAATAAAAATGGTGCCAATACACAACCTTGCCTCACTCCACGCTTCATTTAAATGGAAGCAGTGCATTCTCCATTTGTCCCTTACCTTACACATCCTGTGACATCTTTGTGCAGCTGGGCTAGGAAGTGAGCTAATGCTTTTTCTATGCCCATTTCTATCCTTTAATGTCAGCGTTTCCCTCTATCTGCCCAGTCAAAAGTGGAGGTTAAATATATGAAAGCTAAGTGAAGACTACCATTCTTTGCCACCGTATATTTGCTGATGACCAAGTGGAGACTAAGACCCTGCTCCACAGTGCTAAGGCCATGTGTGACTCCATACTGTACATTAGAGAATCTGCCCTCTATATCCACCAAGGTTTCCAGCCGATTCAATATTGTCCCACCCATGAGTTTACTTGTTGTGTCGATTAAGGAAATCGGGCAGTAGTATAGGGGGTCTTCTCTGTCACCCTTTTTAAATATAGAAACTATAATGAAGTTTAACCATGATTTTGGTAGGCCATCAATAACAGCACTCCCCAGGATAATCATAAGTAATTGGGCCCATAACCAAACTTTCCCAGAAAGAGATCAACTTGCACCCCATCGTGACCGGAGGCCTGGTTTCTAGCATGCTGTTTTAATGTGTGCCTTACCTCTTTAGGAGTTGGTAGTGTTAGCTCCAGACAGTGCCCAGACGGTTTACGTAACAAAGCCTCCAGGTGGCCCTCAGATTGAACATGACTACCATATACGTTGGAAAAGCGCTCAACACATTTATGTGGTGAAACTGTAGCATCAATGGGTGTGTTGTGATTATCTCCAAAATAAGGGGCATCAAAATGTTTCCAGACAAGGCATGTATCATTCTTTATGCTTGCTTCATGTAATGTTTACCCATGCTTCATGCCTAGTAGCCTCCTTCCTGTGCAGAATAGCTTGTTTGTAATTTTGCCTGAAGAGTCTCACCAACCCCATAAAACGAGGCACTTGCTTCACTTTCGAATACGTTTTCTATGTGCCTCTGAACAAATGCCATCAAACCACCTTCAAAACATGGGTTCTCTGGCCCTTCCCTCAATTATCAAAATGTCAGTGACAGTATGAAAGATTTTGCCAAAAAAACCTGCAGCATAAGCTTGGGTTCTAGTTTACTACCCAAGAGAACAATTACCTGATCCCTGCTTCTCTCTACTAAGTCCTCCAATATAGCCCCGGAATCCCCACTGGCTCATTTACATAGGATGCCCTTATTTTTGTTACATATTATTGGCATAGTGGTATATGTACCTGGTTGCTTCGCATTACCTTATCAAATTAAAGGATAGTGATCACTTAATTTTTTTTGCAGAATTGAAAAATCAGTGGCTTTAGGCTTGCAGTGCTGAGAAAGCGCAATGAAATCAATAGGACTGCCCCAGTCCTCTTCCTGTTTAAGTAAAGTGCTGTTACAGAGTGAGCTTTAAGATTAATAGTAAGAAAGAGAGAACGTATTCAGAATAGAGTTAAAAATCTCTCAGCAGGGGTTATGTTCCAAATGGGAGTAGTCCTCTATCACAACACATTGCCCCACAGACAGAAATTGGGCACAGCCTACAATTAAAGTCCCCCCTCTGAATAAAATAAAGATGATGTTGGGCTCACTCAAGATATTACTAATGGTCGGTTTGAGGGAAACAGCTATATTTATATTGCTGCAGATGAAGTTATGATAAAAATTGACAATAACGAGCATTTCCCTAGTTTTATGTATAAGGTTGATAATTTGAAAATGAGGGGAGAGTTGAGGTGCTTTTAATAATCTTCCTAGCTAAAGTTGTTGAAATCAAAGTTAACAAACCACCTCAATGATGCCCCGTCAAAGTGTACTTTTTCACAGACCCGAGTCGATTGTAGACGATACAATTAAAATCCTTTATTTATTCCAGTCAGCAATCTCCATCTTACTAAGAAGGCCAGCCACATTCCAGAACATACATTTAAAATCATATTTAAGTTCAGCAGGGTGTACACCAACATCTGGTATAGAATCATGATTAGGTTCTACCAGTTGTACCGCAATATCTGACTTTGACCCAGTGTGAAATGCTTCAACAAGAGTTGATGTTATTAGTGATCGTTTCTGACTGCTCAACCACTATAGGGACTATGCGCAAGGTCTCCCCTCTCAAGGACTCTGTTGTTTCTTCAGCACTGACACACTATCTTAGGGGAGAAATGATTCTATCCACATAAATGTCCTCAAGAGGTGGTTGTTCTTCAATATCAAACATGGAATTTGTGACCTCTGGTTGCCCAGACCATGGACCATAACCCAAAGAAATCACTATGTCAGACAGTCAGTCGACTTGTTTAAGAGGTGACAAACGGTTACATTTTGATATCTCATGAGGTCTAAAAACAGGGGCCTCCTAAATAGGGAACTTCCAATATCCTTGTGACAACTGGTCTGTATAAACAGTGCAAGGGTACGGCCATATTTCTTCTGGGAAAACTAAAGAGGACAGCCTTTCCAACAACAACCCAGCAACAAATTCAGTCCTTAAGTTGATAACAATGGAATACCCCAAACCCTCTTTTGAGTTTGATTAAACCCACTTTGCATATTAATTATGTTTCCAAAAAGGTTTTCACAGCTGTACAAATCTGATGACTTTTGCCAACCAATGTACTACTTTATTTTTTAATTTGGGAATTATCCTCGGCCTGGCCAGGATGAAGGGGTAGAGCATTTTTTTTTTTAGAACTATCACCCGCAGGGTGGCTTCAGGTGGTATCTGGAGATCCCTTCTCAGATCCAATCTCTCTTTCTGTTTACGGTCTTGACCTGTCCTAATTTTGCCTTTATCGCCAGGGCACTGATCATATCTCAAGCTGCAGAGGTGGTAGTTACATTTATATCGGAGGCATTGTTGCACAATAAAGCAAAGTTGGTAGGTCCCAAGTAGACTTTGTTACTCCTATGACCACTGTGACGAAACAGTAAGCCCATCAGAGGTGGTTCCAGCATTTTGTGTTTGTGTGCAGATAATAAGGCCTTTAGCCTTATCAAGCCCCTTGGTATTCCTTTGATCAGCAAGAGTTTTCAGTAAGTAACCAATACTCTAAGAACCACAAGTACTGGATTGAAGATTTTCTTCAAGGATGTCTCCATGACATAACGAGCATCACAAGTGAGGGCTCTTCCCAAGGGAAACCCTTCACATACCATCTAAAGGGACCCTTTGTGCAGGAGCAGCATTCATGGTACTTGCTAGTTTTTTGGAACAAGTAGCTGTAGATCTAGTATTACTTGTGACTTTTTTACTGATGAAGGGCTTACATTTTCATTACAATCATTTTGAGTATTATTAAAATCAATCACTGGGTTGCAGTTACATAAACGTTTTACAATCTACAAAAATTACATCATTATTCACAACAAGGCTTGATGTGAGGGACCCCTCCATAGTGCCAGTAATCAGGTTCATTAACAGAGCTTTTTTGTGTCCCCCAGCCAATTCTCTATGCAAATCAATCTCACTGTTGAGCCCTCCCATAGAAGTTGTAAAACAACTTGTGATGGTGGTAGTTAATGGGTGATCCTTGGTGGAGAACACTGTGGATTTCCTTTTCCCCATCAGATCTTACCTTCAGGGTAAATGGTCTCACCAATGTAAGAGAACTAATTAAGTTGGCTGCAAAAAAAAGGAGCCAAAGGGTTTGGCCGAGCCCAGCTTTGGCCGGCTTAGTAGTGCACCCATGGACTTTGCAACCTCAGTATTTTTTTTCTTTTTCTCAAGAGCATGGTTACCATGAGGTTCAAAATGGACCTCAAAGGGGACATATAAGAGGCTCTGCTGGGCTTCTTGCTTGAAAACACATATGTGCAGTCAGGCATGGGGGCGCAACAAAAACCTGGTGTTAATGCCCCTGGCAGTTGTGTCTGCAGAGTCTAGGGCACACCTAACTGAAGTGTTAGAAATGAGCTGTCCCTCAGCTACAATTTCCTCCCCTCTTTCTATGCTCCCCTAGGAGGTGTTGGAGGAGTTCATTCATTTCATCCCAGTGGGCACAATTGTATCCAGCTAATAACCCTGTGGTATTAGCAATACATGAGTGATTGGCGGACTGTCCTGCAACTCTTTTCCCAGAAGCATCAATAAGCTTACTCTCCTTATCTGGAGTGATCACTGGCAGCTTAGCCCGTTTATAGGCATTGGGACAACTAGAGAGTCAGGTTGAATTTGTCTACTCATATAAATAGGGGCAGAATGTGAGGAGATATATATAGATAAATATATATATATATATATATGTTTTTTTTTATTTTATTTTTTAGATAAATAATCGACCCTAGGAGTGATAATACGTTGTGATGCAGGATCTTTAAAAATATCACCAGCATATCATAGCACACCCTTGAGCATAGCAAGATATTGTGTTGCCCTGTGTTGTGGAAAGAGTTTAAAACAGAACACATTCCTCAATATGTTATTTGTGGAGTGGTACCTGATGGTCTGTTGCAGCCCTGCTAATAGGCTCCTGATGGGAGGTGGTGTCATCAGGAGGAAAAGGTTAAGCAGGGTACAAGTCAGGAACAATCTTAGTCTTCTCGGTTGGCACTTGCAGATCAACGGCCTATCCAAAGAAGATTCGGAGCAGAAACCACAGTCTTAGCCAGAATCGACCCAGTGTGAGGCTGTATTTGATTTGCCTCTCATGGGCATTAAGCTTGTCCTGCATCTTGTGGAGAAATGGTCCACGGAAGTACCCGAGAAATATCTTGGTGCAGATTTCAAAATCTTTGGAGCCAAGATGGATTTATTTTTTTGGTGCCGAAGTAGTCAGTCCCGAAGGTGGAGCTGGTCAGCTAGCCAACAAAAAGTGTCTGGCTTTGGCTGGTGTTTCAGTGATTGGTCAGGGTATGGCATCTGAATCAGATTTTCAGTGTTGACCATGGCCCGTTGGCAGTGGTAGCCTGAGAGCCTTATGTTCAGCAAGAGCTGAATGTGTTTTTTAAAGTGGCAGGACAGGGACATCAGCACTCTCAGTACTCTGACCAGGTGGAAGATCCTGCATCTCTAGGTTTATTTCTAATTTGGAGTTGGAGCCCTACATGGAAAAAGCCTCTTTTCTGCCGTATAGACCTCATGGAGTTCCTTCTTCAACATCCTGGTCTCTGAAGATGTTGGGCGGGTCGTCAACCACTCGCCCCTGTATCTCAATGCAACTTGCCCTTTGGTCTCAGAGTTCTTCTGGACCAAAACGACTGGCAACTCTCCTAGTCCTCTTGTCTGTGGTCTGGAGACAAACAGAGGTTGCAAAAGGGCCTTTGTTTGAGCGCATCAGTTCAGCACGCAAAGGTTTTCCGATTTTGAAACACAAAGGTGGGAAGGTGTTCGATAATATTGGTGTGGGTAAGAGTGGATCACGAGCAGAAAGGAGTCAAAAGCGGTCTTCACCCAGAGCACAATGATACACGACCAAGCCCGACAGCAGAAAGAAAACAATCCAACAATGGAGTTGATGCTTGTGCGCATTAACATAAAGTGGAGGAGTCACTACCTCGTGACTTGAAAAAAAATATCTTGCACACTTCTTTACCCAACACTAGATGGCAGGAGTATGCAAGGCATGTGTATCTACAGCCACACATGCCATCAAACACAAATTTACAGGAGTGATGAAAAATAAAGCGGGAACTGTCAACAGTTGCAACATGAGGGTGAAATGAGAAGGAGACAATCAAAACATGGAGAAGGGAGCAAACTGCCTGGCATACAAGAACACAATTCACCTGAGTGAACTGTAGTAAATGCAGTGCACAACACTTACTTTAGTTGAATTTCTTTAGTATTGACCATTGTTGGTGCACACAGTACGGTCTACATCTGGACAAATCTTTCAGGATATTTGCCCTTCTGCATTAGAATATAACAACTTCAATTTATGGGCTCTGGCAAACAAGGTTCTCAGGTTTCTGTGCCACAACTAGAGCGCAAGTGCACCCCAGAGATCAACAACTTATCAGGGGAAGAAAGCACATTGCCTGGCATAACAGCAAGCACACAATTCACCCACAAGGGCTGTGGTGTCAGCATGCCCACATTTAAAGTATCGTACCCACTGACGAAGGACAAACTCAATTCTAGTAACTGCATGAACAGTGTCAAGTCAAGTAAGAAATCCATCAGGCAATCTTTGCTTTACCCACTGCCCCCAAATGTTTCTATGTTAGGTGAGAGTAGTGCACCCAGTTTTGTTTTTCCTTTCCATTCAGGTAATTTCTCTTTTCTAAATGCTGAGCTTTAAAATATATGGAAGAACAGGAAACATCAGGGTTGGATGAGATGCTTATTCATGAAAGAAGGAACCTGGAAGTCAATTTCACATACACATCTGATTCTTTAGCTAATGCTCATGTCCCCATTTTACACACTGACCTCCACCCCCACCCCCCCAAAATCCATAATTTGTACTTTTTTCCTTTCTATTCTGTCAATCTTTTCTTCAACATTATCATTCCACTCCCTTTCTCCTGCTGTTCAAGCATCTCATTACCTCCTGGTCTTAGTATCCCCTTTCTAGAACATCCTCACACATCCTTGACTTCATTATTGAATGCTGGTAACCTCCATATCTTCGACTCTTTTGCATCCTGCAATCCATTCGTCACCCTCTTCCTTCTATAACACTGTTCTCCTGTTTCCCTTCCTTCATCATAAGTTTCTATGGCTAATGCAACATACAACTAACCTGTAACGGAAACGTGATCCAAGGCGGATGAATCCAGGACCACTCATACTTTTTTGCACCGGGCCACGGAGCCTGAAGAAAGCATGATGTTCAACAGCACATTTCCACAAGTGCTTGCAAGCTTTAGGGTGCTCCATCCTGAAGACAAAGGTGTGCTCCTGCTCTTTACCCTGAAACCGGCAGCAAAATGAAATGAAAGAATTAGAAATTTTACCAAAATTTCAGTAAAGGGTTGGGATTTATATGCCCATCACAGAAAGCATAACAACATATTTATACCTTCTTATATTTAAAGCCTGACAAAGCCAAAGAGCACTTACATAGATAGTAGAAACATTACAGAGGATAAGTAAAGTGTGTGACGTGGTCATCGTAGATGAAGTGCTGCCTGTTTTGTGCTGTAGAATTTATTGGAATTGACAGGAGCAAGCGCCAAGTAAACCAATAACTAAAATAGTGGACATGACCACATATTCACTATCTTGTGCACTGGAAGACCTGACCCTGCACCAATTGAAATCTGACGAACAAGTTATGGAAAGTAGCTCTTCCCTAATGGATTGCGCACGGAGCCAGAATGTAATGTCTCTACCTCAAGGAGGTCTGGATTAAAGGGTTGAGTGCTGCTCCCAAAAGGGAAAGATCAAGAGATGACCTACTTGAGCCCTTACCAGGGTATTCCACTGAAAAGTTCTTATTCTATACAGACAACACCAGGGAATCCCACTGCACTAGTGTTGTGCTTATTCTATCTGGCCAACACAAGACATTTATGAGAGTACTAAGCAAATGATATGCCCCTACAATGCAATCGAGGTATCACCCTTTACCATCCCATTCCTTACAGAACTTGCTAGGAGGCATAACCTAGCTTGAAACAGCATCTTTCTGTGGTTTATGTTTAGAGCCTTGACATCTGGAGAAGAGACGTTCAACATTACATCTTTGACAGACTCACTATGAACTCTTGTTGCTCAAAAGCCACTTTCTCAGCATGATTCCAGGATGCACTAACCACAGAATGTCCCCAGCCAAGTTAGAAGCCCAAAAGTACCGGAGTCCAGATGAAAACCTCAGATGAACACAGCCATCTTGAGGCAAGCTGCACCATTGCAGAAGTGAGAAGGAGTGTGTGAAATGCTAAGTGACAAAACTAAAACAGCTCATACTTGATAGGTGGCAAACCAAGAAAACGTGAGCAAAGAGAAAGGGAAGAAACACTGACAGCAAAGACGGGACTCCTAACACAGCCCCTAAAATATATGGAGTCAAGCTAAAGCGAGGAAGAAAAACATTGCTATTAATCATTCAACCTATTAATCATTCATTCATAGTCCTCACCTACACATTTCTCATGTCCTAGATCTTTGTACCCCACTGTCAGAACCCATTTGAGAGGGCCACACGGCACACAGGGTCTACTGGGCCCCAGCCATGGTGGCTAAGGCCTTTACTCCTGGTTTTCAGAGGCCCTACTTACTATGGATCCTGAGCAACTGGGCCAAGTATGCCTCCTGCCATTGACACTCATTGGTAGCTGTAGACGGGTAGTCAAAGGGTTCTTTCGGGTGAGTGAGTGAAGATACAGGTTAGTGAGCACGACTCAACTTAAAATGCACTCAGTGATGTCAATTATTGTTCAGTCTAAAACTTGTTTTATTATTAAAAAGAAGTACTTTATTTCTAACTGTGCATTCAAAGTATTATGACATTTGTAACCAACAGCACAATCCCTTTGTGGTCAGGGCTCCAGTGTTTTAATAGCAAATCCCTGTCCCATCCTCTTCCTTTTAATGTGTTTAGGGTTATTTCCCATACACTGGTGGCCACGTCCAGGGAACACTCACTAGTACGCCTTACTTAAGAGTCCACTCGGACTCTTAGGAAACAGTCAAAAATGCCTATGGTGCTGTAGCACCTTTAGCAGAGTGCCTGGGGCCTAAGAGGCATGTATCAAGTCTAACTTGCTCCAGCAATGAAGCGTTTAGTGTTTCAGCAGGTGTCCCGACCGTGGACACTTGCAATGCTCCACTTCAGCACACCTGAGTGGATAAGCAGGTGGAACATTAAGCAGCACCCAGTATGCACTCTTCTGAGCGGTGCAACCAAATTCAACCTTGATCGGAGGTCCTCCTGGCTTCTGTTGGCTTCCCCACACATGGAGGAAGGGGGGTGATCTTCGTCCTCCTAACTGAGTCCCAACGCTGGAGCAAACTCCTCTCAAAGCACCTCCTGGCATACAAGGTCACTGTAACGAGGCAGTACAAGCTTTTTTTTTTTTTTTTTACAATCCCCGCACAGCACTAAATTCACGGAAGCCCTCTTTTGGCATATGGAGGTCATCGATTTGATCCTGCACACAAGCAACAACACTTTCAGGGCACAGCCGACTCCTCAAACCGGGAGTCTTCTCGGCAGGGTTCCCCACTGGACCTCCCTCCAATGCTCTCTTACTCACAGGGCACACTATTCTTCGCAAGCAGTTAGGTGCTGGGGCTCCAGAGCAGGTGGTCTTGGTTTCCCTGGGTAATGGCCCCTCATCGACCAGGGAGACTAGAAGGTCTTGGACCACAGTCCTGCTCACAGGTAGAAATCTTGCAGGGCTTCCCCGCCTCACACAGCCCATCAGAGGTTTGGCAGATTACAAATTTTGGGGGGCTCGACCGCGTCGTCTTAGTCTATTTCCAGAAACCAAATGTGATTTAGGGGTCAGAGTCCTTTTAGCTTTACATTGGGGTTCTGGTTCTTTTGAAATGTACACTTTTCTTTTTCCCCTTCTAGAAAAGCAGTCTCTCACAGAAGGAAATACACGAGGCTGACACAGTTTGTATGAGTGGCAAGAGTTCACACATGGGTGTCAGACACAGTGATATGTGCATCAAAAGGTTACTACTGGTTGTCCAGCGGTATCCTTATGATTCCTTTACCAGCACCATCTCCTTCCTGAGATGTGTACATGCCCCTACCTGGTGAGCCATCACTGAATCAAAGAGCAGCCTTTTGAAGTGTAAAGGAAGAGTCTTTCTCCCTTCCTCCAGTGTGCCCTACCCAACTTACTTGGAATGCAGTAATAACAAATCTGCCTGGGAGGATTACTCTACTCCTCATGTCTTTCCCAAGCAGGTCTGGGCTTCCCAAAATGGAACCCAGGGTCCTCCATGGAATTTACTAAAGCAGGGACACTTTACTCTCCGTGTACTTTCACAACACGCATATCCACAAATACCGTTATCACCATGCATTGTGCCACTACAAACACACACACTGCCAGCACGCACACACACACTCATCATTTGCATGCTGCACACCACTTCAGTCTTTGTGTACTGTAGTTCTAGCAACCCAGCACATGCTTTTATCGCGCATACATTGCGCAGCACTACATCTCATGTGATTTATTCCTTGCAGGCATACAAACATTCAGTACTTGCACTAACCATTCATGCACTACACAGTGCTTGCTCTATCCCTGTTATGTGCCCTTCTGAGGCATACATATATCCATGGTAGTGTCACTACTCCTGTGCTACAAGGCACTCTACATGTAACAAACGTACACCAAGAGGTGAGGTAAGCACACAGCAGCACAACTTTAAAAATAAAATAAAAAAAAAAGTGAAGTGAAGGCGCTGCAGGCCTTACTCCAGTGACACAGGATGAAAAGGACCGGTTCACTCGTGCTGATTACTACACTTATGCTGCCACCACTGCGCTTGTGATGCTTATTTTATGGTGCAGGCTGTAGCCATCCACCACTATTAACGTAGCACTCTGGGTGACCCTCCCGATCCAACAAAACCGCAATCGTATGTCATGGCGCACTCATATGATCTAGGTTTACTTATTACAGAAAAACAAATCAACATCAGGGCTCCAGGCAATGGTACAGTTGGGCACTCAGGGCCCAGGGGTACATTTCCTTTATGATGCGGAGAATTTTTCTGTCTCAATATCCACCATTCAGGGTTTATGTAAAGTTTAGATTCTCTGCAGAGTTACCATATTTTTCCGAAAAACATGTTGCCAAAATCTTCAGGGACTCAAAAAATGTAACCCTGCTTAAAGAGCTCACCATCAACAACCAACAGACCGGCTCTTGCTGTGGAGTAATGCTACAAGTGTGCTAGTTGGTGAGGGTGCAGGCTACTTCCCTTTTACATCATGTGCGTTTCAAATTATTACTGAAAAATAGTTTGTATCATAGGGAAGAGTCTATGTAGAATCCATTTTCTGTACCTAAAGTAATGTTTTGAACTGAATGCTTTTGTTTAATATTTTCAAGAACAGACGGGACACTAACATCTACATCTCGAAACCTGGTCCAAATATTACAAAGAGTGGCTTCCGGGAACCTTTACAAGTCAATAATGGGAACACGTCTGAAGCAGAGCACCATAAACGCATACCTGTATCATCTCTCCATGTGTGCTCATCAACTCTACACATTTCCAAGCTCGTCAGCGGGTTATGCATTGCACGAACATTATCCAGTATTTCTTGCCATCCGCTATCAGATTCAGTTAAGTCTCAATTTCATAACTCATTTCTTAATTACCATCAGCTTCACTCCACGACTAGGCTACAGTATTTTGGCTTACTTTGCTTATTCCTCAAAGTGCATATCTGTTCTACCTCCGAAATTAGACAGAACACTGGAGGCATTGAGCGGGTTGAATAACCTCGCTGTGAAAGGTCGCTGTTCACCAGAAGGAACTCTTCTGCACGTCACTGTTCATGACCAGAGGGGGATACAAGTCCCCTTCAGTACTTCCCAATGAATTCTCATTCATAATAGTTCTCATTAACAATCATGTTTTTGTGCAAGGAACAGGGTGACAAATGCATGAGAACTGCGTTATAAAAAAAAAGTGTCAAAGTTATGACTCAACCAGAGGCAGGTTTGAATAATTAACTAGTGGGAAATAGCGAAAAATATCGCTAGTTACGTTTTTTCAACTGGAAGGAAATGGTACATAGATCGATTTCTGTCCGACCACTATGTGACAAACGAAAGTCTTATTCAGATGCAGCCAGTCTGGGACACCTTTGGAAGCATTCCTGATTTCTAGAATTTATAACATTTTCTATTTCCCACAACCCATTTCTATGACTCTTTTGTTGATCCCAACATTCAAGGAACCAACTGTACCATGAAGCCTAAAGGTGTGGTCAAGGTATGCCAGCTATAGTATCCACACCTTCTGTGATTTTACTGCCAACTTTTAAAGAGACTCTAAATTCACCCAAATTTTGGCTGAAGCACAATGATTCAGATTTTTCTCCTGGGCCAGAAAGTTTGAACTACAGAGCCAGACCTAGCGCATGGTCACCTTAGCATGCCTGACAAACTTAAACATTTAGATCAAGATCCAAAAGCACACTAAGAAGCTGAAAATTTCTTCAGTGCATTTTGGACTAATCCACAACCTCTGATGATACTAACCAAATCAGAAACCGATGTTTTTGCTATAGCTATCAGATTAAGGGTTTTCAGCTGTAAAGTTAATGTCAATCCACTAGACACATAGCTCAGTGGTAAACGTGGAAAGCTTTTTTTTTTTCCTTTTTGTTTTTTTAAGAAACCGTCTACTATCCCATTAAAGTTAAAAAGATTCAAACATTCACTTGTGTCCAGTCATTCACAGCATTTTTCATGGAAATCACATAAAATGCACCAGAAGCGTCCTGCTATCTCATTAGGCTTTAAACAAAGGAACACTAACGTAATTATGAAGTAAAAACAAAGAACAGTGGCACTGAAGGGAAATAGCTTGTGTTCGGATGTGCTCTTTGTGAAAGAGCAAAATGCAGTCACTCAAAGTGAAGTTAACCAGTGGCTCAAGTAGGCTGAACCATGTAGTGGGGGAAGCAAAATGTGAATGACAACAAAACACCTAGAGATAAAAAGAGATGGCTGAAAGTCCTTATATGTGAGTATTTTATACATATTTTAGTAAGATCAAAAGGTCTTTACTAACACCAGACATAAAAAAAATAAGACATTTAAATAAATAAAGAGCGGTGGACCCTTTAGCAAATCTCAGTTAAGAACAGCAATCTAATATAAAAGGGGAAAGAAAGAGGTATGGAGACAAAGGTAGCGCAGGTAAAGATTTACGAGAAGAAATGAGAATATGAAAAGCACCAGGAGACCTCTGGGATACAAAGCGGTACATACGTATTATTTAACAATCATCAAAGCAGTTTGCAAAAAAAAGTGCACAAAAGTAGGAAAATGCAAGAAGGGAAAAATTATTTTAAAAGAAGAAGAGAAGTGTCCCCCAGCTCTAAAAACAATGGTATGTAGGAAAAATAGGGAGATAATGGGAAAGGAATGGAATAAGGGGTGGGGGTGGGGGGGGGGGGGGGGGGGGGTCTGTGGAAAACACAAGGTGGGTAATAAGGCCAAAATAAACCAGCTGCAAACAATCAAGAGGGCGTTATCAGTACTAACAGGGAAGGCAACATAGTTTAATAACTCTGCTGATATCAGCTACACCACATTGGGGGTATTTGATGCAAAGAATTCAGCCGCTAAAACATTTTGCCAGGTGGATAACCGTAGTTCCAAAAAGGAAAAAAAAGCCAACAGCACAAGAGAAATCTCCAAGTTGAAAAGCTGCAAAATACATGGTCAAACCTCACCCCCTACTCTTAAAAAAGCTACTACCAAAACACAAAGTCAAAACTCATCCCTCTCTAGAAAAAGGTGATACCCACCTGTTCATCGTCCTCCACCACGACTAGCGTCAGTTTGCTCTTTTTGAAGTCCAGGCGTGTTATTTTAGGCCTTTATCAGGAAAGAAAGCACAATGTTGACATACAATTCATACACATGAGAGAGAGAAATAATTAAAGGATTAGAACTACACACTGACATGTAGGAGAAGAGAAGACCCAGAGTCATACAGGAAGGTTCAGAGGTACAGAAAACACACACCTTAAACGGTGAGGTTAATTTACAAATCAACAGTATTTATTTTTTTCTTTTAAAGTGGACTTATTTTTATTAGTACTTACTTTCGCACTATTGTTCATTACACCTCCTAAACACTAACCACTAGGTTGTCTCAACCTTACCTTGTCTGCCATCACACCTTTTCGATAATTATTATTGCATACTTCTGTAATGATCATTTAGAAGTCATTAGCAATGAAATCAACTTCTATTGTGCCTGTCAGGCCACTTCATCGATTATTCTGAAGCAACACCTCAGATACATCACAGATCCGGGGCACAGACCAACAGTGTTACAGAACGTATACTGTACTATGCAGACAGACAGGAAGGTTCACTGTCAACTTTTAGAATGAAAAACTGTTCATTCTGTCGCTCATGCTTGTTTGTGAATGGCTTTGAGAAGCAAGTTGTACATGCAATAACACATTCTAATTACTGATGGTTTGGTAAGATGGATTCACTGGCGCGTCAATTTATGTGGAACGACACCCGTCCGCTGGTCACGCTTAAAACCTGTCAAAGACACATTTACGACGGGAGGCTGGGCATGTCCAACACCCATTATTATCTCCACGCGATGCACTTGCTTGTGATCAATGATTGGGTGGGGGGTGGGTGGTCAGACCCGGCATATCGGCTGGAGCTCCGGTCGCTGGGCTACCCGCGGATCTTCGATATCCTGTACGGAGGCCCGATCTCGCGGGACATCCCAGACGTGACCAAAGTGACTTTACTGGGTTGGCAGGTGGCCCAGAGACTGTCGGGTGGTGGGGACGCATTACCCAGCAGACCCCGCTGTGGCATGGGAGACACCTAAGGGAGGTGGCGAACTTGGAGGGCTTTCAGAAGTGGGATAATATAGGCATCTCTACTCTGGGTGATGTATGGGAGGGGTCACATATGCGATCATTCGAAGACCTCCAAAAACTCTTCTCCTTAAACAAGACACAATTTCATAAATATCTCCAGCTCCGCCACGCCCTGCTAGTACACGTACAGGCTGGGGACAACATACCTGAACATAGCCCCATGGAGGCGAAGGTACTGATGGGGAATCTGGGTAAGGGAGGTGTTTCCCAGATATACCGTGCTTTGATCGCCAATACAACATGCCCCCTAGAGGGGCCCCGCCAGAGATGGGAGGGATGGGTGGGCCCCATGGTTGAGATGGACTGGAGTGAAGCACTGATAGCCCCCCGTACCCTGACAATGGTCACCCGCTTCCGGTTAATACAGACCTTTTACCTTCACAGAGCCTACCTCACACCAACCAACCTACACCGGGCAGGCCTCCAATCCCTCAGCGGAGTGCCCGCGATGCATGAACCCCGCAGCCGATTGTTTTCACCTGGTATGCACATGTCCAACTATAACGCCCTACTGGGGAGTGATCGTACAAGAGATCTCAGGAGTCCTACAGGAAAACATAGAAAGGGAACCACTACCCCTCTTATTGGGGATCATGGGAGACACTGGCCTGAGAAGATCAGATCGAGCATTCCTTGGGATGGCATGCCTGGTAGCTAAGAGGGACATAATGGTGGACTGGAAAGCCAGATGCGCCCCAGCACTTACTAAATGGAGACGGGGTTGGATTGGTGTGCACACCGGGAAAAACTGGTATACGAGGCCAGAGGATGTCCAAATAAATATGATAGTGTATGGGGGAAGTGGGAGGCCGCAGCAACCACTTTAGGCAATGTGTGACTCTTATTTGCATTGCGGTGCCTGGGAACCGGGACTTGAGACAGACTACTGTTAGGCGCCATGTTGGCACCTTGTTAATAAGTGTATGTTTCTTTAACCTTTTTCCTCCTGCAAAATCAATAAAATATCGTTATAAAAAATAATAATAATTACTGATACACTTTTTTCCCATTCTCTTAACTCCAAAGCAATTTTAAACAAATACAATTTCGGCTTGAGGGACAGACGTGCTTGATTTGGCCATGTTTGTAGCAGCAAAGTTTAGAGCCCTCTACCCCGAGGAGCCAGAGTAAACTAGCTGGTGTCTCCAGGACAGCTCTTTAATTTAACAAGGAATGTATCTACTTTTCATCAACATTAGTCCTTCATGGGCATTTCCCATTTTTCACATTGTCACTAATTGTTTCTATTGAACTTCTACACTTGAACTGAATTACTGGCCACATGCCTCATATTTACTCAACTTTCGGTAACTAATCCATTCAGAAGCTATTGCAAAAATAAAATCAGAGCACTGAATACTCCTTGTGGGTGGAGATGTTTTATTTTACTCTTGCTAAGACCAATTTAAAATGCTACATAAACAAATAATGTCAAGTTTGTGTAATGTAGGTTTTACTTTCGGAAAAGTCCATGCCTATAGAGGATAATAATAAACATTTTGTTCATATTTACTTGTTTAAAACGGTGATTTAATCAATAATTTGCCACAGTGAGATGCGGCCTTCAACTGATGGAATAAAATTCAGTTTGTTTTAGCTACGCCAACGCCCACAGCGTGACAAGATTATCATCCTTATTTTACATCCGCGCTGGACCCACTTCAGCACCCCCCACACAAATCCAAGGGGGTCGCTTCTGACTACCCATCTTTTAGATTTATTCTATGGAGCCCATAATAACAAAAAGCTCCCACATGATCTTCGAGAGACCACAATTTTAGTTATATTTAAACAGGATAAACCCTTTGATGAGTGAAGGGCATATCTTCCCATTTCTCTTATTAATATAGAGACAAAAACCATGGTTAGGTTTTTGTGACTAAGTTGTCTGGAGCGATCCGTACGTTTGTCCAAGAGGATAAAAATGGCTTTGTGCCCAAGAGGAGCACCAGGCTCTGTTGGCTCATGCACAACATGTGGGCGATGACAGTGGCCACCAACTACTAGATAGAAAGTCTTTGATATGATTTATTGCCCCTTTATGTTTCAATTGTTATAGTGAATGAATATTGGTCTACGATTTCTTCGATACATGGAAACTTTATATAACATCCCTCGGGCCTAGGTGCCGGCGAATGGGGTGGTTTCCGATCAGTTTCCCATCAAGAGGGGGTCCCTCAAGGGTTGCTTGCTTGGAGCCTTTCTGCCTGCATTAGTGATAGAACCCTTGAGCAAATAGTTTATTTATTTAGTTTTATATAGTGGGAACCTGACCCTACCTAGTATCAGAGCACTGTACATCAGGAAAGCAAAAGGTAAACATACAAGACTATAAAAATGTAGAACAACAAAGTAACTACAAGAAAGCAAGTTGACCGTCGTGTTCGGAATGGTCATAGTCTTGTGGAATGGTCAAATATGGAAGTTAAAGCCTGGGAAGGTTGCATCTTCACTGGGAAAGGACTCTGTTCAGAAGTAGTTGCTTTAGTTTTTATTTGAAGAGGGCAGTTGAAGGGTTGGATCTTCTCCGAGGTGTATGCGAATTCCAAAGTTTAGGGGCAATTCCGGAGAAGGAACACTTGTAGGTTCTGTTTTTTTGTTGTTGTTTTTTTAATTTGTAGGGCTTCAGTATAATGGAGCCTGTGCTTCATAAAGTTATTTTTTTCACCTGATAGGATGAGTTTTCTTAGCCAAGTAAGCTGGAATGTTGTGGTGAAGAGCTATGTGTCAAGCAAGCTATTTTTAGATGGATCTTTGACTCATAAGGTAGCCAGTTCAGTGCTTTAAAGTCCGGGGTAATGTGATTGGTTTTTTGTGTGTTTATTTTGAGCTTGTGATGAGCTGAGCTGCTGCGTTAAAGATTGCCTTCAGAGGTGCCAGTTTTGCTTTTGATAGTCCCACAAGGGTAGCACTACCATAATCTAGTTTGGAGTGCTTGTACTGCTGTCTTGAGATCTCAAAGTTTTAAATTTCCTTAGTGCGTGCCATTGGTAGTTGGCACCCCTGGTTGCAACGCTGATGTAATCCTGCATTGAAATGTGATTGTCCAAGATTATTTCTTAAAGACTTTGAAGAGGGTAGAGTTCCAGGCCGTTCGATGAGAGAGACATTCTTTGATTTTAGGAGTGTGGTTGGGTGGAGTGATTTGGAGGAATTTAGTTTTTAAAACATTCAGTTTGAGGTGGTTATGAGTCAGCCAATCCTGAATTTTTGTCAGGGTGTTTTAGAGGATGCTGATATTTTCAGGAGAGGCTATTTTCAGTAGAGTTGGGTATCAGCAGCTCACAAGTCATGAGATGTTAAAGATTTTGATGATTTCAGGCAAGGGTTCCATGACAGGTTGAATAGGGTGGGGGAGAGTGAAGAGCCTGGAGGGACACCAATCGTGACTGACGTTGGGATGAATAGAGCATGGTTGATCATAACTCTTTGAGATCTGTTGTGCACAATTAAAGAGACGATTTTAACATGGGACCAGAGAGAGACATCCTGCATTCTAGGCGGTTCATAAGGTACTCGTGTTTAACTGTGTGAAACACAGCTGATAGAACAAGCAGGATTAATAAGTACGATTCATTCTGGTTGAGAAATTTCATGGCATTATCGACTATATGGACCAAGGCAGTTTTGGTACTGTGATCCAGCCTGTAACAAGCATTGGTCTATGAGCTGGAATTGCTCTATGTGATTGTATAGTTGTCGATGTACGCATTTTTCCTTGAGCTTGGCCAAAGTTGGTATATTGGAGATAGGTCAGTAGTTGGTAGGATTTGACTGGTCAAAGCTGGGTTCTTTTTAATATAGGGGTAACCTAGCCATTTTTCAGACAACCTGGTATGGAGCCTTGTGTTCGATAAGTGTTGATAATCCTGGTCCATAAGGGAAGCCGGGAGTGTCTGATCTTATTGAGAAGTTTGGAGGGTAAGGGATCGTTGAAGTGGTTAGAGTATTTCACAGAAGATAATGGTTGTAAGATGTCAGATTCGTCCAGAGTTTTAAAGATGGACCAAGAAGCATTGTTTTTTAGTGTAGGGGAGGGGTTTTCAGGGTGTTCTCTCTGAATTATGGGGAAGTAAGGTAGAGGGGCATCGATAGTTAAGAGCATTACAGTGTTTTGGATATCAGTGTCAATTACTTTTACTTTCTCAATAAAGAAGGAGGCACACATCGCAACGGGGCAGAGTTACATTCTCATAATTAAATTCTCAGATAAAAGGAAATTAATTTTCCTACTAGTCTGATTTTTGACAAATTCAAACATTGTTTTGGGACGGTTTGTGGCCTTGTCATGTTGTTGTTTGATGCTTTGGAGCGTCTGATTAGACTTTTTGTGAGTCAATGCACTGATAAGGGTTTGCTTTGGCCTGGTGGCAGGACAGAGTACTCTTATATGCGGTAGATATGCTCCTATTTGAGCAGCAACATGAATACTTACATCCCACACATTATAGACATCTTAAAAATGTATGGCGTCGCTTCTGACAGAAATTAAATTAGAATAAAGTTACCCATGTGCATCTTTTGTAAGGCATCCCCATTGCCGGGGAGATGCGGTTGTGAGAGAACTAGGGGTTCACTTGTGTTACTTAGGCATGGAGATTACACTGAGGTATCACATGTGTTGGGAGTTGAACATTCTCTCACCGCCTATTTTGATAAGTTAAAGCAAGATATCTTCAACTTTGCCACTGTCGATTAAAGGATGGACTGTGTTTAAAGAGATTACTCTTCTATGATTTGTAAATTTGTTGCAAAATTATCCCTTTATACTACCACTCACTTTTTTTTTAGGAGCCTTCTGCCTAGGATTGCAGCATTTTTGTGGGATAATAAAACCCTGCAAGCCTACTTTGCTAAATGTAGGCAGGGTATGTATGAACACAGACCTAGGTTGGGCAGAAAAATTGTATTACTGGGCTGCACAACTTATCCCAATAGAGGACTGGCTGCATGGAGAAAGGCATGACTGATTTAAGAATGGAACTAGATATCCTAAATAAATACTATGTGATTTTGTACAGTACGACTGTACCACATGCTTTGCCCTCAGTTACCAGGAGTCTGTTAATTTGCTGGCATGAAGCAATGAAACATAAGCAGCACAACACCTTAACGAAGACCACTCTATTAGGAAAGGAACATGGCTAGTATATACAGTTCAATTGACTGGGCTTCAGGCATGGGATTTGATCAGTATCTCCACTTTGGGGGATATTTGGTCCCATAATATAAAATGATACGCTGAATTAACTAAATCAACTCCGCCTCATATATCCAAGTTCTATAGGTATCTAAAATTGAAGCACGTCCTCAAACATTACTGTAGCACCTTAAGAGTGGTGTCTGACTGAACTCCCTTAGAGGACAAACTAGTAGTAGAGGAATGAGGAGATTATGGTATATCAAAAGTAATGTTCATTATTGGTTAACTCCATAGATTCCACAATTAATTTAAAATTAAAAAAGGAAGGAAGATGTGGGCCCTTTGAATGAGCAAGAAAGGGTATAAGCCACAATGGCAGCAAGAACATTGGCAATATTCTCTCCCCTCAGACTGATTCAGTGCAAACACATTCATGAATTGTATTATAACCCAGAGCAACTATGGAAAATAGGTAAAATTCAAGACCCTTGTGGCAAAATGTATAACATTTCCAGGGCCACATATTTGAATGTGATTAGAAGTGTCTGAATGTTTCCCAATACTGGCAAGTGGCTCGAACACCTGGGGAGAGGTAGTGCAACTAGTAATTGCTGTGAACTCTAAAATGGTGATAACTGGGTATAATGGATGAATGGTGGTGCTCACATAATGTTAGAACTATTGTCGACGTGGGCTCAGTTACTAGCCAGGAGAGACACTGCCAAGCACTGGCAACCAGAAGTGGCTGACTCGATAAGAGAATGGAAAAAAAGATGTACTACTGTGCCATGTTTGAAGAACTGGTAAGCAGAGACGTGGATTCTATTTAAACAAAATAAAAAGCATACCAAGAATTGGGGATATTCGTGGGATTATAAGCAGAATTGGAATTCATATCTGTAACTGTACAATGGAATTTCTATTTATTTACAATTCCTTGACCAGCTCTCATGGTATGGGAGGCACTTGTTTTACAATTTATACGAAGTGATCATCATGTGGTGCACATACCGGTGTTTTCTTCATTGCTGAAAACAATAAACAGGTTAAATTAAAAAATAATAATTCAAGGGTGGGGAAATCTAGGAGGCCGGAAGCCTAGTTTAAGAGAGATAGCCTCTGTTCGGATCGCAGCACGGCTCCTGAGATAGCACCTGGCCTCGATGTTGCCAGGAATGCACGTCTGACTGAAAAAGGGAGCTCCTGAAAGCAAGGGAACTGTCTCATCGCCGGGCCAGACAGGCATTCAGGGCAATCATGCAGTGCACGAAGGGCCTCTCTCACAGTCAATGTGTAGGCTGCTTTTGGCTGTTTGTGGGCCTGCTTTCTGCTCTGATGTGCCGGTTTTTACTTTTATTTCCTTAACACTCCCACAAATATTGCCAGAAGTTAGCACAAACGCATGTAGTCACATACGCTGCAAATCACCTATACAGCTTTTCCTCACAAGTTTTAAACAACCGTGATTTGCAAATGTGGGCTACTTTTTTAGCTATCAGACTTGCTAATGGGTATCACTTTAAAGTTGGTGTCCAGACCTATCTTCTGTCCCAGTCAGACCCAAACTGTCAGGAATCTAGTCACAATACTGGGCATTTAGCTGGATTTTCGTCTCTGGATCCAAGGAGTCAGAGCCTGCAGTTCACCTCCGATAAATATTGCCCTTCAAAGATAAATTGAAAGTTCCTAGATGGTGAGAAATCTAACTTTTTCGTTAACTCAACTGAAGTTTATAAGTGATTACACAATGGGCAGCCACACACAGAAAGCGCTAGGACAATTGGTTTCAAATACAGCACAGGAGAAGGCACAAATGGCAAACACAACATACCAGGTGCCCAAACATGGCGAAATATTATAAAGATGTGTTGTAGTTTCCGAGGCAAGCAAACTCACAGACTTGCTGCTTTCATCAATTCCAATTCAAATACCTCAGAGGCCACCTCACACTCCGAGGACTACAAGTCAGACAGAGGGGAAACTCCCATATCACACCTAGATCTATAGAGGATGTGCTTCAATAAAGAACAAACTGATGGTGATAGGCGGGTGGCAAAAAACAAACAAATTTGACAAATTGATAATAGGGTGCTGGAAAAGGGTGACTCTTCTGGTACTAGCTGGACAGACTGGCCTTAGGCCGAGCGATAAGTTAGTCATTCCCTCAACAAGTGTTTACGACATGTATGGCAACCTGGAACTGGTTTAGAATGCTTTTCCAGGTAGAGTGGAGGAGGAGTTCTAGTTGAAATTGTAAGGGGAGTCTCGTCTAGAATACTAATCACTGTGTATGATGCCCAGGGAAAACAACATGGAGGAACGTCTAGTCAGAAAATATGCAAGTCAAAAATATCTGGTGTGGTCTAGTGCCTTTAATTATGGAATGTAGGGGGTGACAACGCATCTGGGAGGTAGCAAGGCTGATCACGTTTTAATGGCTATATTTACCAGATACACCTTTCTGACTTGGAATGTAAAAGGTCTCAAGAACTTGTACATCACACACAGGGTCTGCGCTTACTTGATAGGGGGGGGTTTCACATGCCGCCCAGTTACAAGAAACACACCTGAGTTCAGAGGACGTTAAGTGGAGAAAGAAATGGAGAGGACAAGTACACATCATAACCACAAGAGGGGTCTTATTATGCATCAGGCAGAGAAAACTCTTTCCACCCAGCAGAAAACACGAGTACAGAAGATTTATGTTAATTGAAGGGATAGCCGAAGGCAATATGTCAGTAATCCTCTGTATATGTGCCCCCACCAGAATAAAATCTTAATTTCTAGACTATTGCTTCCCATATAAGGTGTTAGTAGCACACCTATGATTTTCTGGGATTTTAGATGCATAACAAATGAATCTATGGACAGGTCTAGGCACCCCAATTCCAATGGGTAGAATGACAGCTACATAAAGGGCTGGGCAGAAGGAGGAAACCTCGGGTAAATCGGGAGAGAAATTCAGCAAGCTGACAGAAAATATTGATATTAAACACATTTATGATTTCCTTACTAGATTACAACTTTTCCTCTGTGCCACAGACCTGCACAGACGCACCCCACATATTATCTCAACAAAACTCTTTCAGACCACAAACCTTTAGTGAGGACTCTGAACTTTGGAAGCCCTTGCACATGCATTCCGAACTGTTGTCTGCTTGATGAAGCCTTCAGGGGGGAACAATAAGAGAATCTATAGCTACTAACCTCTAAGGAAACACAGGTTCTGTAGTAGATATACATATAGATTGGGAAGTGCTGAAGAATGTCACAAGAGGGATCTATATATACACCCATCAAGCACAGTTCATATGGTATTACACAGAGACCTATACAAACTTGGTAGGAGGACAGAGGTTAGCTAAAACAGCCCCCACAGTAACAAGTCAATCAAATGGGAAACAACTGTCTACTGAATTGCTAAAAAAAAAAAAACTCAGGATGTTTGATAACGAAGAACATAAAAGACAAAACTCCAAAAGAAACCTTGCTAATTGCCTGTTGGCACAATAAGCCCACTAGGATGCACCCCATTCTCCTCTAGTAATGCATAAGCTGCATTTCGGAACACATGTCAACTCTAACAAGGATAGGATACTGTTGTGTACATCTGTCAGGGAAGCAAAGTTAAGCACAGTAACCTCAGCTACAAAAGAAAGGTATGAGGGACCTACTCCCACACATGAAATGAGTCATGAAGCAGTTAGCCCTGTATAAAGCCTCAAGAAGTGACTGTTTACCTAGAGAAATCAAAACAAATTTACTGACACCCTAGCCATGAGACTACTGACAGTAGACATGTCTGCAAAAGAAACAAGCATTTTCAATGCATGTCTCACATTTGCTTAAGATGCTTACAGAGCTATTAGCGCTGTAAATGCATAACAACTTTTCTTGTGATATAAAATGGTCCTCTCTACCACATAATACCCTGCATATAACAAACACTTACATTTACCTGCAACAAAAATGCACATATTGCTATTAATTACATTTTTAATATTATTTTGGGGTCCCCCCCAACCTAGTGCTGGGGACCCAAAGATGCTCTAGACAGAAAGAGCAGGTTGTGCAGTGAGTTATGGGCGAAAATGTTTTGTAAAAGGAATGCCCCGCAAAGCATTATAGGTTGAGTTTACTAGTGCAGCAACTATTGTACTATCTTGACTGTAATGATCAGAACCACCCCTAGAGGGCCCTACTATAAAAATATTTGTAAGAAACATGGTCATGTAACCACATACAGTCAGCCCCTAGAGGGCATAAAGACATGAAAACAGAATGGCAGGAAATAATGCAGCATAGCCATAAATATAGCCCCTAGAGAGCATAGTGCCTTACACATTTTCAGGTCTACTGCATTATTATTACAAACAAGGCCCTTAAAACACAAACTACTTCCAACCTTAAAACCATAGTTACAGCCATAAGAGAACTTAATAAGACATTGAATGATGGGAGAGGTAATATTTTGCTCCCCCCACAGCCCCAACCTAATGTGAGGACCCATAGAGGCTCTAGACAGAAAGAGTGCATTGTGCTGAATATTTGGATGGTGGTCCTATTGTTAGAGCCACCACATGCTGAGTTATGGGCAAACAATCTTTTGAAAAAGAAATGCCCCGCAAAGCATTATAGGGGGAGTTTCTAGAGTACGTGAATATTGTAGTATTGGCTCTCCTGCTGTGCAACTACAGCTGTAAACAAAGGAGCCTGAGGTAATTTTCAATTCGCTCTGGCTCTGTGAGGACTTTGTTCTAATAGCCTTATAGCCATTCATAGCTGGGCTATCCCAGCAATTAAAGTCATGCTCCCTTGTTGAAGGCCCTCACCAAACGCTGGAGCGGGTCTTTAATGGCCAGTAGAGCCCACTTCAGCGGGCTCTAAGGCCATAGCAGACACATTAAATCGAATTTCAGTTTTATTTATGTGGCCATGACATACCACTCACCAACACAGAAACAACTGGGTGCAGACTTCTCAAAACACCTCATATTGTTCACAACATTCGTGTAATTTACTCACGGTTTACTTTGTAGATCTGACATTTTTCCTGGAGGAAGACTTGCTAGCGTAGAAAACTGCATGGTAGGGCAACTGATATTCACTAGGCGTGTAGCCATAGGTGATCATGTATATTCATCATACATGATATCAATACGAGCTCACATTTATATTTGTTCTATATTAACCAATAAAAATAAAGTATGTGCCCTAGTAAACCATACTGAATGATGGTGGAGGTCCTTGTGAATGACGTGAACTGATTAAAAAGAATTATGCGTTAGATTAGGGCAGGTGCAGGCCGTTACAAATGAAAAAATACTAGGTTTTGTAGTGAAACTACTGCCCAGCTTTATGGGACTTTAGGTCAGTGAATGTGATTTACTTCTGTTCGGTCATACAAATGAAGGTACTTCATGCTACCACTGAGAAGAGGGCATTTACAATTTCCTAACTACAGTAATACATATTATGTTACAGATCTATTCTCTTCCTGGTTTCTACAGGTGCTTGTTCAGACTTTATAGGCTGATTTCGTAAAGTATACTAAGAGGATTTTTTTACCCCAGTACACATGCACAAACTCAAACAATAACATTCTTGGTTTAGGTTGCTTTAGTTTTTTTTTTTACATTTGCTAAATATTTCAACGTACATTTAGCCAAAATTATTTGGGCAAAAATAAATTACAACATAATTTGGTATATTTTTATAACTGCTTACATTTCTGGTTTTGCCCTTCATCAGGGGTTATTCATTATCCTTACACCCCTGACATGGAATTCTTGTGCACTGACACAGCCTGTCCACGATGCCACATAATAGATGCAGCCTTACTCCAGATGTTCTGGTTGTGCCCTTTGCTCTCCAAGTACTAGTGCGAGATCCCAGCCCCCCTGGCCAGAAGCAGGGGAGACAATACCGCATAACTAGTGAACTTGCTTACTGGACCAGTTGCACCGCACCAAGAAAAACAGGGCCACTGCTCGTTTCATAGGTCTAGCAACACTACTTGCTTACAGGCAAATGGAAATCTTCCAATTCCCTCACCCTGGCTGGCTATTCTCCATGAGTACCTGGGCGCAGGCCAACAACAGGGCACTATCCCGAGAATACGCTAAGGGACTGCACAAATATCCTATAGCGGCTGTAACAAAAAGGGAATACTTTAACATACAAAAGTACTTTGATAGCACAATACAAAAAAATCCCCAAATTAAAAAATAAATAAATCAGTGTGAAATAATATTTTCACAAAGTCCGTTTATTTCAGTCCAAAACGCCTTCTGATCATGTGGCATTAATTATCACCATCCACTTATTCCATGCAGTGCAGCCATATATCTTTGAAAGACCTGTCATTGTGATGTGCATCCAGTTCTGTCCTCATTTTGCGTACATCCAGATACTCTTTATTCCATTTTATTTGTGGTTAAATTTTTAGCTCCACAGCCCTTACTTCCAATACATCCAAATGCACTTACTAAAACTATTCTGTGCTGTACTTCAAGTTAAGCCTATAGTCATCCTTCTGAAGATATCTTTTAGGTATCCTCTTCATAAAGCTTCCAGATCATCTTTTTAAAGACCGATTGTGAACAGGGCCAATAATTGGAAGGGACCTTAGGCCAGTATATTGTTTACCACTGGTTTGATGTTCGGTCAATTTACTTTGCTCACTTCTTATTGAAATCCTTTCCTTTCTCTTTTTGTGTTTATTCCTCCCATACAGCACAGCTCCTTTACATTCCTTTTTACCGGATATCATGTATCTTTTGACTGTTCACGTTCAGGGAACTACTTTTTCTTTTCTGAGATTAACACTCCAAGGGAATGCCTGCTTTTTCTTACTCTCCTTTCCATGTGTGACTCTCCCTCACATCCCTGCCCTCCCTAAGCCTGTTTGTTGCCACCCTTCACCTTGGTTTTTGCCATTTTTATTAGATTTAGTTTATTTACTTCTCCATCGAGCAAAGCAGAGACCATCACATCAGAAGCTTGAATCTTGACAAGGTCAACTCAGCCTTCCATCCTTCTGAAGGTTGGTAAACTGAGTACCATGAGTGGTTATTAACAATACATGGTATTTTCCAGTGCTCAGAAACATGCAGAAGTGTGTTATAAAGCGTTCTATAAAAATCGAATTGCTATATCACAGTGTTAGTCACCCTGGTACAGTTATTTTTAGGTAAGAGTTTCCATAGTAAGATTTTTTTGTTTTGTTAACAACTAGCACCATTTGATGAACCTAGACAAAATGTTTCACAGAAGAAGTTAGTTCAGCTCAGCTCCTTCATGATAAGTTAAACACAAATCCATCAAGCGAGGGCCCAGAAAAGTTTTGCTTTTTCATACAGAAAAAACATCTAAATGGAATTACACCAAAACTGGCAAATAGTTAGAACCTTAATTAGAAAGCATATTTATTGTTATTAGGTTTAAATTTGTTTAGCCATTTAAAATTTACAGGGGTGCTCAGGTGGGGCTTTAAGGTGTTAAAAAGTTTGGCATTTCTAGAAGGATGGTCTACAGATAAAGTTAATTAAAAAAAAAAGAGCCCCCTGTTTGGTCAAGGGAGCTTTTTCTCCCATCAAATAGTCTTGCTCCCTTAGTATCAAGCCATCAGACTGCCTGGCAACAACCAAGAAGGAAATGTTGCACCCATCATTACAGGGCACTGTGAATTGGTCCACGTGCCATGAACCTATTTTCATAAAGTACTATAAGGAGGCAAGTTAGGGACACCCTGGTCCTCAGACACTCTGGGGGAGGGGGAGTAGATACTGAAAAAGATCCATCCCAAACACCCACACCAGTCTGCCAACTTTTGTTAAAAATAAAAAAATGAGTGCACACACAATTGTGCCATGGGTAACATGGTGCTCCTGAAGAACCCAATGCAGTCCTCCTATGAACTACTGTGGAACTTCCATGGTGCTCACAACGTACATTTCACTCCCATAGTAGTGCAGTACCATGCAAGCTTCCACGGGGAAGCTTGCAAGGTACTGTGCGTGGTACCTGTGGGTGAAGCTTGAGCAGCAGGTACGTAGAGAGTACCCCCTATAGTAGGTTTAAAAAAGATATATACAAAATGTGGGTTGGGAATCTGCAGGGAACTCTGCACAGCAGGGGGAGTTGGATGCACATGATCAAACAAACACAGAAATGCACTGAAAAATACAAAGTGATGTTTTAGTTAGGTATGGTAATAAGGTCTTACCTTAAAAAAACCTAAAATTCACTGAAAAAACACAAATCTTCCAATTACCTTAATAGGATTACCCTATTAAAGAATGCATGTGACTTACAAGTTTAATTCAAGAGATTGATAAATATACATTTGCCACGGAGGACCCTCTGTAGATTAGTAAAATACATTATGTAATAACCTCAGAGACATGCTTAAGCACCAGTGTAAGACAAAATACCTCCCTTGGGCACATCCCTATATTCTGCATAATTTAACTATCTGAAATGCCTCAAAGTCTTGACTAAGTTCTGAGAAGAAATATCCACACCTTGTAAAATATCCTTGCTAAATAGTATTTGTCTATAGCACTATATTACAACTGTGCCTACATATTGGCAAGTGGATAATCGATTGCTAACATAAGCTTTGGCCTTTCTCACAGATGTTTTGCAACATGTTTTGGCTTTAATCCCACAGCCTACTCTAAAATATACATTTGCCATCCACATCAGGTGCATTTAGCCTTTACCTTGTTTAACACTGAGTTCTAACTGCACCCCAAACTTTGATGATTTGTAAACAATCCAACAGATAACTTTCAAGATGCACAAATCAGACTTGCCTCCAAGACTTAAGTTATTTCCATGCTATGGGCCCACATGTGTACACTCAGTAACTTTATGGTGTACATTACTATGATGCCATCACGATGTTCTTTAAAATGTCATCAAGGATGTAATTTAAGAAACTTCATATAACTTGTGCACCTCGGTACACAATCTTCTCACCTCACTTGCCATACTACACTAACCATAACTCACCCCTTCTCCATTCCCTATCTATATCTTTGTGTATTATAGAAGTTAAAACATGTGAAATGATTGCATCAATAACACTTATGTTATCTGAAATTATGTAATTTGGGAGTGTATGGTAAGGGGCAAGTTATAGTTAATGTTATGTGGCGAGTGAGTTGAGAAGACTGTACGCAGGTGCACAAGTTATATACATTTTAAGGTGGTGTACAATTATAAATGTGAGCAATAAGTATGACATTCAATTGAAAGTGGTGCATAAATGGTAAATTTAAAATATAACTTAGGATTTCTAAAGTGTGTGTAGTTTAAGTTGAGTTTGTATAACAAACATATATAACGTTTTCCTAACTATAACTTATCTTTAACCTTTTTTATTGTGAATGTCAATGGTTTTTCTATTAGTAACAAATTTGGAATATTCGTCCAGTTTAATTTTGTGCAGTGGAGTGTGGTACAATATACTGGGGGATAGTGTTGTAAAGTGTACTATACTACAGTCTATTGTGGCATAGTGGAGTAAAGTGCAATCAGGTATACTGGAGTGGCATACCATGGAATGGCATACAATGGAGTGGCAGAGTGAATTAGGATACAGTACAATGGCATATACTAGAGTGGTATACAGTGTAGTGTCATACACTACCGTGGTATACAGTGGGAAAGCAGAGTGGAGTGTGGTAAAGTGGAGTTATGTTCTGTAAATATTGTAGAGTTCATTCGAGTTCACTGTATGATGGCATACCGGGGAGTGTTATAAATTGGAGTGTTGTACACAGCAGGAGCATATATTTTAATATTGCATACTGAAATAGCGTACAATTGAGCAGCACAGTCGACAGTACACCACTCCACTGCACCAAAGTGGAACAGCGTACACTGGAGTAGAGTACAGTGAATTATCATACAGCGGAGTGGTGTAAAGCTTAGTGGTGTACATTGGGCTTACGTAAAGTTGAGTGTGGTACAGTTTAGTGTTGCAAACTAAAATTGGAGTGGTGTATATTGGAGTGCCTTACAGTGCAGTGGTGCAGAGTCGAATATCATTCACTACAGTGGGGGTACAGTGCAATAGGGTACAAAGCAAAGGCATATGCGGGACTAGCATAAAGTGTAGTGCTATACATCAGAATAGCATAGAATTGAGTAGTCTTCAGTGTTTAATTTAGTGGTGTTAAATCTTCCAATGTACACGGAGTGGCATATTTTGGTACCGTAAAGTAGAGTATTGTACAAAGGAATAGGGTTAATTATATAAGCATAGCGTCTAGTAATGTACAGTGAAATGTTGCAGAATCTATTCTTGTGAAGTGTTACAGCATTAAAATGGAAATGCGTACAATGAATACTATACAGTTGCGAGCAGTAACGTAGGGGGGTGTTCAGAAACTGTCATACACAAAAGTGTGACAGAATACAGTAGTGAACAGTATATCGTAGAGTCTAGTGGTGTAGACTGGAGTGAAGTACAGTGGAGTTCAGAGGAGTAAAGTGGACTAACGAACCATAGATTAGTGTACAATATACTGGTGTACACTGGTGGGTCGTAAAGTGGAGTAGCATACAGCTGTATGCCCTAAAGTGAATTGTTACACAGTAGAGTGACGTAAAGTGAAGAGTATAAATTAAAGGAAACTCAGCGTTAAAGTGTGTGAAAAGCTGTCAATTTTATATATGCAAAATATATTATAATATGTACATTTTCTAGTTGTATATGTAAATATTGTAAAAAATGTTAAACCTGCAAGGCATATAAAACGTACTTATATATTGTGCTATGGTATACCGTGCTAAGTTCATGTTATAACATGGCACATGGGTCTCACAACTGCATATGTGATTGGTTTACTGCTGCGTTTACCAAACGTAAAAATCAGACATGTCTTTTTATCACAAATGTGCATTATTGTGCAGTCCGTGTTTTGCTGACTTACGACTTATGGTGTTACATATTGTTAAGTATTACGTTTTACTGCTATTAAGTATTACCACTCTAATTCAATAGTAATAGGTTAACTGTTTGTTCATAAATATGTACATATAATCAACTTATGAATTTTTTAAAATGTAGTCCCTTAAAAAGTTGGACCCCTTTGCTGTCCACAAAATTTAGCAGACTTGTTCCACCAGTTTTGTTGCGGAAGGAGTAAAAGTATCACGATGTTTAGTTAAGGGAATCCAAGGAAAAAAAGCGGGTCCCAAAATGTGTTTAAATGCAATCTAATTCATATACACGTTTGTATTTTCTGTTGCAAAAAAAAAAAAAAAACACCAGTAGCGTTTTGTTTTAATGTACCAGGATTACATATTTTAGTGCCCAGAAGATTATTTTGTGCAGTTTAGTTAAGTAGTGCAACTAATTTATAGGTTTTAACATAATTAAACTTGGTGATATCGGTTGTCATATTACTTAAAGAAATATGGGGGTATTTTGCGATAGTAACACAGTGCAGAGATTAGAAGCCATTAGCTGATCGGCTAGTCATTGGCTTTAGAAAGGATGAACGCAGCTATGTTGTTTTTAGGTACACTTTGCCCGTGTTCTGCATTGCGCCTTCTAATGTAGGTAAGTATTAGGCATGCTATTTTTTGGCCTAACTATTAAGATTTTGGTAAAGTGGTAATAGGGAAAACATAATATTGAACCATTTCTGTATTTTGTGTTTTTAAATACGGAGAACTTTGTAGTATTGCAGTACCCCAAATAAATTCTGTACAGTTAACATTTTCTATCAATTGTTTTTATAGCAGTGTACTATGAACTGCATTTCTTTTTTAAAGTAGAGCGGTAATTTTTAGTAATTAGTGTGCTACTCTGTATACGTTTTGGTACATATTTAAATATGTTAAAAATTGAAAATACACTTTAGCACGCTATGTTTATAAAATGTAGTGTCATAGTATATTCACAATTCTGGAATTTTTTGTTTGGGGTGTCACAGTAGTACAGCGGAAATATGTATTTTAAAATATATATATTTAAATGTATAAATATTTTTCCCTACCTATAACCACTTTAATAAAGTGGTAATGTGTATGGGAAAAATACCAAGCCTATCACTTACTGAGACTGAAAGACATAACGCAGAACGAGGCAAATCTAGTTGAAAACAACATGGCTGCCTTTAACTTAGAAAAGGCACTTATTAGCCAATCAGACTTGTAATCACTATATACATTGGTAGTACTGCAGTACTAAAGCCACAGATCCACCAAAATTTAAAACACTTAAAAAGTATAAATACTTACCCTATTTGCCTGCAATACCCCCAAAGAATCAACTGCGCACCATTATATACAATCCTTCTAAAACTTGTAAAAATCACTGATTTCACACAACACAAAATACAAAAATCTATGCAACATGAATTAGATGTTAGACTTGTTTTGGGACCCCCTTTTTTCTTTGCATCCCCTTGATGAAACCTCACAAACCTGAAGGACTACAAGACAGAAACAGGGGCAGTAGGTCTGTTAAGTTTAGAGGAAATTCCTCAAACAAGTACAAAATTATTAAGGGTCAAAAATATAAAAAAATCTATCTCTGGTCACCTTAACTAACTACAGAGTGGCTACCGCCACTGCTGTAAACGTACCTGAATGGGAATGAAGTATAACCGGTAAGCAGTGAGCAAGGCCGCCGGTTAATTGGTAAGCAGGGTGAAGCGTTGCATCTTACACCTCAGAGGGGGGGTGGACAGGGGGTCTAACTCTTGCTTCTAATGAGGGAAACTCACTGGATGAACACAGCATAACAAAGAGCACAATTGAAGCATAATACTGTGCCTGAAGGCATGAGCAGTTTGGGCATATTCCCAGTGACTCCACTGTCGAAAATGAATATATGTACTGAAACAAAAAGGAAATGAAGGATAGGGACAGCTGAGCTAGCAATGCAACGGACTTACCTATACACAACAATAAAAAAAATAAAAAATTACAGCTCAGTAAAAAGTAAAGTCTGAGTCCCTCTACAAAAAAGTCAGATAGAAGAATGACAAGGGCTCAAACAGCAAGTAAACTTTTGAATGATGGCGACAAAAAATAAATAAATATAAATGGCTAAAAACTGAAAATAACTGAGGACTATGAATAAAATCATTAAAGAATTAGAGAATGCACGCATGACAGAAACAAGTAGTGGGAGACGACTGCATTGCAAAAATACACTGAACACAAGAAAATATCAAGAGGCTTAATTAAGAATTGCCTATCTAGATGAAGACCTGATTAAGATTTGGCAAAATGGCAGAACGGCATGCTCACTTAAATGAATGAAAACGTATACACGCTGAGAGGAAACTGTAAAAGGTAATTTCAAGAATTAGAACAGGAGCTGGACAAATATAAAACCAATGCAGAATAAAAGGAAGCCATGGAGCAAATTAAAACGAAAATCAACACATGAGGCAGATGTAGAAATGAAAAAAAGCAATAAATGTAATAGAGCCTGAATAGACTACACAGATGGAAGCATTTATACATTTGTGAGAAGGTTTGATGTCATGAGAAATAGGGATACCATGAACACAACCTTTGGAAATGAAGAGACACCAGAAACTATTGATAGCTTGGAAATCGGCTCTACAGATGAGGACCGCTCTGCCATCAACTTGGACTTTTCTGGAGATATGAGTATTTCAAATGTGTATAACAATAAGGGGGAAATGAAGGGCCCCCAAAATAGACAGATGGACAGGGAAATCAAGATACTGAGAAGCAAGAGAAGATGGAGGAAGAAAACCAGGAGGTGAAAAAAAAGTAAAGTTAAGCAAAAAAAAAAAAACTGATGGAGGAGAACCTGGTAATCAACTTCTCTTCTAAAATTCTGTGTGAGAAGCAAATAATGGTGTTATACAGGGGCTTGTTTTTTGCCCTGATGCTGAATTAGATCTTGCAAGTATAAAAATAAATTAATACAAGTTCTCACAGAAATTAAAACTAAAGAAATACCTTTTGGCACATCCTGGAAGACTTAAAGAAAGAGAAACAGACAACATAAAGGAATTGATAATAACAATTAATGATTTGCCTGACTTGAAAGTGCTGACAGCACTGGAAGAAGAATCTGAGGATCTGAAAAGAAGAGTCCCTGCAGAATACACCAGATATACAATTCTGTCAGAACGTAGTGATAACCTGGAAATCAGGGAAAAGTGGCTGCAAGTCTCAGTCACATTTTTGCTCACAGACGGCATCTGGAAATAAAACTGATCTATTTCAAGAAATAGTAGTATAAGATATCATCCATTCAGCCCGTAAAAAAAACACAAAAAATGACAATCAAACCTATAAGGAAACAAAAACCATAGGAGGTTTAAAGGAAGATCAACAAATAGCGATCAAGGCCTCTGACAAGGGTGTATCTATAGTGATCCAAGACCACACCAAGTATATGTCAGAAACAGAAAAACAAGTGAAAATCTAACAACTCTATATGAGGCTAAATGAGAATCCAATGAAGTAACTGACAACAGAATATCATCAAGAACTACTAGAATGTGTGATTATAAATATTTTTAAACTGAGTATCCGCTTGTATCACCATCTACTTCCTACCAAGATGCACAAGAACTCAAAGAATCCACCAGGCTGCCCGATTGTAGGCTCAATAGGGTCTCTACTAGAGAACACAGAGATTCATTGATACATTTTTATTTGAATAAGTAACAGAATTATCGTCATATCTGAGAGACTATGGATTTTCAAAATACGACCTAGGAAATTCCATGGAAGGAGAAATACTTGATCGCAACAACAGACGTGGCCTCAATATACACATCGATCCAACACAGTGATGGACTTACAGCAATGAAGTACTTTTTGAAAGCAAGGCCAGAAAGTTACACCGATCACTGGAGATGTTGGAATTTTGCTTAACACATAATATCTTCATGTTTAATTGTATATATTAGCTGCAGAAGCAGGGAAGTGCAATGGGGACATCTTTTGAACCCACATACCCTACTATTGGGATACTGGAAAGCAGAGGAGGTTTGGACTAATGCAAATCTAAATTTGTTGGAACATGTACAATTGTGGTAGAGATTCATTGATGATCTATTTATTATTTGGGTGGGTAATGATACGGCCTTAAAAGTTTCATATTGTCCCCAAGTAATAACGAATATAATCTAAGATTCACCCACACTAGATATTGAAATGTACATCAAAGACATGAAAGTATGCAGCAAACTTTACTGTAAAGCAACCTCATGTAATAGCATATTGCATGCCAACAGTGGGCACCCCAAAACTCTAAAGTGGAGTGAAATGGAACTGCTCGAAAATGGTAGATTTTGAGGACAAGGTTAAAGAAATGTATATCAGGTTTGAACAGAAAGGGTACCCTACTTAAGTTCTCCCAATTCCATGGATAGAGCCAGGGCAAAAACAAGAGAGGAATTATTGTTAATTCGCAACAAAGAACTGAAGAAAGACAATGACCATTGACTATAATGTCAAACATCTAGATTTGAAGAAAATGATCCAAAATAATTGGAAAATTGTACAGCTAGATGAAAAATTTTATGAAATCCTCACAGAGCATCCAAGGATAACATACAGAAAAGTTGCATCTCTGGGGGATATATTGACACAAAGCCATATGCCCTCTGTGGAACTGCCTAACAAAAACGAACTAAGCCAACCCTGATTTCGGAAGAGTCCAAAATGTAGGGGACATAAACATGGGATACACAGGACAACATATGAACTATAAACACAACAAAAGATTAAAGAACATATCACACGTGAAACAAATTATGCAACCTATTTATTACAACATAGCTGCTAAAAAAACTATGTGGGGAAAATAACAAACAAGGTAAAACACAGGATTCTTTCAAATCTACAGGCCATTAAAAAAAAAGCAAAACACAAGATTTTTACCTACACAACAGCCAAACCTTTTGGGAGAAAAATGAAGGAAACACAAAAGAACTATGGAATTAAACATATCAGAGCAGGAAAAAGAGGTGGCAATCAAGAGTTAGCACTGAGGATAAAGGAATCCAGACTGATTTTAATGGGAACTGCAGACCCTCTAGGACACAACTTGGATGCAGAATTGCAGATTCTTTTATGGGGATACTAGTTGTTTAATGTTAATTACATTAAAAACAGAATTTTAGGACTTGTGTTCAATAATAAATATGGACACAAATTTTTCTGGAAAAAATAGGCACTCAGCACTTTTTGAAGAGATCAATGGAGATGAAAGTAATTTATGTTTGCAATACATGGGAACAAGAGCATCTCATTTGAGAGGTTAGACCTAAGGAGATGAGTGAAAGTGATGCTGGCAATATATGGTACTTTTTATGATAATGTTAAACATTTGAAACCGGTGGAATCAAATAGTGAAAGTTTGCAATATAACACATTTGCACTTTTAATTATGATGTCAAAAGTATGGAGATGCACAGGGAATATGTATGATGTTTCAGACATATGCACCAACGCTTTATGTTGGGGAGTTGCTGGAATATTGGAACTGTGTGCAACCTAATATGGTTCTCTTACTGTACTGGCATGTTAGAGATGCTATGAGAATGTCTTTGGTCAAATGCTACAGGCGAGGAAGGCACTTTTTTGAACCTCTACACATTAGTCTAGTGGAATTAAGAAACTATTTTGAGAATTGAGATACCAAATTGATTTGCACTTTATAGGCAATGAGTATTACACACAATGGCGGTTGCCAAGCCATGTTTTGATATATACCTCCTCTAATAGCGCTCCACATATAGGCACTGAATACACTTGACAAAACAGCTGCACTTTAAGGCATAAAAAGGAGATAACAACTTTCTGCAAATGCATTAGTAGTTGATAACCAATTAGCATAAAAACAACTTGTAACACTCCGAGCCCAACACTAGATGGCAGGACCTGTGCATAGCATGTGTATCTGCAGCTACACATGCCATTGAACATATATATATATATATATATATATATATATACATACACACACACACACACACATACACATACACACACACAACCAATTATTAAAGTCAGGAAGTTGGTGCAATCTAGATCTCATATGTATTTGGTATGGTCTCTATTGTCCAGTTGAAGGCGAAACACCGAAACAAGTCCGCTGTCTTTAATTTTGCACTGCTGGTGGAGTATAATAAAATGAAAAGAAGATAATCCTGTTGGTATGTGGTGCCGCTTTGTTCCTTCGCCGCTGTGAAAGGATTTGGGAAGGTTGCTGGAGATATATATATATATATAAAATGTCACTTACCCAGTGCACATCTGTTTGTGGCATGTTCCGCTGCAGATTCACATGCTGTGCATTATACTTCTGCCATCTCATCTAGTGTTGGGCTCGAGGTGTTACAAGTTGTTTTTCTTCAAAGAAGTGTGAGTCACGAGTGACTCCTCCTCTTCGGTTCCATTGCGCATGGGCATCGACTCCATGTTAGATTGTTTTCCCGCAGAGAGTAAGGTAGGAGTGATAAAGTATACAGGTGAAAAAGAAAAGAGATGTCCATGCTAATGCAATTATATATATATATGGAAAATGTCACTTACCCAGTGTACATCTGTTCGTGGCATTAGTCGCTGCAGATTCACATGCTGTGCACATCCCGCCATCTGGTGTTGGGCTCGGAGTGTTACAAGTTGCTTTTCTTTGAAGAAGTCTTTGAGTCACGAGATGGAGGGACTCCTCCCATTTCGACTCCATTGCGCATGGGTGTCGACTCCATCTTAGATTGTTTTCCCCGCAGAGGGTGAGGTAGGAGTTGTGTATGCTAGAAATAGTGCCCATGCAATGGAGTGAATATGTATGTACATAATGAAGTTTAAAGTAATATATTTACAAATTTACAAATGTTCAAGCTCAACTTCTAAACGGCTACAGGCTCCCGGGGAGGCGGGTGGGCGCATGTGAATCTGCAGCGACTAACGCCACGAACAGATGTACACTGGGTAAGTGACATTTTCCGTTCGATGGCATGTGTAGCTGCAGATACACATGCTGTGCATAGACTAGTAAGCAGTTATTTCCCCAAAAGCAGTGGTTCAGCCTGTAGGAGTTGAAGTTGTTTGAAACAATGTTCTTGGTACAGCTTGACCTACTGTGGCTTGTTGTGAAGTTAACACATCTACACAGTAGTGTTTGGTAAATGTATGAGGCGTAGACCATGTTGCTGCTTTACATATTTCGTTCATTGGAATATTTCCTAGAAAGGCCATGGTAGCACCTTTCTTTCTGGTTGAGTGTGCCTTTGGTGTAATAGGCAGCTCTCTCTTTGCTTTAAGATAGCAGGTTTGAATACACTTAACTATCCACCTAGCAATGCCTTGTTTTGAAATTGGATTTCCTGTATGAGGTTTTTGAAAGGCAATAAATAGTTGTTTTGTTTTTCGAATTAGTTTTGTTCTGTCAATGTAGTACATTAGCGCTCTATTGAGGTCTAATGTATGTAGTGCTCTTTCAGCTACAGAATCTGGCTGTGGGAAGAACACTGGTAATTCTACCGTTTGATTCAAGTGGAACTGTGACATAACTTTTGGTAAAAATGTTGGATTTGTCCGTAGAACTACTTTATTCTTGTGTATTTGAATAAATGGTTCTTGTATGGTAAATGCTTGAATTTCACTCACCCTTCTTAGAGATGTGATAGCAATCAAAAATGCAACTTTCCACGTTAAGTATTGCATTTCACAAGAGTGCATGGGCTCAAAAGGCGGACCCATGAGTCGTGTTAAGACAATGTTGAGGTTCCATGAAGGAACTGGTGGTGTTCTTGGTGGTATAATTCTCTTTAGGCCTTCCATAAACGCTTTTATGACTGGTATCCTAAATAATGAAGTTGAGTGCGTAATTTGCAGGTAAGCTGAAATTGAAGTAAGATGTATCTTTATGGAAGAGAAAGCTAGTTTTGACTTTTGCAAATGTAGTAAGTATTCTACTATATCTTTTGCAGATGCGTGTAAGGGTTGAATTTGATTATTATGGCAGTAATAAACAAATCTTTTCCATTTATTTGCATAGCAGTGTCTAGTGGTAGGCTTCCTAGCTTGTCTTATGACCACCATAGATTCTTGTGTGAGGTCTAAGTGTCCGAATTCTAGGATTTCAGGAGCCAAATTGCTAGATTCAGCGATGCTGGATTTGGATGTCTGATCTGTTGTTTGTGTTGTGTTAACAGATCTGGTTTGTTTGGTAGTTTGAGATGAGGTACTACTGAAAGGTCTAGTAGTGTTGTGTACCAAGGTTGCCTTGCCCATGTTGGTGCTATTAGTATGAGTTTGAGTTTGTTTTGACTCAACTTGTTTACTAGATATGGAAGGAGTGGGAGAGGGGGAAAAGCATACGCAAATATCCCTGACAAGTTCATCCATAGCGCATTGCCCTGAGACTGATGTTGTGGGTACCTGGATGCGAAGTTTTGGCATTTTGAGTTTTCCTTTGTTGCAAATAGATCTATTTGTGGTGTTCCCCAAATTTGGAAGCAAGTGTTCAGTATTTGGGAGTGAATCTCCCATTCGTGGATCTGTTGGGGATCCCGAGAGAGATTGTCTGCTAACTGATTCTGAATTCCTGGAATAAATTGTGCTATTAGGCGAATGTGGTTGTGAATCACCCAATGCCATATTTTCTGTGTCAGGAGACACAACTGTGTTGAGTGTGTCCCTCCCTGTTTGTTTAGGTAATACATTGTTGTCATGTTGTCTGTTTTGGCAAGAATGTATTTGTGGGTTATTATGGGTTGAAATGCTTTCAGCGCTAGAAAAAACGCTAACAGTTCTAAGTGATTTATGTGAAACTGTCTTTGCTGTATGTCCCATTGTCCTTGGATGCGGTGTTGATTGAGGTGTGCTCCCCCCCCCCTATCATGGATGCATCTGTCGTTATTACGCATTGTGGCACTGGGTCTTGAAAAGGCCGCCCTTGGTTTAAATTTATACTGTTCCACCACTGAAGCGAGATGTATGTTTGGCGGTCTATCAACACCAGATCTAGAAGCTGACCCTGTGCTTGTGACCATTGTGATGCTAGGCACTGTTGTAAGGGCTGCATGTGCAACCTTGCATTTGGGACAATGGCTATGCATGAAGACATCATGCCTAGTAGTTTCATTACCATTTTGACTTGTATCCTTTGTTTTGGATACATGGCCTGTATTACATTGTGAAATGTTTGAACTCTTTGTGGACTTGGAGTGGCAATCCCTTTTGCTGTGTTGATTGTCGCTCCTAAGTATTGCTGTGTTTGACACGGCAGAAGGTGTGACTTTGCGTAGTTGATTGAGAAACCTAGTTTGTGTAGGATTTCTATGACATATTTTGTGTGTTGTGAACACCGTCTTAGCATGTTGGTTTTGATTAACCAATCGTCCAGGTACGGGAATACATGTATTTGCTGCCTTCTGATATGTGCAGCTACTACTGCCAAGCATCTTGTAAAAACTCTTGGCGCAGTTGTTATTCCGAATGGCAACACTTTGAATTGGTAATGTATCCCTTGGAATACAAACCTTAGGTACTTTCTGTGTGAAGGATGTATTGGTATATGGAAATATGCATCCTTTAGGTCTAGTGTTGTCATGTAGTCTTGTTGTTTGACAGTGGGATTACGTCTTGTAAAGTAACCATGTGAAAGTGGTCTGATTTGATGTAGGTATTTAATGTTCTGAGATCTAGTATAGGTCTCAGACTCTTGTCTTTTTTGGGTATCAGAAAGTAAAGTGAGTAAACTCCTGTGTTTAATTGTTGTCTTGGTACTAATTCTATTGCTTCTTTCTGTAGCAATGCCTGAACTTCTAGTCCTAGAAGATCTATATGTTGTTTTGACATACTGTGTGTTTTCGGTGGGACGTTTGGCGGGAATTTGAGAAATTCTATGCAATAACCATGCTGGATAATTGCTAAGACCCAAGTGTCTTTTGTTGTTTCCTCTCAATGTGTGTAAAACTTGGTTAGTCTCCCCCCCACAGGTGTTATGTCTTGGGAATTTGTGACCTTGAAGTCACTGTTTGTTTGGAGGAGTTTTGGGACTTTGGAACTTTCCTCTATTTCTTTGAAATTGTCCTCCTCTATATTGTCCCCGAAAACCTCCCCGCTGATACTGGCTCTGGTAAGTGGGCTTTGTTTGTGAGGTTGTGGCTTCTGTGGTTTGCCCCCAAAACCCCCCTCAAAATTGTGTCTTTCGAAATGTGCCTCTGCTCTGCGGGGAGTAGAGTGCGCCCATGGCTTTGGCCGTATCAGTGTCTAAGTTTTTCTATTGCAGTGTCCACCTCCGGCCCAAACAACTGCTGTCCGTTGAATGGCATATTCAGCACAGCTTGCTGTATCTCTGGTTTAAATCCTGATGTACGCAGCCATGCATGTCTCCTTATTGTTACTGCTGTGTTGACAGTTCTAGCAGCTGTGTCTGCAGCATCCATTGCTGACCGTATCGGATTATTGGAGATACTCTGTCCCTCTTCTACCACTTGCTGCGCTCTTTTTTGGAACTCTTTTGGTAAATGTTCAATAAAGTGTTGCATCTCATCCCAATGGGCCCTATCATATCTGGCTAACAAAGCTTGCGAATTTGCAATACGCCACTGGTTTACTGCCTGTGCCGCCACCCTTTTGCCTGCAGCATAACATTTTCTACTTTCTTTATCTGGAGGTGGTGCATCTCCTGAAGTATGAGAGTTGGCTCTTTTGCGCGCTGCTCCCACTACAACAGAGTCTGGTGTTAGCTGTTGTGTGATGTACACTGGGTCTGTTGGTGGCGGTTTATATTTTTTATCTATTCTTGGAGTAATGGCTCTCCCTTTGACAGGCTCCTCAAACACTTGTTTGGAGTGTTTTAGCATTCCGGGTAACATCGGAATACTTTGATATTGACTGTGTGTAGACGACAGTGTATTAAAAAGAAAGTCGTCTTCAATGGGTTCTGAATGAAGGCTGACATTGTGAAATGCCGCTGCTTTCGATACCACTTGAGCGTAGCCTGTACTATCCTCTGGTGGCGATGGTCTCGCTGGATAGCATTCAGGACTATTATCTGACACTGGTGCGTCATAAAGGTCCCATGCGTCAGGGTCATTTTGACTCATTCCCGTATGAGTTGGGGATTGCATCATTGGTGGAGTGGCTACCGGTGATGGTTGCGGAGAGTGATGTGGGGATGGTGGTGGTGTTACTTGTTTAGCCACCTTTGCGTGTGGCTGTTTGTCCTGGTCTTGGAAGGCAAGTTTACGTTTCATTTTGATTGGAGGAAGAGTGCTGATTTTCCCCGTATCTTTTTGAATAAAGAGCCGCCTTTGTGTGTGATCTGGCTCTATTGTCTCTAATTCTTGTTCAAATCTGTGTCTCTTCTTTTGTGAGGACAGTCCTTGTTCCTCTGAATTGGAACTTATTTTCGGTTCCGAGGCCGGATGTTTCGGTACCGAAACCTTTTCGGCTGCTTTTTTTGGCTCGGACGAAACCTTCTTTACTTTCGGCGTCATGCCCTCTCGGTGCCGACCCATTTCGGTGCCGATGTCTCGATGCCGAATCTTCTCGGAGCCACTCTCTCGGGCCCGAGATTGCTGTGTGCCAGTATCTCGACCGGAGTCGGATGACTTTGACACCAGCTCGCCCTTTTTCGGTGCCGATGGACGGTCACTTATTTTTCGGGTTAAGCCATGGCCTGTTGGGGGTGGCGTCCCCTGGGCTTTAGCGGTCTTCTCGTGAGTTCTTTGTTTCGACGTCTTACTCACGGTTTTCGGCGTTTCTTCGGGATCGATCTCCTCCGAGTCCGAATCCTGGGTGGAGAATGTTTCTTCCTCCTCCTCGAAACACCCTTGTCCTGTCGGCGTCGACGCCATTTGCAGTCTTCTTGCTCTTCGGTCCCTGAGTGTCTTCCTGGACCGAAACGCTCGACAGGCCTCACAAGGATCCTCCTTGTGTTCTGGTGACAAACACAAGTTACAGACCAGGTGTTGATCTGTATATGGATACTTGTTATGGCATTTTGGACAGAAGCGGAATGGGGTCCGTTCCATCAGCCTTGAAGAGACACCTGGCCGGGCCGACCGGGCCCTGACTGGGATCGAAAAAAAAACCAAAGGGCCACCGGAGCTCTTCTTTATTCGGTGTCGATCTGTTGTAACTAACCAGATACCGAACGCAAACAATACCGACGATTTTTCCGAGATTCTGACTAACTTTCCGACCCGAAACACGGAGCGAAAAGGAACACGTCCGAACCCGATGGCGGAAAAAAAACAATCTAAGATGGAGTCGACGCCCATGCACAATGGAGTCGAAATGGGAGGAGTCCCTCAGTCTCGTGACTCGAAAAGACTTCTTCGAAGAAAAACAACTTGTAACACTCCGAGCCCAACACCAGATGGCGGGATGTGCACAGCATGTGTATCTGCAGCTACACATGCCATCAAATATATATATATATATATATATATATATATATATATATATATATATATAAAAATGTCACTTACCTAGTGTACATCTGTTCGTGGCATGATACGCTGCAGATTCACATGCTATGCTCTGTTCCTGCCATCTAGTGTTGGGCTTGGAGTGTTACAAGTTGTTTTTCTTCAAAGAAGTCTTTTCGAGTCACGGGACCGAGTGACTCCTCCCTTTCGGCTCCATTGCGCATGGGTGTCGACTCCATCTTAGATTGTTTTCCCCACAAAGGGTGAGGTAGGAGTTGGTAAGTAAGGATACTAGAGGTTCCCATGCAATGGAGTAGAAATGTATGTACATAGTGTGTAGTAAAAGAATATTTATTTACAATTTACATGCAACTAAAACAGCTACAGGCTCCCGGGGAGGGGGGAGGGCGCATGTGAATCTGCAGCGTATCATGCCACAAACAGATGTACACTGGGTAAGTGACATTTTCTGTTCAATGGCATGTGTAGCTGCAGAAACACATGCTTTGCATAGAGTACAAAGCAGTAATCTCCCCAAAAGCGGTGGTCAGCCCGTAGGAGTTGAAGTTGTTTGAAATAATGTTCTAAATACAGACTGTCCTACTGTGGCTTGTTGCGTTGCTAACACATCTACCCAGTAATGCTTAGTAAATGTATGGGGCATAGACCAGGTGGCTGCCTTACAAATCTCAGTCCTTGGTATATTACCAAGAAAAGCCATAGTGGCGCTTTTCTTTCTAGTGGAGTGTGCCCTTGGTGTAATGGGTAATTCTCTTTTAGCTTTAAGGTAACCGGTTTGAATGCATTTAACTATCCATCTGGCAATGCCCTGTTTGGATATAGGGTTACCTGCATGAGGTTTTTGGAAAGCTACAAACAATTGTTTTGTTTTACGAAATTGTTTCGTTCTGTCAATGTAATACATTAGCGCTCTTTTTATGTCTAATGTATGCAATGCCCTTTCAGCTACTGAGTCTGGTTGTGGAAAGAAGACTGGGAGTTGCACAGTTTGGTTTAGATGGAACAGTGATATGACTTTTGGTAAAAATTGTGGATTTGTATGGAGAACCACTTTTTGTTTATGTATTTGTATAAAGGGGTCTTGAACAGTAAACGCCTGTATTTCACTAACTCTTCTAAGTAAAGTGATGGCTATTAGAAAAGCTACTTTCCAAGTCAAAAATTGGATTTGACAAGAATGCATGGGTTCAAATGGTGGGCCCATGAGTCGTGTTAATACAATATTAAGATTCCACGAAGGTACTGGTGGTGTCCTTAGGGGTATGATTCTTTTTAGTCCTTCCATAAAGGCTTTAATAACTGGGATTCTAAAAAGCGATTTTGTATGTTTAATCTGCAGATAAGCAGATATTGCAGTGAGATGTATTTTAATGGAAGAGAAGGTTAGATTGGACTTTTGTAAGTGTAGTAAATAACTTATAATGTTTTGTGTGGAGGTGTCTAATGACATCATTTGATTAGCCTGGCAGTAGCAAACAAACCTTTTCCATTTGTTAGCGTAACAATGTCTTGTTGTGGGTTTTCTTGCTTGTTTAATGACCTCCATACACTCTTTGGAAAGGTTTAGATATCCAAATTCTAAGACTTCAGGAGCCAGATTGCTAGGTTGAGCGATGCTGGATTCGGGTGTCTGATCTGTTGGCTGTGTTGTGTTAACAGATCTGGTCTGTTTGGTAGTTTGATGTGGGGTACCACAGATCGGTCCAACAGTGTGGTGTACTAAGGTTGGCGAGCCCACGTTGGTGCGATAAGTATTAGTTTGAGTTGGTTTTGACTCAGTTTGTGGACCAGATAAGGAATGAGCGAGAGAGGGAGAAAAAGGCAAACAAATATCCCTGACCAGCTGATCCACAGAGCATTGCCCTTGGACTGAGGGTGTGGGTATCTGGACGCGAAGTTTTGGCATTTTGCGTTTTCTTTTGTTGCAAACAGATCTATGCTTGGCCCCCCAGTGGTGGAAGTGATCTTGTAGAATCTGGGGATGTATTTCCCACTTGTGAGTTTGCTGGTGATCTCGAATGAGATTGTCGGCTAACTGATTTTGAATGCCTGGTATATATTGTGCTATGAGGCGAATGTTGTTAATTGCCCAATGCCAAATGTTTTGTGCTAAGAGACACAGCTGTGAGGAGTGTGTCCCCCCCTGTTTGTTTAGATAATACATTGTTGTCATATTGTCTGTTTTGACAAGAATGTGTTTGTGGGCTAGAAGGGGTTGAAAGGCTTTTAGTGCTAAAAAGACTGCTAACAGTTCTAAGTGATTTATGTGAAATAGTTTTTGCTGGCCATCCCATTGACCTTGTATGCTGTGATTGTTGAGGTGTGCTCCCCACCCAATCATGGAAGCGTCTGTTGTGATAATGGCGTGAGGCACTGGGTCTCGAAAAGGCCGCCCTTTGTTTAAATTTACAGGGTTCCACCATTGAAGCGTAGAGTGTGTTTGGCGGTCTATCAACACTAGATCTTGGAGTTGACCCTGTGCCTGCGTCCATTGTTTTGCTAGGCACTGTTGTAAGGGACGCATGTGTAGTCTTACAACTGGGACAATAGCTATGCATGAGGACATCATGCCTAGTAGTTTCATCACAAACCTGACCGTGTAGTGTTGGTTTGGTTGCATGCTTGATGTTATATTTTGAAACGACTGAACTCTTTGTGGAGTCAGGGTGGCAATTGCTCTTTGTGTGTTTAGTGTTGCTCCAAAGTATTGTTGTTTTTGGGATGGTTGTAAATGTGATTTTTGGTAATTTATAGAAAACCCTAGTTTGTGGAGAGTATCTATAACGTATTGCGTGTGAACGTGACATTGTCGTTTAGTGTTGCCTTTTATTAGCCAATCGTCCAGATATGGGACTACGTGCATGTGATGTCTCCTTATGTGAGCTGCTACAACCGCTAGGCATTTTGTAAATACCCTGGGGGCTGTTGTTATTCCGAACGGCGACACCTTGAATTGGTAATGTCTGCCTTGTATTACAAACCTGAGGTATTTCCTGTGAGATGGATGGATGGGTATGTGAAAATACGCATCCTTGAGATCCAGTGTTGCCATGTATTCCCCTTGTTTTAGTAAGGGAACTACGTCCTGAAGTGTTACCATGTGGAAATGATCTGATTTGATGAAGAGATTCAATGTTCTGAGATCTAATATAGGCCTTAACGTTTTGTCTTTTTTCGGGATAAGGAAATACAGGGAGTAAACGCCTGTTCGTTTTTGGTGATAGGGTACTAGCTCGATTGCTTCTTTTGCTAGCAGTGCTAGGACCTCTATCTGTAATAGGTCTAAGTGTTGTAGAGACATTTTGTGCGGTCTTGGGGGAACATCTGGAGGGAATGTTGTAAACTCTATGCAGTAACCATGTAGTATAATTGATAGGACCCACGTGTCTGTGGTAATGTGTGTCCAATTGTGGTAGTATTTGGGTAATCTCCCCCCCACCGGTGATATATGTTGGGGGAAGTGCGACACTGAAGTCACTGCTTGCTAGGGCTTGGCTTGGCAGGCTGGAATTTCCATCTTCCTCTTGGGAACTGTCCTCTGTAGGAACCACGAAACCCCCCTCTCTGGTACAGAGACTGGTAGGTGGGTTTTGTTTGGGAGGTGGATGGTTCTGATGGTTGTTGTCTAAACCCTCCCCTAAATTGTGGTTTCCTAAATGTCCCTCTGTACTGTGAGGAGTAGAGCGCGCCCATGGCTTTGGCCGTGTCCGTGTCTTTTTTAATTTTCTCTATTGCGGTATCCACTTCCGGCCCGAACACCTGATGTTGATTAAACGGCATATTCAATACCGCCTGTTGTATCTCTGGTTTAAACCCAGAACTTCGAAGCCATGCATGCCTTCTAATTGTTACTACTGTATTGACAGTCCGTGCTGCTGTATCAGCAGAGTCCAGGGCAGACCGTATTTGGTTGTTTGATATGGCCTGTCCTTCTTCAACCACTTGTTGGGTACATTTTTGGTGTTCTTTAGGCAAGTACTGGATGATGTCTTGCATCTCGTCCCAATGTGCCCTGTCGTAGCGGGCAAGTAGGGCTTGTGGGTTGGCGATTCGCCACTGATTGGCTGCTTGCGATGGCACTTTTTTCCCCTCCTGTGTCGAATTTTCGACTATCCTGATCAGGGGGGTGGCACATCCACTGATTGTGAATTTGCCCTTTTCCTTGCAGCCTCCACAACCACTGAGTCCGGAGGGAGCTGTTGAGTAATAAACACTGGGTCCGACGGGGCGGTTTATATTTCTTTTCGACCTTTGGCGTGATGGCTCTCCCTTTTACAGGTTCTTGAAAGACCTGTTGTGCATGTTTAAGAATGCCCGGTAACATAGGTAAACTTTGGTACGATGCATGCGTGAATGCCAGACTGTTAAACAGGAAGTCATCCTCCACTGGTTCAGAGTGTATTGTTACGATGTGGAATGTTGCTGCTCTGGCCAGTACCTGTGTGTAGGACGTACTGTCCTCTGGTGGGGAAGGTTTTGTCGCATAACACTCTGGGCGGTTGTCCGATATAGGTGGGTCGTATAGATCCCAGGGGTCCTCATCGTCTTGAGTCATCCCAGTATGTGTGGGTGACTGTGCCATTGGTGTACCAACTGGTGACAATTGTGGTGATTGGAGTGGGGATGTTTGTGATGAAAAATGTGGGGGTGGTGACCTTTCTCTAACCACTTTGGCTTTTGGTTGTTCAGTCTCATGAAAAGCCAGTTTTCTTTTTGACTTGAGCGGAGGGATGGTTTGTATCTTCCCTGTGTCTTTCTGGATTTCTAACCTTTGCTGTGTTTGTTCAAGCTCTTCTAAATCCAGTTCTTGCTCAAATCTGTGTTTTTCTTTGAGCTGCAGAGAGCGCCCTTGCTTTTCAGTGTAGGAAGACCGTTTCGGCTCCGAAACAGTTTTTTTTCCGGTACCTAAATTCCCATCGAAATTGTCTTTTTTGGTCGATTACTTGATGCTGACTTTTTTCGGTGCCAGTTTCTCGACCGGAGTCGGAAGTCTTCAGCAAAATTTTGGCCTTTTTCGGTGCCAATGTTAATGGTCACCTTCTTTTCTGTGGGTGGAGCCATGGCCTTCAGGCAGTGGCGTCCCCGTGGCCTTTAGTTTTTTGTATTGACCTTGGGTGTGGGACGGGGCAGATGTACTCACTTTTTGCGCCGCCGAAGGTCAATCACCGTCGGATTCATCCGAGTCCGATCCTTGGATGGATATCCGCATCTCTTCTTCTTCGACGTCGAGATGTTTTGGCTTCGACGCCATCTGTAGTCATCTTGCGCGTCGATCCCTTAAAGTCTTCTCGGATCGAAACGCTCAGCAGGCCTCAAAAGTATCCTCTCTGTGTTTGGGTGATAAAAACAGGTTACAGACCCGATGCTGGTCTGTATAAGGATACTTGGCCTGACACTTGGGACAGAAGCAGAAGGGGGTCCGGTCCATTAGTCTTCGACAACGTGTGTGGTCGGGCAGACCAGGCCTCGTGAAGTGCGGAAGCCCCGAAGGGCCGCCGAAACGGTCTTGTTGTCGGTGCCGATGTGATGAAACTAAACCGGTCCTGAACGTAAACAATACAGACGATTTTCGATGATTTTCTAAGTTTCCCGATTAGAAATACGGAGCGAAGAGGAACAAGTCCGAAACCGATGGCAGAAAGAAAACAATCAAAGATGGAGTCGACGCCCATGCGCAATGGAGCCGAAAGGGAGGAGTCACTCGGTCCGTGACTCGAAAAGACTTCTTCGAAGAAAAACAACTTGTAACACTCCGAGCCCAACACTAGATGGCAGGAACAGTGCACAGCATGTGTATTTGCAGCTACACATGCCATTGAACATATATATATATATACACACATATATATATATATATATATACACACACACACACATATGTACAAGTGTTGTTAACTTAAACAACTACAGGCTCCTGGGGAGGTGGGAGGGTGCATGTGAATCTGCAGCGGAACATGCCACAAACAGATGTACACTGGGTAAGTGACATTTTCAGTTTGTGACGTGTAGCTGCAGATACACATGCTATGCATAGACTACATAGCAGTTAGTCCTCATAAAAATAGCGGTGGGATAGCCTGTTGGGAGTTGAAGTTATTTGAAATAGTGTTCTTAAAACAGCTTGACCTACAGTTGCTTGTTGCCGTGAAGGAACATCTACACAGTAGTGTTTTGTAAATGTATGAGGAGTTGACCATGTGGTTGCTTTACATATATCAGCCATTGGTATGTTTCCTAAAAATGCCATTGACGCACCTTTCTTTCTTGTAGAATGTGCTTTAGGAGTGATTAAAAGTTGTATTTTTTGCTTTCACATAGCATGTTAATATGCATCTAAACAATCCATCTTTGCTAATCCTTGTTTTGATATAGGATTGCCTTTATGTGGTTGGTGAAAAGCAGCAAAAAGTTGTTTTTCTAAAATCATTAGTTCTCTCTGTATATAGTACACAAGAGCTCTTTTGAGATCTAGAGTATAAAGAGCTCTTTTTGCCACAACAAGCAGGGCGGGACACAGAGTCTGGCTGTGGAAAGAAGACTGGCAATTCCACTGTTTGGTTGATGTGAAAAGGAGATACTACTTTGGTAGAAAGTTTGGATTAGTTCTAAGTACAACTTTATGTTTGTGTACTTGGAAAAAAGGTTCTTCAAGAGTGACGCTTGTATTTCACTAACCCTTATTAAAGAAGTAATAGCTACAAGGAAGGCAACTTTCCATTGTACAAATTTAATTTGACAAGAGTGCCTGGGTTCAAAAGGTGGGCCCAGGAGTCTGGTAAGCACAATATTTAAATTCCAAGAAGGAACAGGTGGTGTTCTGGGTGGAATAATGCGTTTTAATCCTTCCATGAAGGCTTTAACAACAGGAACTCTGAATAAAGAAGTGTGTTGAATAGTTAGTAAGTAAGCAGATATTGCAGTGAGGTGGATTTTGATGGATGAGAAAGCTAAATTTGATTTCTGCAAATGAAATAAATAGCATACAATATCTTGTATAGATGCTGTAAGTGGCTCAGTGTTTTTAGATTGACAGTGGTAGACAAATATTTTCCATTTGTTTGCGTAACATTGTCTAGTAATAGGTTTACATCCTTGTTTAATTACTTCCATACATTCTGATGGACGCTTTAGGTAACAAAATTCTATGACTTCAGGAGCCAAATCGCTAGATTGAGAGCACTGGAGTTTGGGTGCCTGATTTGACTTTTGTTCTGTGTTAACAAATCTGGTCTGTTTGGGAGTTTGGAATGAGGTACTACAGACAGATCTAGGAGTGTTGTGTACCAATGCTGACGTGCCCATGTTGGGGCTATGAGTATCATGGTGAGTGATGTTTGACATAGTTTGCTGACCAGAAATGGAAGGAGTGGGAGAGGGGGAAAAGCGTAAGCAAATATCCCTGACCAACTGATCCATAGAGCATTGCCCTAGGATAGAGGATGTGGGTGTCTGGATGCAAAGTTTGGCATTTTGCGTTTTTGTTAGTTGCAAATAGGTCTATTTCTGGTGTTCCCCACTTTTCAAAGTACTTTTGAAGTACTTGGGAGTGAATCTCCCTTTCGTGAGTTTGTTGGTGATTCCTGCTTAGGAGATCTGCCAGCTGATTGTCTATCCCTGGAATGTATTGTGCTAATAGATTAATGTGATTGTGAATTGCCCATTTCCTTATTGTTTGGGCTAGTAGGGACAGTTGAGATTAATGTGTCCCGCCCTGTTTGTTGAGGTAATACATGGTTGTCATGTTGTCTGTTTTTATTAGCAACGGCTGAACGGATTTACAACATACTTGTCATGAAAGTACAACTTGACTCAGAAAGAATTATTTTCTTGGTTTTCTGAAAATGAATTCAGTCATTCGAAAAATAGGCATTAGAAAAAAGGTGCCACATGGGCTAGAGAGAGTTCATGCTTTTGCAGATTTCTTTTGTTTCTTGCCCCAATTTAGTGATTCGTCACTGAGGTCAATCAAATATGACTTTTTTCACAAATACGATTGGCTGTTAAAGGACTGTACAATTGTCGTTAGAATTGCAAATTGATTTTGAATTCAGCACTGTGGGGGAAAATAAATCTGGTATTATAACCAGTGTCTGATTACAGGGTGGAGGAAGGGGAACCCAGAGGTGTGGAGAACTCCAGTAACTGAGCTGCAATGATGAAAAAAGTGAATGATTCAATTCACAACTTTTACCGGACAAAAAGGGGTAAGAGAAACCAAGAGGCATATGAAAAAATAAGAGGGGAAGGAGCCAAAGGATATGCACATCAGGGGCTGTGCATAGTGGGTGTTTAGTGCAGGACCTGGTTGCAGATCATTCTCTGTGGCCAACCCCTGACATTGGTGTGGAAGTGGTTATCCACCACTGGTGGGTTGGAAGCAGGGCTTGGTTGCTATCAAGACCTTGCTGCCAACCCGGTACACTTGGCTGATGACTGTATGTAGCTGGGGTTGGCAATAAAGTGTAGCACATTTCATTGAAAAAAATGCAGTTAAAACTGAGTTATGGTTCTGGCTCAAACACAAAAAAGTAAAATTCACTAGTTATGGTATGCAATGGTCAACACACACTGTAATTCGCATCACTTGCCATGCACAAAACACCCCTCTGTCAATCGTACTGGCATAGCTAGAGAAAGAAAGACAAATTGAGAGAAAGAATGAAAGAAAGGAAGAAAGAAAATGAGAGAAAGGAAAAAGAAATAAGAGCAACAAAGAAAAAATGAGAGAACAAAAGAAGGAAAGAAATGGAAGAATAAATGAAGGCAAGGAAAAGAAAGAAGAGAAATAAAGGGGAATACGGAGAACAAAAGTAAAGAAAGGCAAGGGAATAAAGCAAGAAAGAAAGAAGAAAAAGGCAGGAGAGAAAGCAAGAATGAAAGGAAGCAAGAGAAAAAGAAAAGGAAGGAAAAAGACACAAAAGGGAACGAAGTAAACAAAAGAGGCAAGAATACAAGTAGGTAAGAGTTGAAGGAGAAAATTCACGAAAAAGCAAAAAGAGGGAAAGAAAGAAAGTTAAAGAACTAAGAAAAGGTCAGAAAGGATAAGAAAAAAAGAAAGGAAACAGAGGATTTAATAGTCAACAAATTCAGAACAGTTTCAACTGTCACCATCTGGTATGCTGTGAAATAGCATCAGTCAGAAAAGCAAACAAATTCCAAAATGAAAATGTCACTTACCCAGTGTACATCTGTTCGTGGCATCAGTCGCAGTAGATTTGCATGTTCTGCAATAGCTCGCCATCTGGTGTTGGGCCGGAGTGTTACAAGTTGTTTTTCTTCGAAGAAGTCTTTCGAGTCACGGGACCGAGTGACTCCTCCTTTTGTCTCCATTGCGCATGGGCGTCGACTCCATCTTCGATTGTTTTTCCCCGCAGAGGGTGAGGTAGGAGTTGAATTGTAGTAATAGTGCCCATGCAATGGAGTGACTAAGTATGCACCTATTTAAGGTTGAGATGATACATATATAAATAATTGAAGGTAACTTCCAAACTGCTACAGGCTCCCGGGGAGGCGGGTGGGCACATGCAAATCTAGTGCGACTGATGCCACGAACAGATGTACACTGGGTAAGTGACATTTTCAGTTCGATGGCATCTGTCGCTGTAGATACGCATGTTCTGCAATAGACTAGTAAGCAGTTATTTCCCCAAAAGCGGTGGATCAGCCTGTAGGAGTGGAAGTAGTCTGAAATAATGTCCTTAATACAGCTTGACCTACTGTGGCTTGTTGTGCGGATAACACGTCTACACAGTAGTGCTTGGTGAATGTGTGAGGCGTAGACCATGTGGCTGCCTTACATATTTCTTGCATTGGGATGTTTCCTAGAAAGGCCATGGTAGCACCTTTCTTTCTGGTTGAGTGTGCCCTTGGTGTAATGGGCAGCTGTCGTTTAGCTTTAAGGTAGCAGATTTGGATGCATTTAACTATCCATCTGGCTATACCTTGTTTTGAAATTGGGTTTCCTGCATGAGGTTTTTGAAATGCAATAAAGAGTTGTTTAGTCTTTCTGATGTTCTTTGTTCTGTCAATGTAATACATTAATGCTCTTTTGACATCTAATGTATGTAGTGCCCTTTCAGCTACGGTATCTGGCTGTGGAAAGAACACTGGAAGTTCCACTGTTTGATTTAGATGGAACGGTGAAATAACCTTTGGCAAAAATTTAGGATTGGTCCTTAGGACGACTTTATTTTTGTATAGTTGTATAAAAGGTTCCTGTATAGTAAACGCCTGAATCTCGCTTACTCTTCTCAGGGAAGTAATGGCGATGAGAAATGCCACCTTCCAGGTTAGGAACTGTATGTCGCAGGAGTGCATGGGTTCAAAAGGTGGACCCATAAGTCTAGTTAGGACAACATTTAGGTTCCATGAAGGAACAGGTGGTGTTCTTGGTGGTATAATTCTCCTAAGGCCCTCCATGAATGCTTTAATGACTGGTATTTTATATAGGGAAGTTGAATAGGTAGTCTGCAGGTATGCAGATATTGCTGCAAGGTGAATCTTAATGGAAGAGAAAGCTAGGTTAGATTTTTGTAAGTGAAGCAAGTAACCCACTACATGTTCTGGAGTTGTGTGTAATGGTTGTATTTGATTAATATGGCAGTAGCAAACAAACCTCTTCCATTTACTTGCATAGCAGTGCCTGGTGGATGGCCTTCTTGCTTGTTTTATGACTTCCATACATTCTTGGGTAAGTTGTAAGTGTCCGAATTCTAGGATTTCAGGAGCCAGATTGCTAGATTCAGCGATGCTGGATCTGGGTGTCTGATCTTTTGGTTGTGCTGTGTCAACAGATCTGGCCTGTTGGGCAATTTGATGCAGGGTACCACTGATAGGTCTAGCAGCGTTGTGTACCAGGGTTGCCTTGCCCAAGTTGGTGCTATCAATATGAGTTTGAGTTTGCTTTGACTGAGTTTGTTTACCAGGTAAGGAAGGAGAGGGAGAGGAGGAAAAGCGTAAGCAAATATCCCTGACCAGTTCATCCATAGGGCATTGCCTTGGGATTGTTTGTGTGGGTATCTGGATGCGAAGTTTTGGCATTTTGCGTTCTCCCTTGTCGCAAACAAGTCTATCTGAGGTGTTCCCCAGAGTTTGAAATAAGTGTTCAGTATTTGGGGGTGAATTTCCCATTCGTGGACCTGTTGGTGATCTCGAGAGAGATTGTCTGCGAGTTGATTTTGTATCCCTGGTATAAACTGTGCAATTAGGCGAATTTGGTTGTGAATTGCCCAATGCCAAATTTTTTGTGCTAGCAGACTTAACTGCGTGGAGTGCGTCCCTCCCTGCTTGTTTAGATAATACATTGTTGTCATGTTGTCTGTTTTGACGAGAATGTATTTGTGAACTATTATTGGTTGGAAAGCTTTTAGTGCTTGAAAAACTGCTAGAAGTTCTAGGTGATTGATATGCAGTTTTGTTTGATGTATGTTCCATTGTCCTTGTATGCTGTGTTGATTGAGGTGTGCTCCCCACCCTGTCATGGAAGCATCTGTTGTTATTACGTATTGTGGCACTGGGTCTTGGAAAGGCCGCCCCTTGTTTAAATTTATGTTGTTCCACCACAGAAGCGAGAGGTAAGTTTGGCGGTCTATTAACACCAGATCTAGAAGGTGACCCTGTGCTTGAGACCACTGTGATGCTAGGCATTGTTGTAAGGGCCTCATGTGCAGTCTTGCGTTTGGGACAATGGCTATGCATGATGACATCATGCCTAGGAGTTGTAATACCATCTTTGCCTGTATCTTTTGTGTTGGATACATGCGTTGTATGATGGTGTTGAAATTTTTAATTCTTTGTGGACTTGGAGTGGCTACTCCTTTTGATGTGTCTATTATGGCTCCCAGGTATTGTTGTACCTTGCGTGGCAGAATTTTGGATTTTGTGAAATTGACGGTGAACCCTAGTTTGAAGAGGGTTTGTATGATATGATTTGTGTGATTTGAGCACTCTATTAACGAATGGGCCTTGATTAGCCAGTCGTCTAGATATGGGAACACATGTATTTGCTGCCTTCTTATGTGTGCTGCGACCACTGCTAGACATTTGGTAAAGACTCTTGGTGCGGTTGTTAATCCGAAAGGCAGTACCTTGAATTGGTAATGTATTCCTTTGAATACAAACCTTAGGTATTTCCTGTGCGATGGGTGTATTGGTATATGGAAATAAGCATCCTTGAGGTCTAAAGTTGCCATGTAGTCGTGCAGTTTTAGCAATGGCAATACTTCTTGTAGTGTGACCATGTGGAAGTGGTCTGATTTGATGAAAGTGTTCACTACTCTGAGGTCTAGGATTGGTCTCAGCGTTTTGTCCTTCTTTGGTATCAGAAAGTACAGTGAGTAAACTCCTGTGTTTATTTGTGTGTTTGGCACTAATTCGATTGCATTCTTTTGCAATAGTGCCTGCACTTCTATCTCCAGGAGATTGGAATGGTGTGTTGTTAAATTTTGTGCTTTTGGTGGTATGTTTGGAGGGAATTGTAGAAATTCTATGCAATAACCATGTTGGATAATTGCTAGAACCCAAGTGTCTGTAGTGATTTCCTCCCATGCTTTGTAATAATGACCTATTCTTCCCCCCACTGGTGTTGTGTGGAGGGGGTGAGTGACATGTGAGTCATTGTTTAGTAGTAGGGGTTTTGGGGCTTTGAAATCTCCCTCTATTTCTAGGGAATTGCCCTCCTCTATATTGTCCCCGAAAACCTCCTCTATACTGTCCCTGGTAAGTGGACGGTGTTGCTTGTGAGGTGCTGGCTTGTGTGCTTTGACCCCGAAACCCCCCTCGAAAGGGCGTTTTACGGAATGTGCTGTAATTCCCTCTGCTCTGCGGGGAGTAGAGTGCGCCCATGGCTTTGGCAGTGTCTGTATCTTTTTTGAGTTTCTCAATCGCTGTGTCCACTTCTGGACCGAACAGTTCTTTTTCATTAAAAGGCATATTGAGAACTGCTTGTTGAATCTCTGGTTTAAATCCAGACGTTCGGAGCCATGCATGCCTTCTGATAGTTACAGATGTATTAATTGTCCGTGCAGCTGTATCTGCAGCGTCCATGGAGGAACGTATCTGGTTGTTGGAGATGGTCTGTCCCTCCTCAACCACTTGTTTTGCCCTATTTTGGAAGTCTTTGGGCAGATGTTCAATGAGATGTTGCATCTCGTCCCAGTGGGCTCTGTCATAGCGCGCAAGTAGTGCCTGGGAGTTCGCGATGCGCCACTGGTTTGCAGCTTGTGCTGCGACTCTCTTACCAGCTGCATCGAACTTGCGGCTTTCTTTATCTGGGGGTGGTGCATCTCCAGATGTGTGAGAGTTGGCCCTTTTCCTAGCTGCTCCTACAACAACAGAGTCTGGTGGCAGCTGTGTTGTGATGAAAACCGGGTCCGTAGGAGGCGGCTTATACTTTTTTTCCACCCTTGGTGTGATTGCCCTACTTTTGACCGGGTCCTTAAATATGTCTTTTGCGTGCCGGAGCATACCAGGGAGCATAGGCAGGCTTTGGTAGGAGCTGTGGGTGGAGGAGAGTGTGTTGAACAAGAAATCATCCTCGACCTGTTCTGAGTGGAGGCTTACGTTGTGAAATTGTGCTGCTCTAGCCACCACCTGAGAGTACGCGGTGCTGTCTTCTGGTGGAGATGGTTTTGTAGGGTATGCCTCTGGGCTGTTATCTGACACTGGGGCGTCGTATAGGTCCCATGCGTCCTGATCTTGGTCACCCTGGCTCATGGTGGTGTGAGCTGGGGAGTGTGATGGCGTTTGTGCTGGTGAAACGTTAATCACGGGCGGAGGAGAGGGTGGTGGTGTAACTCTTTTCACCACTTTTGGTTGTGGTGCTTGTTCCGTCTGGAACTCCAACCTTCTCTTTCTCCTAATGGGGGGGAAGGGTGCTTATTTTTCCTGTTCCCTGCTGAATGAAGATACGCTTTTGCGTATGGTCCACATCAGTTGCTTGTAGCTCTTCCTCAAACCTATGCTTTTGCATTTGGGAGGTTAGCGAGTGCTCTTCTGTATAAGAGCCTGAAGCTGGGTCGCTTGCAGTTTGTTTCGGCATCGAAACCTTGTCTGCGTGTTTTTTCGGCTCCGAGGTGACTTTTTTCCTTTTCGGGGCCGAAACCTCTCGGCGTCGATCTGTTTCGGTGCCTCTGTCTCGGCGTCGAGACGTGTCCACACCGGCATCTCGGTGTCGAGGCTTGTCTCCAGCACTTTCTCGGTCCCGAGAAGGCTGCGTGCCGGTGTCTCGACCGGAGTCGGACGATCTCGGCACTGTTTGGGCCTTTTTCGGTGCCGACGGTCGGTCACCGAATTTATGGGTCGAGCCATGGCCTGGTGGCAGTGGCGTCCCCTGGGCCTTGTAAATGTTTCTTTGTGTGGTTTTCGACGTCTTACTCACGGTTTGTGTATCGTCGAATCCTTCGGAGTCTGAGTCTTGGATCGAGAAGGTACCTTCCTCTTCTTGTTCCTCGAACTCCCGTTGGGCTGTCGGTGCGGACGCCATTTGAAGTCTTCTGGCTCGACGGTCTCGGAGTGTTTTTCGGGACCGGAACGCACGACAGGCCTCGCAGGTGTCTTCGCTGTGCTCAGGTGACAGGCACAGGTTGCAGACCAAGTGTTGGTCTGTGTAGGGGTATTTATTGTGGCATTTGGGGCAGAAACGGAACGGGGTCCGTTCCATCGGCGTTCTTCAGCACGCGGTCGGGCCGACCAGGCCCCCGACGGAGGATCGAAAAACTACCCCGAAGGGCACCGGAGCTCTTCGATCTTCGATGCGGTGTGGAATCTAAGTACGCCGATCCCGAACGCAACAATACCGACGAAAATCTTCCGAAATTAACTATTTTTTCCGTTCCGAAACTCGGAGCGACAGGAACACGTCAGAACCCGATGGCGGAAAAAAAACAATCGAAGATGGAGTCGACGCCCATGCGCAATGGAGACAAAAGGAGGAGTCACTCGGTCCCGTGACTCGAAAGACTTCTTCGAAGAAAAACAACTTGTAACACTCCGGCCCAACACCAGATGGCGAGCTATTGCAGAACATGCGTATCTACAGCGACAGATGCCATCGAACATACATTTACAACAGTACTGGTAGGAAATGGGATCTGAGAAAGATGAATTGTGCATCAGACATGTCCTACAATCATATCAGGCGTTAAGCACAAAGGTAATTCTAAAGTAAAAACAAAAACACTGGCACTGAAGGGGACTAGCTTATGTGTGGATGTGTTCTTGGTGAGAGCAAAATGTAGTCCCTCAAAATTAAGTTAACCAGTGGCTTAAGTAGGCCGACCCATTGCCCCATTCTATATACTGTACTGGACGGAAGCAAAATGTGAATGGAACAACAGACCAATGGATTAAGAGACTTGGCTGAAAGCCCCATATGTGTAAGCATATATATTTAATTGTTTTGTAAAGTCAAAAGGAATTGGCTAATGCCAGACCTAAAGAGATAGTCAAGCAAGAGTTAAATATGGCAGGCAAGTTATGGCATGCAATGTCTCTGTGGCATACCATTTCAGCGGTTTTGCATATCTGAGCCAGAATCCTAACTCCGTTTTAAACCGTTTGCTTGTCATTGAATACATAACACAATATTAAATCATTTTTTTGGGGCTTCACCATGTATGAAAAGATGCCAATACATTTTTTCTTGTTAGAGAGCAAAACAGTAACAAATGCAGACATCGAAGTGCCTACATAGGTTTAATTTGAAAATGTGGGTTTTAGGATATTTCCAAACAAAGATTGGGGGGGGGGGGGCTTGGGGATCAGTCTTCATAAGTTGGTTCCTCAATCTCAAAGCTTTGCATTAGAACGCTGATTTCATTATCCGAGTTCCTGGTTTTGTGTCTCTACTAGAAGGCTTGTTTTGCTTCCACAGTTCCTCTCACTTCTTGAAGTATGTAGCTTACATTTTAGATATTTTAGGAGACCTATATGTAGTGTTCTGTATGTGTTCCTTGTACATGGACACTGGTCATTTTCTCCAGATAAGCCTTTGATGCAATCTCCTTAGGAAAATACATTGATCTAAAAAGTGGCTTCTAGATTGGCCCTAAATTGTAGGCAAAAACATACTTTATCATGTCACCATGCATTGTCTGCTGCGCTGCCTTCCTATTTAAAAAATAATCTATTTTAATGTCTATGGAATTGTCAAAGCAGTTCAATCTATGGATCAGTGTTTCTTCAAAGAATGCTTCTGAAATATGCTCTTACTCTATCACTTCAATCATAAAATGACACCTGCTGATAGTTCAGCATATCAGGAAAGTAATAGCTGGGGATTGGGTCATTTCTGTGTCACCAATGCATGGAACAGTCAGCTTGTAACTGTCATAAAAGCTTCAACTTTCTGTAATTTCAGGACAATTTGAAAACCAGTTCAATTTACCTGTGCCCTTTATATGGAGCTTTTGTTTCTTCCACCATCTGTGTGGGCTTCTTCAGTAGTTTCTTACCTAAGAAAACCTTATAATAACAGTAGTTTACCAAATTAGCACCTACAAAGGACTATTCAAATGATTATGAAGGAGGAGCAAGTTTAGAGAAGTCAATGCTAAGAGCAGGGGGGGGGGGGTATTGTGGCAAAGTAGATGGTAGCTGTTTAGAGGCACGACTAACTGCTAAAACATACAAAAGGATGAAGGTATCTGTGGTGTCTCAGTTGGAATCTCAGTGTGGAATGACAATGTAAAATTCATACTGAAATTCCAGTGGAGTCAGTTGGTCCAGGCTTTTCTACTAAGAAGTTAATTTCAATCTGGAACAAACTTGCTTACCTGATCCCGGACATATCAACTGGATTTACTGGATGTGGATCTCCAGACTGTCAATGAGCATGTCAAATGGAAAGAAGCCTGGAGCCTTGCGGGGCTGAAATTTCCTCACTTCTGTCAAGGCAACATGAGGATCCCTGGTGGAAGTGTGGATCACTTTGCCAGTTGCTAAGTTCGCCTCACCACTGCATTATTACAGGCATGAGGTATTTGGGAGGTACTTTTGTTAGTTATAGCACAGCTCACAAAGCAAGCATGCGGGGAAGCTGTGTTGAAGTCAGCACACGGAGCTAAAAGAGAGATGGAGTGTGAGGCGAAGTGTTGAGTCTGCCTGTGGAGAGCAAGTCTCAACGTCCGAGCAGGGAGGAGCCGCTCTACCTAGCTACTGTGGGACCAGTGGTGTGATGAAACACTGACAATTCAAGGTGGTGGGAATTTGAGGATGGTGCAGACATTGAGCTATGATTTGCCTACCTTATGAACACTACCATGATAATGTGTGCACTTGCATGTGCAGGCTGCCGGCCATATTGACAGTTGAATGAAGATACAAAGTGGTAATTTGCACATCATTATGAGTATAAATTATATAACATGTTGGTTTTGTGCATAGTAATCTATGGATAAATATTTTTTTTCTTTTTGTGTACATCAACATTAGATAAGTTTAACAAATTGGTATATTTAGTAGTATTTGTCATCTTCATGGAGTGACCCACTGCACCACCAGCATTTTTAGTGAATAATGGGGAACCAACATTAGACTGGGGTCAAGAGAATGAGGGTTTTGAGGCCTATTTAGAATCCATTGGTGGGGTTGTGTAAACTGATAAACACAAATGTTCTATATTGAAGCACACTGTGTTCTGGTCCAGAAGGGTGTCTGGTGTTGAATTGTCTACCACCATTAGTTTTAGATGTTGAAGATGAACCACCAGACGTGTATGAGACTGAAATAAAACAGTTCAACAGCTTATATAAAAAATAAGTCAATGAAACAGTTGCTACACACATTCTTAGGGAGCAGTCAACTACCTAATGAATCAACAGATGCTTATATCAATTAATGGTGTTGTCTTCAAAATATAATTATGGTGCTTTTTGAGACCAAATGATTTGCAATCAAATGGTACATAAGACGTCTGACCCCCAAGTTACAGGAAAAAATGCTATTGATAGATGACCTAACACTAGAGAAGGCAATAGATATTGCACAGACGTTCGATGAAATGAAGCTGGGTATGAAGCAACTATCCCATAAAGCGGCTGAGGAAATACATGTAGTATGAAAAAAAAGATGTTGGTAAAAATAGAAGGTGATTTACAACTAAACCCCAAGATCACTATATGTGGTTAAATAGCATTATACAAAAAAAGACTATGGCCCTCATTCTGACCTTGGCGGGCGGCGGAGGCCGCCCGCCAAAGTCCCGCCGTCAGGTTACCGTTCCGCGGTCGAAAGACCGCGGCGGTAATTCTGACTTTCCCGCTGGGCTGGCGGGCGGTCGCCTTCAGACCACCCGCCAGCCCAGCGGGAAAGAGGCTTCCACGATGAAGCCGGCTCGGAATCGAGCCGGCGGAGTGGAAGCTGTGCGACGGGTGCAGTTGCACCCGTCGCGTATTTCACTGTCTGCGCAGCAGACAGTGAAATACATGTAGGGGCCCTCTTACGGGGGCCCCTGCAATGCCCATGCCAGTGGCATGGGCACTGCAGGGGCCCCCAGGAGCCCCGCGACCCCCCCTACCGCCATCCGGATCCCGGCGGTCGGACCGCCGGGATCTGGATGGCGGTAGGGGGGGTCGGAATCCCCGCGGCGGTGCAGCAAGCTGCGCCGCCGTGGAGGATTCAATGGGGCGGCGGTACACTGGCGGGAGCCCGCCAGTGGTGCCGGTCCGACCGCGGCTTTACCGCCGCGGTCGGAATCCCCATTGGAGCACCGCCCGCCTGTCGGCGGTGCTCCCGCGGTCCTCCGCCCTGGCGGTCTTTGACCGCCAGGGTCAGAATGAGGGCCTATGTCTGTTTTAAATGTGGGTTGCCTGGACATGCATCCAATGAGAGGATTTCTCCTGTAAGTGGTCAAGTGTGCAGATATTCTAAAGGCAAGGACATTATGCTAGGTTGTGTAGGAGCAAGAACACAAGCAAAAACTTTAGTGTGAGTGCCAAGAAGGATACATCGAGTCAAATCAGATAGGTCATGCATGAGAATAGCTAAGTTCCGGAAGAGTACTTTTTAGGTGTATACAAAATAAAAGAAATCAGAAAAGACGTGCCATTCTGTGCAGTACACATTGGTGGCAAAGAAGATCAGGTCATGGCGAATTCAGAACCAAAGTACACTTTGATAGGTGATGCCTTATTACCTTTATGTGAAACAGTTATCCCCAAACATAAAATTGGTGGGTTTTGGTAACAAGCCAATTGATTTTTAGGATATTTCGAATCAACTTTGAGTAATAGAAGCTTGGGGGCTTGACAACTGCTGCAATGGAACTCACAAGCACACTCAGACTCAGGAAACTTCAGGGGACTTTGTGTTCCATCTGTATCAGTGTTCTCTCTTGCCTTTCCCCCAAGACACACAAGACAATAAACATGGACAAAAGGAAAGTAGTGTCAACTAATGAGGGATAAGCATCCCAGGACAAATAGCATATCCTTCTTGACTAGTGCATTGGGTGCACTCACAGAGGAAATCTCCAGTGTAGAGGAACCATTTGTTCAAACCAAACAGGCTTCAGGCACCACCCCATCACTGGCTACACTTCTAATGGTCCTGATGCTGCTGTGCCAGCCAAGTCAAAGCCCCCTGTTATATGTCACTCCATCTTGACCCCCTGAATCAGGCCAACCTCCCCACTGCAGACCAACTATTCGGTCGAGGCCTTCGAATAAACAGGGAAGAGGTTGAGGGTCTGGGGTGTTAGATGATGGGTCGAGGCTAAAAAACACCAGGGGGACATCTCCAATGGATAATATACCAACCAAACAAAGGTGGAAGGAAGGAAAAGGGGTAGAACCTCAGTAGAAAGGGAAAAATCTATCTCAGGATTTTTTCAAAAATGGAAAGAAATGTCATATGGCTCCTAGATGCCCTTGTATTAAGAGTTTCTAAACTGGAAGGAATGGTGTGTACCCTTGATAAAGAGGTTGGGTTATCTCATGCCCAGCTGGTACCCTCCAGTTCAAAAAGACTCTCTTTAGTAACCCCTTCCTCAGTCCCTACCTCGCTTTCTAGTACAGCTAATCAGGCTGTAGCTAATCCACTGCCCACACTACCCTGGGGGGAGGATTCTAGGTTGGGGTCTGTCAGTAATATCAACCCCAGGCATCTGGAATTACTGCTCCCTCCTCATCAGGCTCTTATCATCCAATAAGGTGGTCATCAAACTCTCTCCAGCATGTACACCCTACGTATTAGAACGGCCAATGTACCTCCATTGAAACAGACTAAAGCAGAATCCTACATCCATGCTAAAAACGAGGTAGTCTATTGGCTAGTAGGGAGATTTCTCAACCTTCAGCAGCTATTTGAAGAAATAATAATTTGGAGAAAGGGATGGATTGGGAACAGTCTTAAGGCTATTGACGGTGACTGTATTGTGGTCAATTTTGTTAATCTGTTTAGGGTGGGTTCTAGTCTGAGGGCATTTTCATCCCTCCCTTCTTCCCCTAGCTCAATCACTGGGCTTCCCCCCTTTTTTTTTTAAATAAACCTCTTGGGGTGACTGAGGAGTTTGCTAGAAGCAAACAATTTTTGCTTCCAGGATGGTGGTAAGATTTAACACAGCTCAGATACAGAGTCATTCTATACCCCTGCATAATCAATTTGAAGCTCTAAATGGGTTAAATGAGCAAGATTGACTGGGATCTTAACTGGTTAACCCCGTTCTGCCTAACTAAAATGATAGCAGGACCTTGAGATTGCTAAAGGTCCTGAGCTGGAATATAGTAAGGGTTCAGGGCATATCCTGGGACCCTGAATTAATACCTTTTTTCAAATCATACATCATTAATCTTCATGAGACTCTAAGGGGAACTTTGTCTAGAAGGATATGCGCCTTTTGGTATAAAGGGCATTCCATCCCGAAGGGGCTGAGCTAAAGGGGGCCTACCTACACTCATGAAAATAGGCTTTGTCTGCAACACCTAGATGATTCCCACCAATGTCCCGCATTTTCCAGGTGTTTTACTGAATTATGATCATCATCTAACCAATTTTGCATTAACATCTACAATCCTATTCATGTGAAAGAATTTAGAGGTTTTGGATGACGTGGGTAGGTTTATAGAAGCGTTTTTTTTCTCCTCCCACTCACAGATTGAGTTGATTGTGTTTAGGGACTTTACATCTGTCTAGGGGCTGCTTTTTATATGACCCCAAGGACTCAGAGGTTTTTCCTGTGGAACAGATTCATGTTAAGCATTCCACTCAAGGAAACATGCTAGATGACCTAGTTGCTAATTTTAATTTATTTAGTCAATACAAGCACTTAAGCGCACAAAGGGTGTTCCCACCTTTAGGGGGCCTAGAGTTGGATTATTATTGATTATACTTTTGTAGTCAGGGGCCTTTTTTCTTCTCTTAAATTTTTACCCCGGAATGGAATCCAAATAGCTACTGCAATCCCCTGATCGCTATTTTTACATGAGAGAATAAGCCCTGGGGTATAAGTGATCGCTATAAAACCTTACTCACCACCAAAGACAGTGGACATAGGATCAAATTAGGAGATATTATTCCTGGGGAATTCAATGCTAATATGTTGTTGTTATGAGCTTAGAATTTGTCTTGATGAGACCTTAGATGCCCACATTCTTACAGCTTTTGACTCCATCTGCAAGTATATAAACCACTTACCAACCAAGGATTAAGAGTTCCACCCAAACCCTGCAGCCTGTTGAGTAAACCTGCTTTAGGGTGAAGGAGTATCTCCTGACAACACTTAAAGTACCCCCACAAGATGGAGATGAGGTCTAAAAGTGTACATCAGGTTATAAAGCAGCAGTAGCTAACAGGAAGCTACAGCTTAAGAACGATGTGTTAAGTGGCCTGGTAGCAGCCAGCACATCAAAGCATAGCACCACGTTTTGGGGGGTTCTTACCCACTCCAATTTTTTTTTTTTTTAAAGAAGAAAGGCTGCCGGGCCAGGGGTCTCTGTCCCTGCTGACGCCTGGGTAAACCACTTCTCAGCCTTCTATGACTGAGTGATCGGAGTCTCTGCTTCACCCTAACAGGGTTATGGATGACCTATTAAAATTATAAGGGGGGCTCTGAGCCCCCGTTTTAACTCGCCATTTAAATGGCAGCCATCAGAGGTCCGCAGCCACAGGCCTGGAAGCGGTCAGTAATAGACCCTGTATTAAAAAAAGGAGACCAGGCAGATCCTGCATGCTACAGGCTGGGTAGGGGTGTGGAATTTAACAAAATATCTACTTGTCCATGGGACAGGCTGCCTCATAAATCTACTTGTCCTGTAAAAAAAACTCCAGTTGTCCCTTTAATGCCAATTATGGAAGCAATTTCATTACATAAGAACTCTGATAATACCCTTTATGATTTTGCCAGGGATCATACTAAAGTACAGTTTGAATACTAGCAACTTCCTTCTTTTGCCATCTCTCCACAGATCACATACTGGGGCTGGAAGTAGCGATGAGCAACAGTTCCAGGGATGGGATGCCCTTTTGAATCTGTGCAAACCTGCTAACTTGCATGTTTTTTTGTTTTTTTTGGGGGGGTGGGGGGATTCAACAGTTCTCATCTTATCTTTTGCTATACTGATAAAGGATGAAAATGTACACACAACAAGGGCAGAAGTAAAATATCTTCCAGGGTTGGGGGAAAAAAAGTGGTTAGAGGAAAGTGAACTTGTTAACGGCTCAACAGATATTTGAATGAGCAAATCTACACATTCACATTTGCTGGTGCCAAAATTCAGTTTACAGAAAAATTCTAGGAATTGTAGCCTACTTCTTTAAATTCTCGTGATTTCATGAAAGCCATAAATCACTATTAATGCAAGAACATATTCCATGGATGCACTTTTGTGACTTTATTTAAGAATTGGACCCCTAAGTAGGTCTGATGTTAACCGAGAACGTTTTGCTTTCATTAAAATTATATGAAATTGTCTATCAATTGGCTGGCCTTACTGTGAGTAACAGCATTCTGTGTTTTCACAAGTAGAATATCTGCACACAAAGTAGCTTTGTTCAGAGCCAGGGAATAGTGAAAAATGTGCAGTTTTTGAGATCAAAAAATATTTTTTCTTTTTCCCAATGTTTGTTATATTGGTGTGGGCACGGCAGCTTCCACAACAATAAAAGTTGACTAAAACCATGTCAAAACCAGACACGGATTGACAAAACAAAAAAGACTAGCCATCAGTGTTTGACCTATTGGCTTTGCCGATGCTTGCTTACTTTCATGTATCCCATAATCTTGTTAAAAATAATTACACTGATTTTTCATTATTCTCCATTTTAGCATGCATCAACATATTTAACTAAATAATGCTTCTAAAAAAACGCTACTTTAAGTTTCACAATAGTTTAGCAAAATGTTTTATCCTAGTTGCCTTCTTCAATGAAACTTATTTTGAAAGCAAAGAATCAATTTTGCTTTCAAGCTTCTTCAAATAACTGCATCTGATCAGAGAGCATTCTGGGAGCATTACACATAGCTTAATATTGATAAACTTTGCAAATGTCTGTACACTTTTTTATAATAAAACTACTCAGTAGTGCAATCCGAGCTTGCATTTCCTTATTTATAATAATAAAGGCTTTGTATTAATGAACCATAACATTAGGACCTAAATATTAGCTTAACTGTAGACAGTGCCCTTCCCTGATCCATAATGAGGTACTGTAAACTGGCAGTCAAAGGCTTTGTGCTGCAGAGTGTTGGGCCTCAGGGGTGTGGAATTTATTAAAATATCTACTTGTCCAGGGGACAGGTTGCTTCTCAAATCTACTTGTCCTGTAAAAAGATCTACTTGTCCCTTTGGTGCCATGTAGTGTGGCGACAAATTATGGCAGCAATCTCATTATGTAAGAACTCTGATAATAGCCTCTCTGATTATGCCAAGGCTACTACCATAGTAGGGCTTGAATACTTGCAGTTTCAATCCCTACTGTAGCAATTTCCTTATTTTGCCACCTTTCTGCAGATCTGCATACTGGGGCTGGAGGAAGCAGTAAGCAATAGCTCTAGGGCTGGAATGCCTTTGAGTCTGCAAACCTACTAACCTGCATGTTTTAAAGATTTTCACCAGCTTCTCTCTAATATTTTCCCATAATAAGAAAGGTTGGACATTTACTCCTGACAATGGCAGAATTAGAACTTCTTCCAGGGTTGGGAAGAAAGTGGCCGGAGGGAAAATGAACTTGCAAATGCTCAATAAACTTTTCACATGAGCAAATCTACACATGCGTATTTACCCATGCTAAAATACAGTTCACAAATATTTTATAGGGGTACGACATATACCATGGGTGCACTTTTGTGACATTCTTTAAGAATTTGGGGCCACATGTAGGTAGGCTCAGATTTGCGACCCACAAATTGCGAGTCAGAGCGACTCGCAAATCCGAATGTAGGATGGTGTCCCTGACACCATCTGTGATTCGCAAGGGCTTCGCAAATGCCCACCTAGTGAATAATCATGAGGCGGATCGCAATTTGCGACCCCCTTGCGAATAGCGGCCCTCACAGGGATGGCGGCCTGCTGAAGACAGCAGACCACCATGTCTGTGAATGCTTCCTTAAAGGAAAACGAGATGCATTACAAAAATGAAAAATGAAACGTTTTCGTTTCATTTTTTCAGAGCAGGCAGTGGTCCGCATGACCACTGCCTGCTCTGAAAAAATGTTTACAGTGACATTCACAATGGGGAAGGGGTCCCAAAGGGACCCCTTCCCTTTTGCGAAAGTGTTAGCACCCATTTGAAATGGGTGCAAACTGCCATTGGATTGCGCCCGCGGTCACAAAACAATCCTACATTGCACTGCGAGTCGCAATTAAGAAGGGAACACCCATTCCTAATTGCGAGTCGCAAACCCGTTTTGCGATTCGGTAACCAGGTTACTGTATCGCAAAACTGGGTTTGTGCATCGCAATGTGCTTTTTGCACGTCGCAAGCAGCGAAAGTCGCTGTTTGCGACATGCAAAAAGCTACCTACATGTGGGTCTTGGCCCCTAATTAGGTCTGGTGTTAACAAAGACATTTTGTTTTTATTAAACTTCTATTTCTCTCTCTTTCGGCTGGCTTTACTGTGAGTGATCGCATTCTGCTCTTCCACAAGGAGCATATTGGCACACAAAGTAGTTTTGTTCAGTGTCAGGAACTACAGTGGCAATCAGTGACATAACAAAACTGGAGGGTGCCCCTCTCCAGAATCACTCAGGGCAGGTGCTGTGCTGAAGGGCCCCCCCCCCTGGAGGGCGGCTGCGGGCCTTTGTTATGCCACTGGTGGCAACGTGTGCTTTCAGAATTCAAAAACTTTTAGGGTGGTTTTTGCCAGTGTTTGTTACAATGTTGAAGGCCTGGTAGCTCCCACAACAATAAAGTGTTACAAAAGCCATGTCAAAACAAGACACGCATTGATGAAACTAAAAGACTTATAAAAATGTGTCAGACCAGTTGGCTTTGTCAGTGTTTGTTTATTTTCATGCTTCCCATATTCGTGTTGAAAATGGTTACACTGATTTCCCATTAGAAATATTTTTGGGAAATACTAGCATGCATCAACACATTTTACTAAATGACACTTCATTTGCATCTAATCGGAGAGCATTCTGGGAGCATTATACTTAGCCTCATAGCCTAAACTTTTCAAACATGTGTATACACGTTTTTTTTTTTTTTTTCTACTGGAACCAACGTTAGTAGTGAAGTGTGACCTTCAAATATTTATTTACAACACTCACCCTAATAATGAAGGCTTTCAAATAATGAACCATAAATTCAAGTACGAACAGCATTATGTTTTGGAAACACATTACCTCAACTGCAGAGCGTTCCACTCTCTGTAAACAGGCAGCCAAAGGGTTTGTGCTGCAGAGGGTTGGGCCTAGTTGTCCCAAGGACAAAGTAAACATAAAAACTTGTTGCCCTTGACCCCAAACAAGATGTGTCGGGCGATCGGAATTCCACATCCCTGGGCCTTCTTGTCCTTAGGACAAAATAAACATGAAAACCTGCTATCCTTGACCCCAAACAATAGGTCCTGGGTGTCAGGTTATAGGAATTGCACACCCCTGCAGGACAATATCCCTGGTCAACGATGAAGTAAAAATTATAGGGTAAGTCATTCTGGTGAGGCACACCACCTCAGCTAATGAGAAGGAAATTATCGCTGACCTTCCATATAGGTTTAGGCCCGGGAGAGGTACAGTTTAGCAGAATTTAGAACGGCCTCTTCTGATATCAGGGCCAGTGGTTCTGTTCACCTGGCCTTTATGTACCTTGGCTCAGCCTCTGACTGTTAACAAAGACATGCGATGGACTGAGCTGGTGTCCTTTGGGGTGGATAACAAACTTGTCTCCTTTATGAGGGACTTACACAGTGGCCTAACAGGGGTGGTTAAATTCGGACCTAATGGTAAATGCATTCAGTCCTTTGAACTAAAAAAAGGTTTCCAGCAGGGCTGCATTCTGGCTCTTTTTCTTTTATCATGTATGCAAAATCGGTTAGAGGTGGTGTTCATAGACAATGCCTCTGATGTTTCTAAAGTTGGCAGAAGAGCGATTCCAGTACTCTTAAATGCCAATGATACAATTTTAATTGCTCGTACAGCTAAGAGCCTCCAACGACTGTTAGATACATTTATTAATTTTATGAATAGTCTAGATTTATCTACTAATTTTAAGAAATCATATTTTATGGTGGTGGGCCCCAAAAAACACACACTCCTGCAGTCTGGCAGCACAGGTTCAACTTCTATCTAGATTGGAAAAGTCTTCTTATATGGGCCTGCTACTTAACCTGGGTTTCAGATGGAAACCTCTAATCACAAGAAAATGGGGGGATTTTACTAAGGGCCATCTCAGGGTTACACAACTTTGCCAGATGCATTGGGCATAAGCCCTCTAAACTTTTATTAGATATATGCAGGACTAAAAGCATCCTGATGGCCACCTTTGGCGGTGAAATTAAGGGGTATGAAAACACTGATCATGTCCAGGTTATTGAAAACACGTTTGAGAAACCTACTGGCTGTGGGCCAGCAAGCTGCCACCAAAATGATCCACTAGGAACGAGGCATGTCTTTCATTACAGATTTTATGCGTGTTCACTCGCTTTTATTGTGGTATTCTGTATGGTATAAGTAAGAATTACATTTTAGCAGGCTCCTTTCCCTAGGGCTATTTTCTTTTAGATAAAGTAGCCCACGTCCTGTGGTTAAAATGTATCACGAAAACTTTTCAGGATCTAGGGCGACCTGGATTATTTACCACCCCAGGGGACATTTTGAAAGTGATCTTGCGTGGGTCAAGCAGGCCTTCCCTCAGACGACAGCAGCCGATCAGGAGAACTCTACATTTTAGCAAAGCAGACCATGCACAATTACGTCCTGGTTAAATCTGTAAGCAGGATTTGAGCCCTACCTCCTCTTGGACATGCCTAGTTGGCAACGTCGCTTCTTGCCATTCTTGAGGTTGGACATATTTCATCAGCTCTTGTTCCCGAAGGGGGTCTGTAAAACCATCTAATCTGCCTGCTTGCAACTGCGATAACATGTCAATCTGGGACACTATGCATGTATTGCTCATTTGCCTGAAGTTTTACAATCTCCAATATAAATGTATTAAGCCTTTTCTGCTTTTTGAACAATTAAGACAGATTAGACCTGCATATCTCTACTTCAGCGACACCCAAAACGTATTTTTTTGTTTACTATTTTTTGTCTGGTGTTCTATCTATAAGTCACCAAGTACAGAACTATAGGCTCCAGCTTTACTACGACAATTATGGCATTTTTGGTTATTATTTCATTATTGACTGTTTTTGTGTATTTCTCTAAGTTCCTCACAAATGTTTAGCTGAATGCTAGTTAATGAAATGTACACTTTTATGATTTGACCAAAAATCAAATAATGTTTAATGAAATTAACTGAGTTAGAGAGAGAAAGGCATTGAAACAAACATATATGTTGCTAAGGAAGAGTCCTGTATTTTAGTAAGGCCGCAACAAAGATCTCATGATCACTTTAAATCCAAATCATCCTATTCAAGTAATAACCTATGAGGATTTCCTACACTACACGTAACACAGGCACTGATGGTGTATGCACTGAACCCACCCCCACAATCGTGAGTTAGACAATCACTGATGAAGTGAATACTGCCAGCACTTGACAGATTGCGAGGGCGAGATGCTGCTGAGACGTCCCAATGCACTGAGTGTGGAAGCCGAAGCCGCAAAGCCTGCCACGACCCACTACTGCTGCTAGCTACTGGATTCAAGGATAGCCGGAAACGTTACTGTGAGCTCACTGACAGAAAGTAGGCCAAGTTCAAGGCGGGCCAGGTGTGGGATCACGACTGAGACAGAGTAGTTGCAGCAAGTCAAGTAGCCAAGAAAGAAACGCAACTTGGTAAAACTCTGATCATATCCAGGAAACTCAAGCCTCGCTCCCCTTATGTTTTGAACCCTGCACACCTTGCGCTGTGCACCTGCCTGTGCCCGTGCTCTGCTCCTCCGCCCCTGCCTCCTGTCCCACAGTGCTTGGTAACCGGAACCTGGAACGTGGCGGTCTTGGTGGATGAGCGCGGGGGAGCTCCTAGGAGCACTGTGCACTGAGCAGAATGCAGTCCAAGAGCTTGAGCTCGACGCAGGCACAGCAATAGTTGGCTGTGACAGATAGGGCAGGAGCTTTCATCGTAATTTTAATCAGAACAAGTTCAGTGTCATTTTAGCTGGACCAAGTTCAGTCCTAGCCCAGTAGCAAGCCTCAGACAAGCGAGGATAACTGGGGAAAGAGGAAGCTGCGAGGGAGAGGTCACACTGGTTAGTTCCCACTGTACAGGACATTCGAGCCCCAGGGTAGGGCCCGGATCCATGGAAGCGGCCCAGCCAGGCCTGGGTGTGGCTTGTGAAGGTGGGCAAGCTCCTCGACTCAGCTGTTGAATCGCCCCCCACAATGCTGGCTCACCTAAGCCTGCTTGCCACAAGCATCCCCTAGGGCTCTGGGCCTACAACTTTCAACCAGCAAGTATTTGCTATTGGCCACAGAACACTGAGTGCCCCTGCCTCTCCTTTGTGGTGGACAGCCACGAGGAGGTGTGTCGGTGTAGTCAACCGCAAAAAAGGAAAAAGGAACAGATCTGCAGACCACATCAACTAACAGAGCCACATCCCTGAAAACAGACCAGGAAGATATATAGACAAAATCACTACCACAAAAAAAAGCCTGTAACAGGCTCACCAAGAGAATTGGGGCCATCAATTGCAGTAGCAACAGCAGTTAACACAAACCGTGTACATGGAAAAGAATGAGATCTGGGAAGTCTCGCCAGCCACCAACCTGCAAGTCACGCAGGCGAGTCTCACCAAAAGATACTGGCTCTTGTAAAAAACAGACACAAAAAGAATGGCTAGTTGCTGTACCACTTCCTGAACTGCTTGTTTCCTATTTTGGAAAAATAAATCATAAGCAGAAATTCTCTTTTCTACAAGACCCATTGGCCACAATATATGTTATGCCAAAGGAGGTACCTGGTTTACCCTACCCAATCATCCCACAGAAAACCAACATTGATGTAAGCTCCCACAAATTAGGCCCTTGGAACAAATAAACCCACTGAGAATTCCCGGGGATAAGTATGCCCCAGCTGTTGCAGTCTGGGGAAGAAGACAATGCAGGCACTTGAACCCAGCAGGGACCCAGCATACAAGGGAAATTAATACAGGTGAGCGCCCAGGTACACGTAAGCACCCCGCCACAGAGAACAAACAAACCAGCAGAAAATAATAGGGCTTTGAATGTCAGCGAGGGGGACAAAGGTGATGTTTTTAAGGAAGAACAAAAAGTGGCATGGTAACATGACAATAGACCGCCATCTTAGCAAAGGAGCTCCGGAAACCCACAATTATGGCTCCTGGTCTCACTTGTTGTCAATATTGGATAACTCTGATTTATTACAAACTCTAGAATGCAAAACAATATTTCTCCAGCCCCCTGGCCACAACAGAGGTCCCCTCACAGCCTCCTCTCAAAACATGCAATAAAGGAATGATCAGGAAGCAGTTCTGGTAACCTCTCAGCAGGGCAGAAATCAGCACAAGGAAATAAAGGCCTTAAGAGCCGCCCAACTCCATTACAAAACTTAAGTCAAACAATGTTTCCCAAACTAACCTCAATGGTTAATCCCTTGTCAGGTCATGAGAACGGAGCCAAAGGTCTAACCTCACACAGATGCAAACTCCTCCAGTCACCCATCACAATATCATAAACTAACAAAATTAACAGGGATTTTAACATCAATCTGGTTAAGAACGCCTTGAAAAATGGGATGACTTGAGGGATACTCGCAGCCGCCAAACTACAGATGCAACTGGGAGTTCAAGGGCTTGCGATTCTGAACGGCAAGTCACATGAAGACAACCCAGAAACAATAAAATATCTAAGCAGAAAGCAGCAATTAACAAGAGATTATACTATTGTAAGTGATGACGCACTGTCTCTGGTGAGCTCTTAAAATTCACCCACGTCACAAAAGCGATCACTTTCCACAAGTTCTAAAAATTAATCTAAAGTTGCATTAAACTTGCAAAACAGCTGACTTGATCCAAAGACCGGTAAGCCTCCCACCCAACCCCCCCATCCCCCTGCCAAGACAGTCATGATACTCTGAATAGGGACAACCTGCTGAGGCTGTTAAGGGAGGTTCCGGAATTAAGAGGAATCAAATTATCAGATTTGCTAACAGTGAAATTTTGACCAATAGACAATCGGCAACAAACCAAGTTAACACTAACAACAAGGAAATCAACTAAAATTATGGATCTGATCTGTACATTCACTCCATCATTTGAAACCTCGAGAACACTTTAAAAAGACAACCACCCAAATATCCATACCCCCCTGTTACAAAGGATGCGGTCACCCGTGCCTTTATCTACATAGAAAGACCCCAAATCAGTTTTGCGGGAAGCAAGAAGTTCCACACCCGAACCGTTAGTAAGAATGTCTCTATCTCCAGCCAAAGATGGGCACAGACAGGCCCAGCAGAATTCCAAGGCAGAAGTCATGCAGGACTGGACCTGGATACCAAAAATCTTGGATTCCTGCTGATCCAGATGTCGCCATGCGGCAAAAAAGAGGATAGTCTTTCCACCGTCTCAACATGGCCAACAGGAAAACAAGAGCATATTAACATTTGCTCGTAGAACGTCCACGGTTTTTGTTGCATGACGAGACAATATAATTCTTTCAAAAATTTGACGTAATTTTACTACAAAAAACATGGCCCATAACGTCAAAACCCTCAGTAGGCTTTCAGGAGTACCAAATACCAGCAGAAATGATCTCAAACTATGGTCATCCAAGGGGAGGCATGTCCATTTCCATTTCAACAAAGTATAAGTGGTCATCGAAAGAAATCGATTCAGGCGTAAACTGGATCCAAGACATAAAATTTGAAAGTCAAATGGAAGCAGCAGTGAGCCCAAGCCTGCTTATAATAAACATATATCTTCACCCTGAAAGGGCAAGAAAGCAAGATAGAACAGCGACACTCATGCACCTAGTAAAGCTGCTGCAAAATTTGAATCAGAATGAGCTAATGTTTCTCTCTGGGGATTTTAACATCAATCTGGTTGGGAACGTCTTGAAAAATGGGAAGACTCAAGCGGTACTCTCAGCTGCCAAACTGTAGAAACAACTGGGAGCTCAAGGGCTCACGATTCTGAAGGGCAAATCACATGAAGGCAGCCCTGCAGCACTAACTTATTTAAGCGGAAAGCAGCAATCAACAATAGATTATACTCTTGTAAGTGAGGAAACACTGCCTTTGGCGAGCTATTTTTAAAAAATTCACCCACGTCACAAAAGCAACCACATTTCACAAGTTCTAAAATGTAATCTAAAATAGCATTAAACTTGCAAAACAGTCGCGTTGATCCAAAGACCGGAAAGCCACAACCTAAACAGATTAGGATGGTGAGGAGACAATATAGACCAACTTATAGATATGGTCTATGGGCACAGAAATAAACACGGGGAATATAAGAGGATCAGTGCCTCCAGTTATGGTCTGCTCTAATAAAGGTCCTACAAATAAACTTCCCAGCAAAATAGGTCCAACATAGGAAGTTCTAGGGAACTAAGAACAAGAAGCCAAGAGGCAGCAAACCTTGGTTCAACAGGCAAATGTGCAAAAGCTAACAGAAAATTGCTAGAGTGATAAGAAGGTTAACAACAAATGTAAAGAAAGGCAACAAAATTGAAACAACGTATTTGCTCTCAACAAGGGAGGATTTTTATTTATTTTTAAACTGCCGGCTGGCAAAAAGCTGATACATTGAGAAGCTGTGGGTAAAAGTGCTTTGGTCTAGAAAACATCCCAAAAGTAGAATCTTCTGGGGAATAATTATCAACTTAACGAAGGGTCAGGCTGTCACCAAAAAGCAGGGATTGCAGAGGAAGCCTGGACAGTGTACGTGAGAGATATGTATACCTCACCCAGCACCAGAGGTGAACACTGGAGAAAATCGACACCTGCAGACCCAGGAGATCATAAGCTCACAAGGACCAGCAGTCACAGAGAGACTAACAGATACAACACAGGTAGAGGGGACCATAAAAAACTGACGATAGAGGGAGCAGCTGGACACAACAGTCTACCCAATGCACTGTTTACGCATCACCCAGCTTTTTGAGCAACGTGGGTAGTCTCTGACCTCTCTGACCACATCTACTCTTGGAATATCGTTCCAACGTCTTGGAAGGGGATCATTTTCCACCCAATATATAAAAACAGCAGCCACACCTCACCAGAAAAATATAGGCTAATAGCCTTAACAGACGTGGAAGCCAAACTGTATGCATCCTGCATTTTACAAGATCTTTTAGCCTGGCCAGGGAAGAAATGTCTTGTACCTAAAAACCAAAAAGGATTAAGGCTGGCATGGGAACAGTAACCAACTTGGTAACTTTGGACATATTGACAGAAAATGCTATGAGGAAACAAACTAGGCTGTTTGACTGTTTCATTGACCTCAAATCAGCATTAGATTGAGTACCGCTTGACCACCTTTGGGGAAAACTGGACGCATGGGACATGCCAGGGAAAATGCTCAATGTAATCAGTGCCCTATACAGTGATAGGTGGGCCGAGGTGAAAATTGGTGGCAGCAGCAGAGCTACCTCAAAATTTTGAACCAGAACTGGCCTGAAACAAGGCTGCGTCCAGGACCCGTACCTATTTAATTTATATTTAGCCTATCTGAACACCTACCCGATAGAAGTAGACTACCAACCTCCCATCTTGGCCAAAGAAAAGATAGTGTGCCTGCAGCACACAGACAACAGTCATAATTCAAACTCCACTTGGCCTACAAAGACTGATCAATGGCCTCTTCAGTTATATTGAGCAGCAAGGACTAGAGCTAAATTTGCGGAAAACAAAAGTAGTGTGGCTAGTAGACTCCAAATACAAGGCATACATGTGATTTATTAAAGGGCAGCAGGTTGAGACAAATATCTGGGAGTCATCGTGGATCGGCCACAGTTCACCAACCACCCCATTTCACTACTGGCAAAATCTCAGTCTTTAATATTTGCCTTTAAGCTTTTGAAAAAGAAATTGTGCGGTTCATCATACAGCCATCTATTTACAGTGATGGCGGCTCAATTCCTACTTTCTTTGACGTATGGCCTCGAAATATGGCATGATAAGGAAATCACCATCTTAAATTAGCTGCAAACAAAGGCCTACAAAGCAGTTTTTTGTTGCTCCAAAGTTTCTTCCCCCATTCAGGTACGTCTGGAATTTGGCCTCCAATATCAGAAATTCCAACAATGAAACTCCTTTGTGAAACTGTGCTGGAAACTTTGCGCCGCTGAAAGTGGAACCTTGAACAGTTTATGTTGGCTCGAGATAAAATCCCAAATGGAGAAAAAACAAGCCAACTACTGGGGCGCTTACCTAGAGAAAGCTCTTGTAGAACTAGAGCTACAAGAAGCATGGGTCAGCAAGATGGGACACACCTCATTTGTTAAGATTTGCCACCTCACATCAAAGCAGCAGTCATTCATATTAGATAGGAACATCCTCGTAAAGCGGAGACACGCATGGGCTGTGCTGAATTCTTATTCCAATTTGAAACCACAAGCATATATTGCCAAACACTTGCATCAAGCTGCAAAACAGCAATTCATGCTCATCAAATTCAGCTTTTTTTTACTCCAAGGACCTTCTCCCATAATGGAAGGGCGCGAATACACAGCTAAACTGCCGCTTATGTGGCTACAAGCTTGAATCACTCAGCCACCTAATGTGCATGTGCCCAAGAGTCTTGGATTACAGGAAGGTACTACTTAAACCAACATTCTTGGTGTTGAACATACATACTTGTAGGAAAGCAGTTATAACCTGGCTGGCCGGCACGTCAATCTCATTGGTGTGCAGAAGAGCAACATTTTTACCACAGTAAATACCCTACTCCAAAATGCTCCCTAGCAGTCGGGAAGGTGATCAGGGTTCTAATGAAAACCAAAGCCTTATGGACTGGCTGCTTTTCAGTACATCGTCAGAAACACATCTCATAGGTATGTGTACAGTCAATACAAATAAAGATGTAGGACCAGAAACTAAGAGTCAGCACTCGTCGGCTCACAAAGAATGTCAATAACTCAGGTCTTAATGCATTAGTTAATTTTAATGGCTCCTCCACACAATAGTTCTGCAATTTTATTGAACATGCACCTCAAGTTTTAAACGGAGATTTCAAGCTCATTCTTGATTTTCACTACATGCATTTTATGGTGGGTCATAAAAGGTGGTTTCAAGCTTATCTATGTTTGATCAATGCCCTTTTTGGTTGAAAACAACCAATACTTCTCTTAAATCATGATTTCTAAGTTGTTTGTGTTTAATCTATGCACTTTTATGGATAAAAAGGTGATTTTGTTTGTTTGTTCATGTTTAATGTATGTACTTTATGATGGAAGCAACAGAATAAAGTTATATTGACTAACAACGAGGATTTGATTTTACAAGTTAACAATCAGAATGCCTTAGAATGGGAAAATTGAATTCCAAAGGTTTTTGCTTTTTAGTTAGGTTTGTTTAAAACATTTATTCACAAGATAATTTTTAAAAAGAAAATGCCATACCTCAAGTCAATAAGGTAAGGAGCATTTCCATGTCTATGCCATCAGTATTAAAGGGAGAGTTAGGCATACTATGTAAGAAGAACATAAATAGAAGAAACAGTCGTCAGAGTGGTTATCACCTGAGGTTGCAGTCCACAAGTCTAATAGAAAAAAAAAAGGCTATTTGTAGATTTGAGACATCTAAATGATGCTGTTTCGGTGGATCACCATCCATTACCTAAAACTGGATAAATGTTTTCAATGGTAAATGGTGCCACTGTTTTCCACTTTAGATCTCTCCAGTGCATACCACCAATTGCTTTACATGATGAAATTAAACATTCTATTTCCTTTATACCACCAGAGGGAGCATATTGCTATAAAACAATATATGTGGTGTTTCAAAGGCTTATGCATGATCTATATATAAGAAAGAAAAAATGTGTTATACTTTCAAGGCAGCATTTTTGTATTCACCAAAACAAATAAGGAACATACTTTTGGGAAACCATGTTTTAACATGACCAAAGAAAAATCCATATCTGAAATCGATTCAATAAATTATCTAGGAAACAACATCAGCAAACAGGAAATTGTACCATAACGTAGTTTAGCCAAGGACATTGAAGAAATTGTTGAATCTAGAGATAAAGATCAACTCAGGTCATTGTCCCTAAACCCAGAAGTACAATTCGATTTATTGGATGTGGATCCCCATAGTATCTTCATTGTGACTCCAGTGCTCATTCCCTGTAGGCTCTTGTCCATGTCAACCTTATGGGTAACTTAACTAATAATAGAGGTACTACAAAAAGCTTTTCAAACTGTGCTTTGGACAATGGTGCCACAGATTCACCTGTGCACAGTTCACTCGCTGTGTCAGCTCTTTTCTTGGGGGGGGATGGTACGGGGGTTTAGGAGGCAGGTGGAGAAGGGAGTCTTTCTGTGTACCAAAGGTATGCCCATGCTCTGTCATGTTTTTTCTCTAGGGTAGGTTTCAAAGCAAGTGTGAATGATAATGTGAGGAGGACAAGACTGTACAGCACATCACAGGCCTGCAGAAACAGGATGGCTCAACCAAGACTTGCTCAAGGGAAACCTTCAGAACTGTGGTGTTGGCAAAATGTATATCAAAATATCTGCATGATATATACCTCCAACATGAACGTGCTCGGAAAAAGCCACCTTGGGCTTGATGGATTTTGCCTGGACAACAATAAGAAGGGGTCATACATGATATTCACCATTTGGCAAAGGCCCAGGTGCTTGGCTTTCATCACTGTCTTCAAAAGTTACACATGGATAGTCATCAGAACTCAGGTGCACAAAGCATACCAGATATCATGGTTTGGTAGAGTCAGGCATGAAGGTGTATAAGGAATGGCTGAACAACAAACTCCTCATTCATGTTGAATTGTGAAATATTTTTTGTGACAAAGGATGAGTCCTCATGACCACCTAATACTGGTGTAATACTGTGATTGCTTCTAAAAGGCTTGCATCTCCTATGTGCTTGGCCAACATTATGGCTATCACGAAATAGGTTTTCCATAAATGAAGCTTCTGATCACACCAAGTTTATGTTTGAATACGTTTTTGTGTAAGCCTGGCCTGAAAAAAAGTGAGGTTTCAAGAGACTTGAGTGATTTAAAGAAAACAGATGAATCAGGCCCATGAGCGTACTTGGCAAAAGACTTTCCAGGATAATTTTATTCCGCAAGAGTTATCTTGCAAGCACCCACTGGAGCCCCAGTTTCAACCATATGATTTGATGTAAAAAATAATTATTCAACCAGTAAACATGTTAGCTGGTCTCCTTTGCAAGCACCATATAGTAGAATCTCAGCAATCTGTCCTTCTATTGATCTCTCAAGGAACACTTCCAAGAAGCCAGATTCTCTGCAGAGAGACCCAGCTGTGCTAAGACTATATCACAAGAACCATACACACAAGCTGAATTGAGCAGTTGGTGTCACCCTGCAGTAGATTGTGCAAATCCAAGAACCAGACTTGGAAAGGCAAAGCAAGAGCCACTAGAATCACTCATCGTAACCTAACCCTGAGCTTCTCAAGCCACAGAAGGCATGTATGGACACCCTGATGCAGCATGTCACAAAGCCACACCATAGAGATGTAGGACTACATACATCCATGAGGACAATTTACAGAAAAATCTGTTGTTCTACAGAGGAGCAACACCCACTGTGGCTGGATGGCCACAAGGCCTTAAAAAGGAGGACTACCATTTCATGGATAATTTTACAATTGTGGAGGAAGTGAAGACAACTGCACAGGTTGGCCCATCTGTTACTGTCGATTTCTGCAGGGCAGGAAATTAAGAAGACTAGGCCTTGCTCTAAAGCTACTCAGTGCTGTGATGTTCACCTCTAATCCAAACACGTCTCTATGGTAGAACCAAACAGTTGTTTGAATGAACACCCTTGGAGATTTCTTTCCCACACCCCACCTGTATTTTTTTTTTTTTTTTTTTTGTTTTAGCATTTATTTTTATGATTACTGTAAACAAAAAATTATTTTTAGGGAAAAAACGAAATTTTATTATAAAGTATATGAGAGCAACATTTCAATTATCATGAAACAATAAGATAAAGTATTAAAAAAAAACTTTAGTAGCAACTGTAGTTCATAAAAGGTTGTAGCTATGCACTTTCCAACTTAACACCTTCTCAAATGTGTACTGTGCATACAGACTCATTTAATCGAGCCTTAAGCATTCCCTTCTGCCATTATCAAGAGATGGTGAACAGGGAGATTTACAATGTTTGGTAATAACAGAACTTTCTCCTAATACTGATATCAATTTGAACATTCGTGCAACTCTCCACAAGCGGGCAATATGTTTAGCCCAGTAATCCAACTACGGGATCTGGGGGGAAATTCTCGTCCCATTTTTGACTTGAGCATCTAAAAATGCAAACCAAAAGTTTGAGATGAGTTCAAACCATATGCTGTTAATCTTCAACAGTATCAACTTGACAACCTGTGGAACACTAGATCATATAATTGCAAATTCCCCCATTTTTTAGCTATATTATAATGGACTCCCACAGGAATAAAAAAAAAAAACCTTCTGTACATGTCTATACTAAAACTCTATACCCCCAATGAATATTATTAAGGAGCAATTCTACCAAGTCACAGAATCCCTCATTTTTATTAAATTTGAATTCAGACTACCATAAGATTTGATCATTTGTGTAAATGACAGCCCAAACCGGCTTATAAGCTCAATTATTAGCTCATAGGCTCATCTCTAGTTTTTACACAGACATTTGAGGTATGGGCAATGCCAAAATTTCACCACCTGTCAACAGAACGTTTTTTGAGGTAAGAATAGCAAGTCAGCTGGTCTTCCATTCGTTTCCCAATTAATTTAATACAGTAGGCAGCAAAAGCTGAAAAATAATATAATTTATGTTTGGGAGTGATATTGTGCTTATTTTGCCACGTGAACTGTGAGAATGAACTGTCAAACTACTGAAAAAGGTTTTTTTTTTGCTTTTTTTTTTTGTTGCTTTTTTTTTTTTTAGAGATTGTGGACTTTTTAAATTGAAGCTACCAATCATTTACAAAACAGGGTCACAACCCAGCCTTTCTAATGCCTATTTACTGCTTTCAACGCAATATATAATTCAAAGGTCAGCATAATTTGTATTGATAATAATTCTGAATTATCTTTAGCGGTTCTGCAAATAGCCAACAGGTATAATAAAGAGCAAAACCTCAGTGGACGCACTGAACAGAGATCCCTAAACTTTGATGGTTAATTCTGTATCCACCTAATGTTGAAGACTGAATTATCTGATCTAATGTACGTTAGGTTTTTGCCTGGTCTACCTTCAAGAATAATACACTGCCATCACCAAATAAAATCGATGACAGGAACTATCTAGACAATGAGTTGAAATGGTGATGGCTACTGGCTCTATAAACAAAACAAGCACATTTGTGGGATGGGACATTCTTGTTTAGTACTTCTGGCAATTTTTATGGTAGCTGCTATGATTGAATTAACCACGATAGAGGCTTTTGAGTTGCCAAAGAGGCAAGCCAAGAACCTTGTAACCTGGGAAGGAATACGGAATACATTCAGAATGATTAATAAGGTTACCCAGCTCACAAGGTCAAAGGCATTCTCAGTGTTCAATAGTTTAACTGCCACCAGGTTCTGCTTCTTTGAAAAAAAGAGTTAAGGACGTAATTGAATAATTGATAAACAGCCAATGTCTGGGAACAGAGATATTCTTAACCCTGTCTGCTATTACAGCAACCTGCATGGCGATCCTTGTTTTGAATGCTTTCTTAACAAGTTGGTAGTCACTGCTTAACAAGGTTAATGGTGAGCAGGAAAGCGCATCTTCTGCTTGCTTCCTCAGTTTCAGAATGCAGGCCACAATGCCAAAATGGAACGAAGTTTGAATACTGCCTTCGTCAGCAATCTATTAAGTGGCTTAGATAAGGACATGATATGTCTGAAAATGTTTTATAAAAAAACTCAGCAGGGTTTCCATTTTCTCCGCAGGCTTTCCCACTGGGAAATTCTGGTAATAATTCCATTTCATACTTAGAAGAGCATTTCTGCTACATTCATTTTCAATGTCTGAGGAAAGGGGACTGTGTTACAAACCAGTCTACTACTTCCTTGGCCATGGAAGTTTCTGCCTGGTAGATGTTTTTGTAAAGGTCCAAGAATATTATATGACTCTTATGCGTCAGTTGTCACTGCTTTACTCAAATAAATAGGTATTTTTAATGTATTCTTGTAACTTTTTTTGCTGACCAAAGTAACAATTTTTTCAGTGGATTCTTCCTCTTGATATCACTGTTGAGATAAAGTGGCACCTTAGTCACCTGATCTTTGTAGCAAACATTTCAAAGCACTCTTTGCGGCTTCCCAGCTTCCTACCTGTAGGGCAGAAAGAATACAGGTATTCTGAGCACATATGGTGCACCCTCCTATGCTCAAAAATGTTTTTTTTTGTTTTTTGTTTTTTTTACTTTTACTTTTGAGAACTCAAGGTACTTTGATACAATTCTACCTCGAACAGTTGATATAAAACCATTCCAAAGTGTTGAAAAAAGATGCTGTCCTGTTATTCTGAAAACTGTTCGTCCTTTAGCAGTTAATTAATCTATCTCCTGTAATTCTGAGGACTTGTTAAAAATGAGACTAGTTCTTTTTTAAGTGCTGCATGATTTGAAAAGATGTTTGGAAATAAATAACATTAAAAAAAAAAAAAAAAAAAAAAAAAAAAACAGTCCCAGCAGTGGACGTGAATCGCAAAAATGTACAGGTAAATTCCTTGACTTTGGGGTAAACTGGTCACCAAGGTTTGATGAAATCCAATGTTTTTAATGCTAGTTATCAAGCTGAAAACTTTGGGGTTGATCTGCTTTCTATTCACAGTTGGAGTATCTAAAGTTAGTCTCCAAAAATTATTAATTCACTATTTAGCAGTATAGTTAAAGAAGAAAATCGTTTAAAAGCTGTAGAACGCTCTTGATTAGGCTTAACAGTTAACCAAAGTATAACATTTTGAGGTCATCGAACAAATCACCCACGCATCAGCACCATTTACTATCTGATTCCAAGGTTAAATTCTTTACTTCCAAGTGCTTAGAAAACCATATAGCAACCCCTTTGAGTGTGGCCTCAGACAGGAAGATCTTATGGCCTCCCCATTACAGATCTCCCAAATAAGGTAACAGAAGGATTTGGATTTAAAATCACCCCAGCCCCAGATGCCTTCTAATGGTGTCATACAACCCACTGACATTGTATAAAATTACTTTAAGGTAATTCACTTGTGACGAGGAAAAACACTGGCCTGAGTAATATAATGGATAACAAACAGCCAAACACAAACACACAGGATTCTCTGATCATTTAAACTTTTGTATAGGAATTTGTGCATTTCTATTGTCCCCGTGGTCTACTGCTCAAACCCACCCCCATCCTGTTATGGGGGCCATAGCCTGCTGCTGACCCCCTAAAACCTACTCAATCCTGGTGCCGTGGTTTGCATTGTACGCCAAGTGACTGATACCCGAAGAAAAATGTAAAAAAAATAAAAATAAATTAGAATTTCCACTTTTGCCTTTTGAAAAATGTGATTTAATGTTAGCAACACACATAACCCCATTTGAATATTAATTTAAAGGCTGCTCTGCCATAGTCACTACAGATGTCATGGTACTTCTGCTATTAATGATAATGGATGAACTGCGTTTCTTGGGTCCCTCTTTTGCCATGTTTGATAGCTGCCCCAACGTATTTGGACAAGTCCCTTGACTAAACATCAGCACTGTTGCACTTGACGCGTAATTCTGCCCACAGCATAGGGCCATGTAAGGCTGTATCAGTGCGACGGCACTGTGGGATGTACGGAAGCATCAGGATTTACTGCCTTTGCATTTCATACTGGCTCATGATAAATCATGACAGGGTGCATGCACTATTGCACTTTACTCGTTATTTTGCATGTAGCTGTGTTATGAAATGATTATTCGCAAAACGCTTTTTCTAAATTATTCTGAGACTGAGTATTTTGATGTTTATGGTTTTTAATGACTAAAACGATGTATTACTACTCCCGCTATTAATAATGCTTTGCTGAGTCTCCACAGACATGCCAGAAAAGATCTGAAAGGAAAATATTTCTCTACTTTAAACGATTTGGTAAAATAGTTTGGAAATACAAGTGAAGGTTAGAGAGCGAAAATGCAAACTGACGTGACACACTAAAATAAGGAAAAACAACTTCCTAAACTGATGAGATTAGAAAACACCTCGCATGAGTCTGATCCCAACAAACTATGTCAGAGCTGTAAGACCTGTTCTCATAATATACCTGTTTGCTTCGGATCGAAGAGACTTCTTTTGTTGAAACTGAATTCACTATTTTGTTACGGATTTATTTTCTGAACTGCCCAATTCGACAATCTACCAGCAAAGTGTTCTTGTTTTGCCTTGATGTGCTGCTGTATTTGTACATTCAGAAGGGAGATGATCGCTTCTCGTGAGTTTTGAATGTCTTGCCTTCTTTAATATTGTATTCAGCATCTGAAAAAGCATTGTGTGGCCTGCCTCATGTACTGAGGCTGAACTTACTATTGAAGTAAAGCTTCTCTACATAACTCACTGGTCTTGTTATGGGACTCTTGCTAGCTACAAACATTGCTTGAGAGGCAGTAACGTGAACACATCTTGATGTACACGTGCCTATTTCCTTTGTTATTCCCTTCAGATTAGGCTTCTTTGATGCACCTAAAACAGCATACACCATTTCAACCTATTGCAGACTAGTCAGAGTGGTATGGGGCCCTCATGAACACTTCTCTTTCTCTTTAGACTCGTCAGTCCTTCCACTTTCAGAATACAGGGAAGAAAGAAATCTGTCTGGTTTTAACTCGACCTTATACAGAATGTGTAGCTTTGCATTGAGTACCTTCCTAATTTTCCAACTTTTTTTCTGATCTAAGTTCCTTCCCTGCAGACCTCTCCCTAGGCTCGGTATCAAGGGAAAGGGTGTGGTGTTTCCTTGAGGGGCACAGCAAATAATCAAGTTTGCAGACTCTCCTTATGCAAACTATCTTTAGGGGCCTTCACTATGTCTGCATCACTTGTTTCCGTCAATTCTTCTCTGTCACTGTGGAGCGAACAGTCTGTACCAATAATCTACCTGTTCACCTCAATGAGCTGCATATTCACCCAGTAGTTCAAATCAGAGCACATCACGCTCTTTTGAGGGGGTAAAGAAGCATAGCTTGGAAGACTAATGAGCTGTTCTCCCATACCATTGAAGGTAATGAAAATAAAATCTGGGCTGAAAGTAGCAAGATCATAAGAGTTATTATGCATCTACCCTTGAGTTGTGGAAATCACTAATCAGCTGGTCTTGACATTGGTGTTAATGATGGCTATGACTTTTGATGCAGTATTTTCAGATACCTGATCCCTTACTTTTCAAGTTTTCATAGAACCTTTCTGAACTTCTTGGCGCTTTAACTATGAAGATCGACTCAAAGTTTGAAAGTTTGCTTCTCGAGAAAGATTGTTTACACTGAATACACTGCTCTGAATGACTACCTCAACAGCAGCTACATTTTCAACTTTCAGACTAAAGACACAGGAGAAAAGAGGAGAACAGATATCAATGTCCTGCACTGGCAGTGTTAGTTTTGTATCATTAAGCAAATGTCCTCCCTCTAGATCCATCCAGTCCTGTCAGCTGTTGAGAATAGTCCTTCCATACATTCACTGACTGTCACCTGGGCCCTGTGATTGTAGTGTCGACAAAGCATTCCTAAAAGAGAACTGGCCCACCTGATACAGCACCAGGAAGGGGACATGGGGCACTGAAGTTGTCTGTTCTCTCTAAAAAGTAACGTCTTCAAATGCTAGTTATTGTCTTAGGAAAAGGGGAACGGCTCAATTTTAGGACCCAGAACACAAGGATGACAGAGTGATGAAATATGTGAAGTAGTACCTTCACAGGCTGGAACACCGGAAGTAGTTTTGTTAGGGTCACTTGAATGGCGCTAAGAAATTTGCTGTGACAATGTCAGCTTTATTCTGTTGTAGATTTTGTTAGTTGATTAAACATGCATTTCGTTAGCATGCAGAACTGTTTTTCCGAAGTAAATAAATTACATCAGTGCACTGATAATTGGTTTTATTTTTTTATTTTTTTAAGTGATCATTTTTTTAATGTGAATTTAGGAACATTCATACTTTCCCTACCTCAGCAACAATACCAATAGTGACCTAAGAGGCAAGTCATGTGCGAGGTGACCCTTTGGGTGGCCTTGGTTCCTATCATTCACACACTTTATAGCTTATTAAATCAAATACATGAGAGTTTAGTACAGCGTGCATCCTGAAGTCCTATATTTCGAGTCCTATTATATGTGGTAATGGAGGGAGAGTGGAATAAAACAATTGCCTAGGGTCACACATTTTGGGAAAGTTGGGAAGCTGGGATTAGTCCCAGGTTTTCTGGGTTTACACTGTGCAATGCAGCCAATACATGTATATGCTTTACTTCCCTCCCCTTGGCCATGACTGCATGGTAACCATTTGTCGGACTGCAGGTTTCCTTGAACTCTGGAACCTGTTTGGTTTCTAGGAGGTATCTATGTGCAAATCTATAAAGGTGACTGCATATTGTTAAACGGCTTGAGTGATTACCCATTCCTGAAGACCAAAATTGAGTTGTATGGAATGGTCCAAAAGACTGGCACCTGGATCATAACACATTATGCTGTTTGACACAGGAAGACTGGTGCGGAAGGTTCGTCTTCGGGAATTGGAAGCAGCACCCTATGGTCAGTAGGAGTGGTGATGGAAGCAGACTTATTGGCTTTCTAGCCTTTTGCACCCCACTAAAAGGATCCAAGAAGAAGACTGAGCAGAGGGTGAGGACAGCATTGAGGTAAAGCCTGCACTCTAGACTCAGAGCTGGTTCCTCCAAAGCCAGGATCAGCTGGATAGGGTAGTTGTGCCACATACTTGTGGATTCAGTGTGCCTTCGGAAATTCCAAAAGCACTGCGCAAATTAAGGTTACATAATACCTTTTTAATTTGAAAAACAGAACAGCATACAAGAATGTAGTATATATCAGGCCGTCTCCTTGGGTAAAAATCAAAATGACACTGGTTTGTTGAGAGGTGTGATCTTACTAGAATATTGGCTTAAGATGCTCATCGAAGCAAACTCTTCACTGCATCATGCTAACAACCAAGCTGACTATTCTCTGGCATACTTCACCAAATGGGTTGTTTATTGGAAGTGATTATTGCCAAAGCTCCACAACATAAGAGCTCAATACAAAAAGCCTGGCCCTTCAAAAAAATCTCAGAGAATGACACCAGCAAGTCAATTTTAGTCACAGATATTCACCGTTTTCCAATATATTTCAGTACGGTCGTAGTTCTGGTACTTAAACTTTGAATAATTAAGATGACTTCATCAAAATATGGTATCAATACATGCCCACAAATGCATGAAGACATGACAAAGAACTACAATACTCAGGCTAAGCCATTATCAATTGAGCTACACTTACCAGAAAAATAATCCAATTTTTGTCTCCCCTTCAAAAACCAGCACTCCTGTTGGGGTGAGTCCCAGGTGGTAATCGTTTCCGTCTCGGGCCTGGTAAATAAGGGTTTCATGCATTATTTACATCAATCTTTACACAATGAATTCTTGAAATATTCTTGCTACAACAGACAATCAATGAATAATTTTAGTGCAGTGCATGGTGCTCTAGTGAGGAAGGGACACATTTAACCGTTGTTGCTGCATGGGCCTCATCATATGAACCCAAGCTTCTGTTTTACCACAGGGATCCATCTATGAGCCTCATTCTGCCTGCTTTTTCAAAGAGGCTAGGACGTTTACTGGTACGTTTTTTAAAGGGAAAACAGAGCACAGTCGCATCAATCAACAATACAGAATACACTGAGCCATATGAAAGGGAAACCTTCTGAAACTTTCTATTGCCATATTCGACAGAAGACTCTCCTAAAGGGCACCACGTTTATGCCCTCGCATGGAGTAAGCAGCCTGTACATTTATGCTCCACCAGGATAGGAATAAGGCAAATGCTCCCGGTCTACATTTAACACCAAATACAACAGGGATTATTAATCGCATATCCGATTACTGATTAAAATGAATGAAGACAAAGAAAACTAAACTTTGAGTGGGAGGCTGTCCCAAACACACAAGAGTGAATTTAAAAAAAGTATTGTGGAGGGGACTACTTGTGTGGTCTTAATCGCCGTTTCAACCACTTCAAGCGTACTCACCTTCACTACATGCATGTCCACACCATACATTTCAAGCCATTTGGCTTTGTTCAAATAATTTGTTTCTGCTTCTTCAGGCATCTGTCCTCTGAAAACAAAAAAAAAACGTTTTCTATCTCAAATAAGTCATGTAAGTACTGGCTCAAATTTTGTTTACATTTTGGGTGCCAACCATGCCACATAACTACAATAAACTTGCAAAGCGTACCCAGATGACCATCATCTTAAACTACCTTTTTTCTCTTTTGATAATCAAATGTTAATGTTAAATGTGTCCTTGAATTTGCACACACTGTTTCGCCAAGGAGGTGGAAAGATTATACGTGAACCTAGGTTAGTCTCATACTGCAAAATGTCTGCTCCTTGTAAGTAAATCTTCCTTTGCACCGTGAACCTACTCTAGAATCACATGCTCTACAGTAACTGTATAGAACCGGTATCCCTCCTGTGGATGTGTGTGAAGAGTGAGCAGGAGTTGATAAATGGTGAAACTCTGAATGAGTACTGCCACCCTTAGTGGGACTGAATACGGACACTAAAACCTTCAGTTATTACGTACAGATGACCACGTGGTTTCACATAGAACTGTTAAAGCACGTTCCATATGCATGCTAAAGAAGTACTTTTCTCTGTAGATGAAAATGGCTTGGCTTGTTACACGTGTTGCCTGCCAATGTCTAAGATGATTAGAATGCCTCTACAATCCATACAGTGAATGTAACCTTTGAGACCATCTTACCTAAACCTTGCAAGTCACAGGAAAAACAAAATGCTGCCTTTAACCCAAAAATGGATTCCAGTCCACATAGCAAAACAATTACTATCAACTAACTTCTGTAAGGCTTTCCTGGATTATTTTTTTTAAACACTGATAAATATATAGTTTAATTATTATGAAAAGCCAGAAGCACCTTTAGAACAAATTATGAGGGTGTTCTCATTACCGTTTTATCTTGAATTATCTGTAAAGAAGACTTCTTCAACTGCAAGTACCTGGAATTCACCAACACTGCGTAGACAATTAACAGCTATTGACTGTGAGCTGCTCTGATATTGATTGGTGCACAGGTTAAAAGGAAGCAAAAATGACAATAGCCTTTTTATAATTGTACTCAAATTGTATTTCAGATGTTTGTTTGACAGAGTGCACATCAGCTTATCGCCTTCTTGCGAATGACAAATGGTGAAAAGTTACCTTGCGCTTTTTAAGGTACAGTGGTGGCTTGTAAAATGGATGAGTAGTTGGGTGGGCACGCACATGTTCACACCCACCCATCTACCCACAAGTACTCACATCAGCCCACCCACATTCACATACACACACACACACACACACCCCTATCACATTCACAGGCAAGCACACACACACACCATTCGCAAGCATATATACACCACACACTGCACACATGCACAAATACATACACCACACCTACAATGTTCAATAAGCACTTACTAGGTTGCAACACTGACACAGAACCACTTGGTGGCAACAAGACTCACAAAGGCCTCAGAAGTTGCTGGCGGCTTCGGGGAGGGAAGATGTGTGGAAGATCTTTCTGACTCCTCGTTGTCTGACCTTGTCATGGGTCAGCCAATGAGAGGGGGTCCTTCCCTAACTAGTCAGAGAGTTGCATGGAGTCAATGAGAATTGCTGACCCCGCCCTACTATGTGAGGAAGTGTCACTGATAGTGTGAAGAAATAGGGCAAATTTTACGATATGGTTCTGCAACCTTACCGTGTAATGCACTCAAACTCTTTTAGAACCCTTAGGTTTTGTCTGCCAAACCCTCAGCTCAGTCCTGGGTAGCTGTGGTACTGAGCAATAAGACTTACACGCAGGCACAGGTGTAATTAAGAAATCAACAGCACTCAAAAACTCCAACACCAGTTTATAAAAATAGACTATTTTTTTATAACAATTTAGACATTATAACAAAAAAGATCCACTGGAAGGTTCCCGAGATACTGCTATTATAAGCAAATATAAATCAAAGCTATTTCACTCAACCACGTACAAGCCTTGGCAAAGTCAATGAACTGGACACAAAACCTTTCTCAAGGAAAATTTTGGTAAAAGTCAATGTAGTCGTCAGAAGTACTTAGAGCTACCAACTCCAGAAGGGGGCTAGTCAAGGGGGATCAGCAAGGGCCTCAAGGGCAGTAACATTCTAAGAACAAGCAGTCCGTGGCCCTTTTCCACATTGCAATGGATTAGTAAGGAGTGGTCCTGATGCAAGGGATGAAGGATGCTGAAGATGCTGTGGATGCAACACTGTCAAAAGGGGTCTTCCTGCAGTGATACCTTGGTCCACGGAGATGGTGAGGGTTTCCTGGTAGAAGGGTGAATGTCCCAACAAGGTCCTCTCTGGTCTAGCCAAAGTCCAGTTGCCACTGACTACCAGTCACCAAATGTTGTGATCACAGGCCAATCCATCCTAGATTGGTAACTCACTTGCTGAGGAACCCATGAACTCGGACAGCATTGGGAGGCAGCGCTCTGGGGGTGCTAGAGAGCCCAGCAACAAGATGGCTGCTGTTTAACAGGGCTCTGCTGACCGATGCATGAATCTGATTCCCTGGGCTCGAACCAGCTAACAGACAGGATCTGGCTGTTGTGCTCGCCATGGTCCTCAATCACGGTGTAAACCTCTCTGGTGCACCTCGAAAGCCCCAACACCCACACTGCGGTGGCTTCAACTTCACCCACTCATGACAACATTTACCTCACTGACATCTTGCGCATGACCCAAGCGCCTAGCGCCGAAGGTACATGCATTACGGTGGTGTGGGGTGTGTGGTTGTGCGCAGATTACTGACTGGTCACTTAGGATGTCCTCACCTGAGCTGCCACTGCTGCACATCTACCCCGCACCATATCGGACCATGACCCTATCTTATGTTAGCAAATGATGTAATGGCAAATTTGGCGAGCGTCTGGTTACTCCACTCAGAGTGTACCTGCCCTAGGATTCCAGATCCCCTGTGGTCCCATATTTCTGAGGCCTAGAAAGATTGTTAAAGAACCATGTTTTGAGTTTACTTACAAAAGGCTAAATCTGAAAGTTCCTGCCCCAAGTCAACAGGAAGAGAATTCCAAAATTAGGCGGCCAGAAAACTGAAAGAGCGAGCACCTATTCGCACACTTTCTACTCTCATGATCACAGTGAGAGAAGTTCCCTAAGATCGGAGTCATCTACTAGGATGATAGGGCTAAAGCAAGAAGTGAAGATAGCAGGGGCCTTTCAAATTCAAGATCTGGTGGCAAAAGCATAGGCCTTTAAAAGGAAGTCTTTCCTTTACAGTAAGCCAGTATAGTTTCACCAGAGCTGGCCCAGTTGGAGAAAATCTAGGAATGCTCAGCAACAACCGGGCTGCCGTGTTTTGGACCTTTATGAGCCTCCGTATGCTGCTCTGCTTGTCTCTGAGATACAGCATGTTGCAATAATCCAACCTCAACACCAACAGAGCTTGTCACAAGAGAGTGTGTTGTCGAAGCAGATGCAGGGATTTTTAACTCTGTTTAGGGACTGAAATCAGTCCAAAGTGCCAGGCTACCAAGCAGAAGACCAAATTTAAGGCTGTTTACCTATAACCAGAACCTTGTTTTTTTTCCTCATTAAATTTAAGACAACTATGATCCATCCAGTTTGCTAGCACTAGCAAGCATGAAGTAAAGTTGGCTGCAGAGGTTCCCTCATCCTGTCACGGTGATGATTAATTGAGCATCATCTGCATATAATACAATTTTAAGGTGAAAGCATTCAATGACATCAGCAAAAGGGTGCATACAAAACCTGAATATAGTCAGGCTTAAAGCGGAGCCCTGTGGCACCCCCTGTTGCAGAGATAAGACCTCAGATGAGCATGGCGGTTGAATCATCTGTAAAGTGTGATTTTGCAGAAAGCATGCCAGTCACCTCAAGGCAAGAACTCCAACACTGCACCGCCAGAGTCATTCAAGAAGGAGCCTGTGGGTTACAGCAGCAAATGCTGAACTCAGGTCTAGCATTACCAGAGCAGCCGTCTTTCCCTCATCCACAATGCATCTTAAAGAGACTCTGAGGCGAGTAGCAGTGCAGATTCTGTGCTGAACTGAGCGAAATCCAGGTTGGGTCTCATGCAAAAGCAGTTTGTCTTTAATAAGGTTCATCAGCTGTACATCAACATGTTTTTGCGCTATCTTGGAAAAGAAAGAAAGAAGGGATATAGGCCTAAAGGGCACTGGTTTGGTGGTATCTAATGTAGGTTTCTTCAAGAAAAGTACAATGGTGGCATGTTTTCATTTAGAAGGGAGCTGACCTGAACTAAAGGACCAGTTAAATAGCTCGCACAGTAATGGCAGAATGACTTTCCTACCGCGCTCCAATATCCTCAGCTGGGCTGGGTCTAGAAGTGACCTAGATTTTACTTTAGGCAGAAGGGCTTGTAAATCTATCAAAGATAGACTGTTTATGCTATGTAACCATCTGCAGAGTTGGGGGGTAAAGACCAAATGGCAGGACTTGAGACCTCACTCCCTACTTTAGGGAAGGAAGCATAAATCTTAGAGCTCTTATGTAAGAAAAAAAATGCCCAATTAAATTGCAATTGTTAACTAAGGGGCTAGTAGACTGGGAGACCCGCTCTAAGCAGGACAAAGAATTCACTAGCTGGAAAAAGGTCCCACAACGAATTCTTGGCTTGCTCAACCCTCTAGGCATAAAATTGACAGAACGTGCATCTGATATGTTTGTGATTTTCTTTTAATGACTTAAGGTAGTTAGCTTTATCAGCAGTACAATAGTTCCTACCCCATATACACTTGAGGCATGTACAGGACTTTTTCATAGTCAACAGTTCAGCGCTGAAACATTCCAATGAAGGCTTAGAGTAAGCAGCTTCACAGCTCATTAGGGGAGCAATGCTATCAAGAGCCCCACAAACCCAAGTTTCTACTTCGTGTTGGCTAGGTTGACGCAGTCTTTGAGAAACAGAGGATTGGAACTCAAGGCAGTCGTAAAGGCAGCTAGGGTGACCTTGGACCATTTCCGACTTATTAGGCATCACATTTCTGGCAGCACAGGTGCTGGGGGACCCAGGGGCAATTGCAAGGGGAGAACAAAATGGTCTGACCACTCTACCTGCATGGGGGAAGCAACACCTATACTGGTAAAATTAGCAAAATAGGGTCCAAAATATGACCCTGTTGATGTGTAGACCCCTGGACCAGTTAACTGAACTGCAAAATGGAAAATGTCACTTACCCAGGGTACATCTATTTGTGGCATGTTTCGCTGCAGAATCACATGCTATGCATAAGTCCTGCCATCTAGTGTTGGGCTCGGAGTGTTACAAGTTGTTTTTCTTCGGGGAAGTCTTTTCGAGTCACGGGATCGAGTGACTCCTCTTCGGCTCCACTGCGTATAGGCATCAACTCCATTTTAGATTGTTTTCCCACAGAGGGTAAGGTAGAAGTGATCGAGTGTAAAGAAAAGAGATGTCCATGCAAATGGAATAGAGATATATATACATATGTACAAATGAATGTTTTAACTTAAACAGCTACAGGCTCCCGGGGAGGCGGGAGAGCGGAACATGCCACAAACAAATGTACACTGGGTAAGTGACATTTTCCACTCAATGGCATGTGTAGCTGCAGATACACATGCTATGCATAGACTACAAAGCAGTTTTCCTCCCATAAGCGGTGGTCAGCCTGCAGGAGTTGAAGTTGTTTGAAATAGTGTTCTTAGTACAGTCTGTCCTACTGTGGCTTGTTGTGTTGCTAACTCATCTACACAGTAATGCTTGGTAAATGTATGGGGTGTTGACCAAGTGGCTGCTTTGCAGATTTCTGTCATTGGTATATTTCCTAAAAATGCCATTGTTGCTCCTTTTTTCCTGTTGGAATGTGCTTTTGGTGTTACTAATAGCTGCCTTTTGGCTTTTAGGTAACACGTTTGGATACACCTTACTATCCATCTAGCTTGTCCTTGTTTTGAGATAGGATTACCAGTATGTATTTTTTGGAACACCACAAATAACTGTTTGGTTTTCGTAAATGATTTAGTTCTATCATGTAATACATCATAGCTCTTTTAATGTCTAATGTATGTAGCACTCTTTCTGCTACAGAGTCTGGCTGTGGGAAGAAGACCGGGAGTTCCACTGTTTGTTTGATATGAAACGGTGAAATCACCTTAGGTAGAAATTTGGGGTTTGTCTGAAGTACTACTTTATGTTTGTGTACTTGTATGAACGGTTGCTCAATAGTGAAAGCTTGTATTTCACTAACTCTCCTTAATGAATTAATTGCAACTAGGAATGCTACTTTCCATGTTAGGTACTGAATCTGACATAAATGCATAGGTTCAAATGGTGGACCCCATGAGTCGTGTGAGTACAATATTTCAATTCCATGAATGCACTGGGGGTGTTCTTGGTGGTATGACATGTTTTAGTCCTTCAATGAAGCCTTTGATAACAGGGACTCTAAATAGAAAGGTGCGTGGTATATTTTGCAAATACGCTGAAATAGCAGTGAGATGTATTTTGATGGGCAAAAAGGCTAAATTTGCTTTTTGCAGATGATGCAAGTAACCTACAATGTCTTGTACTGATGGTGAAAGAGGGGCAATCTGTTTGGATTGACAGTAAAACACAAACCTTTTCCATTTGTTTGAAAAATAACACTGCCTGGTAGTGGGTTTTCTAGCCTGTTTAATTACTTCCATACATTATGTTGGAAGATGTAGATATCAAAACTCTAAGACTTCAGGAGCCAAATCGCTAGATTGAGTACTGCTGGATCTGAATGCCTGATCAATTGTCTGTTTTGTGTTAACCGATCTGGTCTGTTGGGCAGTTTGATGTGTGGTACTACTGACAGATCTAACAGTGTCGTGTACCATGGTTGACGTGCCCACGTTGGTGCTATAAGTATGAGTCTGAGTTTGTTTTGCCGCAGTTTGTTGACTAGAAATGGAATTAGCAGGAGAGGGGGGAAAAGCGTAAGCAAATATCCCTGGCCAGTTGATCCATAGAGCATTGCCCTTGGATATAGGGTGTGGGAACCTGGATCCGAAGTTTTGACATTTTGTATTTTCGCTGGTGGCGAATAGGTCTATGTCTGGTGTTCCCCATTGATGAAAGTATCTTTGAAGCACTTGGGGATGAATTTCCCACTCGGGTGTTTGTTGATGATCTCGGCTGAGAACATCTGCTAATTGGTTGTTTATCCCCGGAATATATTGTGCTACAAGGTGAATGTTGTTGTGTATTGCCCAATGCCAAATCTTTTGTGCTAGAAGGGACAGCTGCGATGAGTGGGTCCCTTCTTGTTGTTTAGGTAATACACTGTAGTCATGTTGTCTGTTTTGATCAGAATGTGTTTGTGAACAAGAAGAGGTTGAAAGGCTTTGAGTGCTAGGAATACAGCTAGCAATTCTAGGTGATTTATGTGAAGATGTTTGTGTTTGTTGTCCCATTGTCCTTGAATGTTGTGAATGTTGAGGTGTGCTCCCCATCCAATCATTGATGCATCTGTTGTAAGTGTGGTTTGAGGCACAGGGTCTTGAAATGGCCGTCCTTTGTTTAAATTTGTGGAATTCCACCACTGAAGCGATATGCGTGTTTGGCGGTCTATCAACACTAGATCTTGAAGTTGACCGTGTGTTTGTGACCATTGTTTTGCAAGGCACTGTTGTAAGGGCTGCATGTTTATCTTGCATTTGGGACAATGATGATGCATGATGCCATCATGCCCAACAGTTTCATGACTATGTACTGTTGGTTTGACTGAATTTGTGCCAATACATTGTGGAATGTTTGTATCCTTTGTGGACTCGGGCTTGCAAGTGCTGTTTGCGTATTTAGAGTGGCTCCTAAATACTGTTGAATTTGCGCCGGTTGCATGTGGGATTTTTGGTAGCTTATAGAGAACCCTAGAGTGTGTAGGGTTTGTATTACATAATGTGTATGGTTTTGACACTGTGTATGACTGTTGGATTTTATTAGCCAGTGGTCGAGATATTGAAAGACATGGATGTGTTTCCTTCTTAGGTAGGCTGCAACTACCGCCAGGCATTTTGTAAATACTCTGGGAGCTGTTATCCTGAAGGGTAACACTTTGAACTGGTAATGTTTTCCTTGTATTACAAACCTGAGATATTTTCTGTGCACTGGATGGATGAGTATGTGAAAATATGCCTCCTTGAGGTCTAATGTTGCCATGAAATCTTGTTGTAGCAGTGGGACTACATCCTGTAGTGTTACCATGTGAACGTGTTCTGATAGGATGAAAAGATGGAGAGTTCTGAGATCTAGTACTGGTCTCAAGGTTCCATCTTTTTTGAGAATAAGGAAGTACAGGGAGTAAACCCCTGTTCCTAATTGATGTTGTGGTACAAGCTCTATGGCTTGTTTGAGTAATAGTGACTGTACTTCTTGCAACATGGAGATGTGTTGGGAGGAGAGTTTATGTGGTTTTGGAGGTATATCTGGAGGAATCTGTGCCAATCCTATGCAGTAATCATTGCGGATAATGGATAATACCCAATTGTCTGTTGTAATGGGTAACCAATTTTTGTGAAACATTTGCAGTCTTCCTCCCACAGGTGAAGTGTGATGAGGGAAGATGTGGAGTGAGTCAATGTTTTGTATGTGAGGTTTGTTTTGTTGGCTGATATTTTCCCCTACCTCTGGGGAATTGGCCTTTATAAGTTCCTCTAAACCCACCTCGTTGGTACTGAGGCTGTTAAGATGGTTTGGATTGTGAGGTGGATGCCTCAGATGTTTGTGCTCTAAAACCATCCCTGTATTGAGGCTTTCGAAATTAACCTCTGTATTGTGTAGTATACAGGGCACCCATGGCTTTAGCGGTGTCGGAGTCTTTCTTCATTTTTTCAATGGCCATATCAACTTCAGGGCCAAAAAGCGGTTTCTCATTGAATGGCATGTTAAGAACAGCCTGCTGGATTTCTGGTTTAAACCCTGACGACCGAAGCCATGCATGTTTCCGAATGGTAACAGCAGTATTGATTTCCTAGCTGCTGTGTCTGCTGATTATTGAGCTGACCTAATCTGGTTGTTAGTAATAGCCTGCCCTTCCTCGACTATTTGATGTGCCCTCTTTTGTTGATCTTTGGGGAGATGCTGGATGATATCTTATCTCGTCCCAGTGGGCCCTATCATACCTAGCCAGTAGTACTTGGGAGTTGGCTATTCTCCATGGATTAGCTGCTTGCAATGCTACTCTTTTGCCAGCAGCATCGAATTTCCTGCTCTCCTTGTCTGGTGGTGGGGCATCACCAGATGACCGGGAGTTGGCCCTTTTCCTTGCTGCACTGACAACTACAGAATCAGGAGGTAGTCGTTGGGTAATGAATGCCGGGTCAGAGGGAGGTGGTTTATATTTTTCCTCCACTCTGGGAGTGATGATCCTAGCTATGACTGGCTCTTGAAAAATTTGATGTGCGTGTTTCAACGTGCCTGGAAGCACAGGAACGGACTGATAAGTAGTGTGAGTGGAGGATAATGTATTAAAGAGAAAATCATCCTCAAAAGGCTTGTTGTGCATGGCTATGTTGTGGTATGATGCTGCCCTAGCCGGACCCTGAGTGTATGCACTGCTATCTTCTGGTGGTGATGGTTTGGAAGGATAGCAGTCTGGGCTATTATCGGAAATGGGATCTGGATCATAGAGATCCCATGGGTCGACATTGTTGTGTTGTGAATCGGCAGAGTGTACTGGAGACTGTGCAGGTGTAGGAGTAGTAGGTGGAGAAACAGTCAGGTGAGGAGAATGAGGAGGAGACTGATGAGGTGAAAATTGTGGAGGTGGAGTTTTTTGCTTAGGCCTCTGCACTTTAGCTGGTGGCTGATCAGTGTTCAATTGTCCTTGAAAGGCTAGCTTCCTCTCAGTTTTCAGAGGAGGTGCAGTTAGAATCTTGCCAGTGTCTTTATGAATATGAATTCTGGCCTGCCTTCATCAACTTTCTCCATTTGTGTGAGTTCCACCGAAAATCTATGGCTTTCTTTAAGTTGTTTTGAAAGTCCATGCTCCTCTGTGTAGATGGGTCTTTTCGGCTCCGAAGCCGGTTTTCTCGGGATCGAAAGGCCGGGAGTGGATGTTGGCCTCTGTTCCGAAAGGGATTTTCGAGGCTTCGACTCAATGGGTTGGGGTTTGCCTGTTTCGGAGCCTGTGCTTCGGCTCGAGTCCGAAGGCTTCGGTGGCGTGGCCTTGCTCGGTGCCGAAGTTGTTGCTTGGTCACCGGACGTTTTTTGCGGGTGGAGCCATGGCCTTCTGGCAGTGGCGTTCCAGAGGCCTTGTGTTTGGGCTTGGATTGGACAGGGGCAGGAGCACTCGTGTGCTACCCGCTGTGACCGGTCTGTCGTCCTCGGACTCCTGCTCGGAATCGGACCCTCGGACGGAGACTGCGGTGTGCATAATCTCCTCTTCCTCCACTACGAGACGTTCAGTGCTTCTCAACACCATTTCCAACCTTTACGCTCTTCTGTCTCATTGAGTCTTCTTTGAGCTGAAGGATCTGCAGGCCTTGCAAGTATCCTTTAGATGGTCTGGAGATAGACAGATGTTACAGACGAGATGTTGGTCTGTAGATGGGAACTTGGCATGGCACCGAGGACAAAAGCAAAATGGGGTCGGTCCATGAGGCTAACACGTGGTCGGTCCGATGAGGCCCGAGTTGGGTGCGGGTGCCCCAGAGGGCGAGTAAAGAAGTTGGATCCGCCTGTACCAAAGTGTTGATGTGAGATGATACGCGATCAAAACAATACCGACGAAGTAGAGAGTTTTTAGAACTTTTCCGACTTTAACTACCGGAGCGAAAAGAAACACGTCCAAACCCGATGGCGGAAAGAAAACAATCTAAGATGGAGTCAATGCCAATGCACAATGGAGCCGAAGAGGAGGAGTCACTTTATCCTGTGACTCGAAAAGACTTCTTCGAAGAAAAACAACTTGTAACACTCCGAGATCAAACACTAGATAGCAGGACCTATGCATAGCATGTGTATCTGCAGTATACACCTGCCATCGAACATTCAGATCTTATATAAGGGAGGCTGCCGATCACCAAGTAGCATCTTTAAACTGTAAGTTGAGATCACCTAAAATGAGAAAGTTAGAGTAGCGTATTGCTTAAGCAGAAACAACTTCAGCTAGTGCAGCGGAAAACTGAGTCACTGGGACCAGGAGGATTATAAATCAGGATACCTGCTATGGTGCAGGTCCTGGATGGAAACAGTGAAAAAAGGCGGCTTTGCAGCTAGTGATCTCTGTTACAGATACAATGCAGGGAATATGCTGTTTAAAAATATCCACAATTACCCCTTCCCTTTCAGAAGGTCTATTGCGCATCCTAATAGCATAATCTTGTGGAATGGCCTAGAAAATATCGGGGGCTGACTGGGAAGAAAGAATGCGTCCAGCTGGTGGTCTACCGAGAAATTATAAATCTCCAACATGCTTTTCGGTAAGGAGCAACAGTTCAGAAGGTAGCATCGTGCTATGTGGGCAGAATGGCCTGCACTACTGTCCTTGGGTCACATGGTAGTAAAGTTTGAGAGCGTAAAACCACACTTCATGCACCTTGAGTCATCTTTGGCAAGATCCATAGTATGTTTACAGATTTAAGCAATGGCTGAGGCCAGTAGGCAGATCTAGTTTGTCGTGTAGCGCAAGGTGGAGGATGCTGAACGGGCAAGGGTCCTGACCCTAGCGCCTTCCAGGTACTGATGGGCACAGATGGGTTTGCCTTTGGCACCCCTTTGGAGCGCCCGCTACGTGCATCTGTGCAGCTATCATGATTAAGCAGCCTGCCTACAGAAGGGCGTAGAAACAGTGTGGCAGGATCTGTGAAGACTGGGGGAGGGGGGGTTGGGGAAGGAGGAAAATAAAAGCTGAACGGAGTCCCAAAACGCCACTCCTACCTGGTAGGCTACCCTGCCAGGTGGAGACACCGGGAAAATAAAGTGGAATAACTAAAATAATAATCAAGAAATAAACGTGCAGAAAGAAACCATAAAAACAATTTAAACCAGGGGGGCTGCCCTAAGATGGCTGCCAACCGGAACAGGAGCCAGACCCCTCCCTGTGCCTTTGGCACTACAAGGAAACAAAAAGCAGACACAGAGAAACCAAGCAGAAATTGCGAGACCACTCAGATGCTACTCAAGCTGAAGCCAAACAGCCCACCTTGAGGTGAGGAATCATCTAAGCAGCAGTCATGATTAAGTAGCCCGCATACAGGAGGTCGTGGCTATTGAGGATCTCGGGAGACTGGGGGGAGGAGCAGGAGGCAGAGAGTGGGGTGTTTGGGGGTTTTCGAATAAAAACTGAACTGAGTCTCAAAACTCCACTCCTACCAGGTAGGCTACCCTGCCAGGTGGAGATACCTGGATAATAAAGTGAAATAGCTAAAATAATAATAATAAATAAACACGCAGAAAGAAAACAATAATGAGAAAATAAACGTGCAGAAAGAAACCATAGTATCAATTAAAACCGGCGGAACTGACCTAAGATGGCAACCAACTTGGACAGGAGCACAGGAACCAGACACCACCTTGTGCCTAGTGCGCTACAAGGAAACAAAAAGCAGGAACAGGGAAACACAGAAGAAATAGAACACTCGCAGGGGCTCCTCAAGCTGTAGCCAAACAGCCCACCTTGAGGTGAGGAATCGCTATTCTGCTGGAGATCCTCCGCCGCTGGCCATCTCACCGGCTTTTACCTGGCAGTTGGCCCCTTTCAACTTGTGTGATGACTACTTTGCCACAAACAAGGGATCAGTATCCTCCCAGTCAACAATGTGAGGTCTTTAAGGTTGTAACCCATGGCGTTTGTATCACTAAGCATTCTTGCGGCGATCCAGACCCAACTCGCTATGTCTGAAGGGGGCCTTCAGTCCCTGGAATTAGAATACTATGCCATGAAAGGCACATCTACTATGATGGCAATCTGTGAAAAACTGCTGGAATACAACAAAAAGGCCCAAAGAGAGACAGTATCTGCACCGGGAGGCAGCTGCATGCCATTACTGAGAAGGTGACTGTTCCATTAAGATGCTAGCTAATATGCTGTGGACTGGAGCGACAGATCACCCCACTGGACTATTGAATACTATGGCCTCCTCCTATTCTCGGCTCTACAGCACACTGACGGTCTCGGCCGCAGAGGAACTGGCCTACAATCCCAGTTGGTCTGGCTTGGTCGCACCCACTGCCTCACCTTGAAACTCCTCCAGGTCAGACAGGGTGTTCCCACTGATAAGGTGCTAAGCCTCAACAGCCTCACCACCTCCTTCCAGAGAGTATGAAGCACTCTTGGCCCCGCATCTCCTGGCAACGTACAAAGACTAATTGGAGACTGGAATGCTGCAGCCACCCTTGAGAGAAGAGGTTCTAGTGACAGTACTTAAGCCAGACAACCGAAGCAACTCATAGGCCACTCTCAATGATCAAAGCAGATAACAAAATTCTCACCAAACTCTTAACTAATTGTCTACTCCTACTGCTACCAGAAGTTGCCCGTCCAGAGCAGCTGGGTTTTGTGTTGGGTCCCTCCACTTCACAGACCCCATGTACAATGATTGCCCTCATGCATACCGTTAACTCCCAGCTCACTGCTAGTACTGCACTGCTTGACGCCAAAAAGGTGTATGACTCAGAGTGGCCATACTTATTCCATACTCATTGGGATCAGTGTGCGCTTTATCAGCCTGATACAACTCTTGTGTCTCCCCGACGACCTGCCTTCAGCTCAATGGGATGCTGTCAAATCCATTTCTGGTCACTCATGGGACCAGACACAGATGTCCATTACCTTGGTCTTATTCGTCATGGCTTTGAAGCCGCGTGTCGCTCACCTTCTGCAGCACCACGCCCATAAAGGCCTTAATTTCACAGCCCGACTGCTGATCGTGTCCATGTATGTGGCCGATATGACATTTTATGTCCCGAGCTCTGAACAATCATGCCCTGCACATTCGCAGTCATCAGATTTGGGGGGCCGCTCAGGCATCCACATCAACTGGGCCAAATCCATTCTATTCCCACTAACTGCCAGCAAACAGTTATTCGAATTGGAATACCCACTGCAATGAGCATCCAAACCGGTACGGTACTTGGGAACATGGCTCAGCCATGACCTGGATGAACTCTGGAGAGGCAATTATGACCAGGTCATGGAGTGGCTGGAGGAAGAGCTACGGGCTGAGATCTGGTTACCACTGTCAGTTATGGGGAGTACTGCAATTGTAAAACGGTAGTATTACCCAAATTCTTGTACCTATTCCTCAATTTGCAGATACCACTGACCTCCCTTTTCCTCAAATGCCTACACTCCAACCTTTGAACACTAGTATGGGCAGGTAGCAGCCACAGATTGCCAAGGAGATGCTTATCCTGCGGTTCCGGCAATAGGTCTGGCTGCCCCTGACATGACTATATGCACCATGCACACAGGCACAATATATTCACTTTTGACTACATCCCACAAGCTTCCAGCCTCACACAGCAGTAGTGGTGGATTGGGAAGGCCTCTGCCCCTTGGCCACTAACCTCTACCAGCACTAAAAGCAATCAAAGACAGAAGGTGCAGTGTGTCCCGTGGACGGGGGATGGCAGGAGACACCACATTCTGCTTTCTGGCATCTACGCTCCCTTTATTCCTTTAGCGCACAACCTCACGCTCCCACCAGTGCAGGATGATGGCACCGGAGTGCAAGCTCTTAAGCGTCATCTCACTACATTCGCGAACATATACCACAGATGTAACTTTCTAGTCTTGTTTGTGGCCAACGAAACCACCCAGTCCCAAGTACTAGACATCTTTCTATATCATCAACTTAGGGCCACCTGTTGAGCGGTAAATCTGTCACATGACTATTTCAATATGCAAGACAAGGAGCTAGTGCACATCCCAGTGGCCTGGGCCCTTGACACAGACCCACACAACACTGACGCACAGTGGTCATACTGCTATGGACAACTAGCAGCCCTTTCACCCAACTATAGGCTCCAGCTTATCCACTTTAAATTCTTCCATCGACTGTCACACCCCACTGCAGGTGCTTTGCATGGGCCTTGCCGATGATGACCACTGTCTGCCCCGCCATGCCCTGCGGGCCACCTTCCTACACCTTGCCTGGGAGTGTCAGATTGGTGGGTTTCTGGACTGAAGTATTTGTAACCCTGCACCAGATTACTAGTCACCTTCTGATGCAGACGCCATTAGTATGCCTTCTGGGATATGTAATGGACGCTCCCCCTGAGTCTTGGCACCTTACCGCTCTACTTATGCTCCTGGCCATGCGTTGGGTGGCGATAAACTGGGGGAGACAGCTGACACTGAAAGCTGAGACTTAGCTTCAAGACGCAACATATTGCCAGGAACAGCTCTCTGCATTTTGGGAGCTTATGCCACTGAGTTCCTGCCCATAAAAACATTTGGGAACCATTGCTGATATATCTAAGACCAAGAGATAACCCTCCCCAGCAGGCCACTACTGGGGGATTTGCTGGGGGATGACATTCCCAAACTCATCTGATGATGCTGCTAGCCCACCTGGCGACCTGCCCACCCCCCCCCCCCACACACACACACACACACACCTAGCCCATGTGCCTTGGAGAGACTGGAGTTATTGGACATTTGGTTGATCAATGGTTTTTGTGGGGGTGGTGGCATGTTGCTCAACTATGTACTGTAATGTATTCACTGACGGTTTGACTATTCCCCCTAGTTCTCTTGGCAAGCCTTTTGCCTAGTGTTGTAATTTGGACAACATGCCAATAAAAACAGCTGTTAAAACAAAATTCAAGCCAGGGCCGGCTTTACCGCTGGCGGCACCCAGTGAGACAGTCTTTTTTGGTTGCCCCACATGATCTCCTCCTCTATAAATTCCCATTCTAGCTCTCTACAACAGTGCACCTCATCTCTCCATATCCTCTCTCTACTATACATTCCACTTTTTCATAGTGCTACTCTTAGTTCTCACTCTCAGTTCTGTGTTCTGCATGGTATACTTTTTTTGCAACAGGCACTTTAACCCTCCATGCTACTTTATGATAAATCAAAACTGCCAATAGACGAAATACTGATCTCTCACTAGTAGCAGCAATAATCACCATAGTTATCTTAACATTTTTATTGTTGCCAGAAAACTGCTGCACACACAAATATGTTCATATGGTTTTAAACTAATAATTATTTTTTTAAACAAAGTGCCCCACAACACGTCAGCCCCAGGAGTGACTGCACCCTAAAGCCAGCCCTGTGGACAGCACTCCTGGGTTCATCAAATTTGTGTGTAACTCGGTGCGTTGGGTCTTGATTCTCTGTGCTGCACAACGGCGGTGGTTGTGACTTGAAGTTGGGCTACCAACTTTCTCCAGCAGGCTTCTTCAGCTGCTGTGTCCTTATACTGCAAACAGGAGACCAGTCAGTTGGACCTTGGAGTTCTCTTGTCTTGAATGAGCCCTGGAGACCGCTTCTCCATGAGCAGGACACGAAAGGCACCGTCCCCCTCTGCGTTAGCCATCAAGTGAAGTCTTGGTTGGCACAGCCTCTCTTTGCTGGTCCCTCTGTGCAGAAGGGCAGTCCTTCTCCAGTCCATCTTCCAAGTCGGTTGAGATTTGAGATATGTGTGCCAGGGATGCCCCCTTTATGCTTGGGAAGTGCCCTCCGGGTAGGATGTGGTTGGTTGCTAATAGGCTACCAGGTTCCTTCACACCTGGTGACCACTTCCTGTGGAGTGTGGCATCTGACTATCCCAGGATGCACCATTCTGCCCACTCCCAAGACGGCAAGCCCCCTGTCTCAGTGTTCAGACCCCACTAGCCTACCCCAGGGTGTGCTAACCTCAGTGCTACACACTGGAGAATGCTGTTTGGGGAATGGTTTCCCTCTCTGCTCCTCACGCCAGCCTGTTTGTCTAAAAAAATGAGGCAGTCCCTCCTCTTTGGTGTGGTATATCTGCCCTTCAAAGGCAGCTTCCCCTTCAAAGCCTGCCTTTTGTGGCTAACATTTAAGTGCCATCCTAAAGGAGGGAATTAACACCTCCCTGGCATGCAATCCTTTAATGTTCTCATTCCTGAGAGTCAATGGCACGTCTCTCCAGGAGGGCAGAAAGCTTTCTCTTGGAACAGACTCCATGAGTGCCCGGGAATGCACAGGAGTTTTAAGGGCAACAAAGTGGTAGCTTTACTAAAGCTGCACCCTGCAACAAGTTACATTACTTTCGACTTGAGAAACAAATAATGGTAAATGTTACAAGTTGCTTGATACCTAGAAGAGCCCACTTTGGGCAAACCGATCAGGAGTTAGCACAGTGAGACATCTGCGTGAAACCCTGTACTCGCCAAACTGGCAACCAAGTTTCTCCTCAGTTAAACAGTAGTTTTTTTTTTTATTGTTAGGACAGTCAAAGTACACGTCCTGTCTGTGTCATATGTTGCACTGTGCCTTTACAGTGTAATAAGCCTACCAGAATTACACAGATGTCATATGGAAGTGGTGGCTTTGCCCTTGCTTTCAAGGGCAAAGTCAGGCTAGCAGTTCATGACTGCTCTACCAATATGCAGTGGTGCACTGGGAAACATGGTTTACTTCGGGGACCTACAGGGTGGTACAAACAGTGCTACAGGCACTGTGGTACCCCCTAACCTACATGCTCTGAATACCAGGTACCATTTCCTAGGGACTTACAGTTAGGTTAGCCTATTCCAAATGGGTACAAACAATTTGACATACACTTTAGAGTCAGAACACTGATGTCTGGTTAGCAGGCCTCACTGCACTCTCAAAGTCACAAAATCAGCAGCATGTGTCAAGAAACTTGGGTGTGACCATACAAAAAGAAGCATTTCCATATAGGCAGTGAGCCCTGGCCACTTCAGGGCTTATACCTGAAATATCCAAGTGCTGACACTCAGTGACGCGCCCCCCTCGACAATAAGGGGAGGACCTTACAGGTCTTTGCTGTGCTGATGAGGTCACTATCCTCAGTGCTGTGAAATCTCCAGCCAAGAAAAGCTTGACTGAGGCTGCCAGGCACCTGAGCATTAGCACATGTAATGCACCTAGCTCCCTGACATAGTGAGAATATATCGGTCAGGCTGACATTTCTTCAGTCTCACAGACACTCATCATGCTTTGAAAAAAGGACAGAGGCAGAGCCCTAGTGCCTATAATGACAAGCCACCTCTGATATTGTAGGATGAAACTGGGCTAAATGTGCTTCAGCTGAAGAAAATCTTATGTGCATAATACAAAAGTTAAGAATAAACACCTTCCTTGCTAATACAGTTGTAGATGACAGTCTGTACTGTATGGTTCCATTGGTTGCTAATCAAAATAAATAAAATGTTGGTTATAAAAAAAGAAATGGATGTATGCAGAAAATGACTTGCTATCCACACTTAACCACAATGTAGCAAGCAGGAATCCCTACAACACCTGGAACAAGTACCTAGAAAAAGTGGGCGTTAGATCAGACATGTGACCCCCCTCAAAACACACCATTGGTGTGTATTATCTTATATGGTTGTATACGTTTTCTCATTTGCGGGCACCCAAACAGCTGTGTTAATCTTAGATCTCCGGCTCAAAATTCAGAACACTAGGTGAAGAGGGAGACAAGAAAACTAAGTAGACTACCACTGGTGTTTGGCACACGTGAGCTGGGGTGCCAAAAGACTGTGGTTTTGTAGAGAGGAAGTGGCACAGATCTTTTGAAGGGACATGCACGACACAGATGCCTTTTGGCTACAGAACTATACCATTTACTTACATAGCGCTATTTTAGTGGCTTTAGCTTTGGGCCTTACCTCCAGAGTTGAACAGGAACTACAAAGTGTAGACTGAACCTGTCTCTACCAAATGAGATTCTGACTTCAGGAGCACCTCCTTGCTCCCCTGCACACCAGCTTGTGCTTAAGGTCACATGCCCCTTATACAATTTTCTTACTGTTCGATGCATATGTGCTCGGACTGGCTCCCAGGGCCAGGGTTTTTATTGGACATAGGGCTCATGTTTTGAGATCTGATTGGCTGACAGGGATAAGGTTCTGAGTGATTCCTAGAGCCAGTGTAGGAAGCTGGCCTGGTGTGCGGTGGACACCTATGGTGTTTGCACTTTATACTGGGTCCAGGCAACCCCTGTTAGTGAAACAGTGTCTAGAAAGCCAGGGCTCTAGTGTTAGCTGTGGTGAGCAACCAAGACTTAACTAGGAGTGTAAAGCACTTGCACTACCACAGTAGTCACACAGTAGCTTATGTCCAATGAAAGGAACCACAAAGGGTTAAAAAAAATAAAGGTACTTTATCACAGTAACACTGAACTATATTACTTATAGGTAGTCTACAAACTGGAGGCAAGCACACACTATATATACACACAATCAGTATTAGGAATTAGCATAGACAAATAACAGGCATTGGCAAGAAAGTGCAGAAAATAGCTAGGGCCCTATACTAAAATAGTGGAATGAAAAGTTAGGTCCCCCACCCAAGGATGTGGGATAGTTAGAAGGCAGCAAGGAGAACTCGGGACCCCAAGAGGTGAGTACCTAGATGACCCCCAGTGACCGAGAGAGCAGAGGTAAGTTATCTGGTCTTCCCATAACAAGGGGACTTGGTTAAGGAGGTTTGCAAGAACAGGACCAGTCCAGTGGAACCCAATGGTTGATTCTGGGTGAAGAGGGCCTGCAAAAGAAAGACAGAGTCCAGTCCATGTAGGAGTGTCCAGGTGAAGCGGGAGCCACTACCCACCCTTTTGTGGTTGAAGATCCGGGTCAACAGTGGATGAAGGAGGCCAGCTGTAAAGCCCAGAAGCTGAAGAGGAGCCCCTGAAGTCATGCAGAAGTTGTCCCATGCTGGGTCATGAGGACCACCAACAAGCCTTGGCAAACGCAAACTGGGCAGACGAGAATTTGCTGAGAAGAGGACCAGCAGGGCCCAGGGGACTCAACCCTTGGAGGAGTCCGGGCTGACCCTCAGCAGTCAGGAGAGCCATCAGAAGCAGTTGTTGCCCCCACAGGGAACCCACTGGCAGCAGGCACAGTAAGTTGCAGTGAGGCCCAGTCAGCACACCTGGAGAGGAGTCCCACGTCACTGGAACAGCAGAGGAAAGACTGTCCTTGCAAGGATGAAGTGCTAGAGGTCGGGCTACTTGGAGCCTGAAGATCCCTCGGAGCAGTAATCAACAAGCCTTGGTTCCTGCAAGAGTTGCAGTGCACAGGGGTTCAGTCCTGCAGAGAGAGGCTTGGTTCCTGTGAAGTCGAGCAGCGGTTCCAGTGGCCAGGAGGAGAAGAGGTCGATGCAGAGGTGTCCTGGTGGAGTCTTGCACGCCAAAAACTGGGGTCCCACCTGCAAGGGAGACCCTAAAAAGTCCTAACAGGGGGCTTGGCCACTCTGCATGATGACCACTGATCAAAAGGATGTCACCAACGTCAGTCACCTGTCCTGACCAACCAGATCCCCAGGGGCCTCTTTACATCTTGTTTCCAAGATGGAAAAATCAAGTGGCCACCTGGAGGAGCTCTGGGCAATACCCTGGGGTGGTGATGGACAGGGGAGTGGTCACTCCACTTTCCTTTGTGTGGTTTCACGCCAGAGCAGTGACGTGGGGTCCCTGGACTGGTGCAAACCAGATTATGCAAAGAGGGCACCATATGTGCCCTTCAAAGCAAGCCAGTGGAGTGGAATATGCTATCCCTCCCCAAACTTGTAACACCTATTTCCAAGGTAGAAGGTGTTGCATCCCCTCTCCCACAGGAAATCGTGCTCTGCCTTCCCATGCTTGAGCTGGTCAAGCAACAGGAGAGCAGAAACCTGTCTGAGGGGCTGCAGCAGCGTCAGCTGCCCGCAAACTCTGGAAGATTGGTAGGAGTGATACAGGGGGTCCCTTTGACAAGCCCTCAGAGTGCATGGAATCATACGGGCAACTGTATTGTATTTGTATAGTATTGGTGTATGATTCTGACATGTCTGATACCAACCATGCCCCGGTTCGGAGTTACCATTATGTATCTGGACCACAGGTACACCGTAAGTGCGGGAAAGCCGTTTTGCCAGTGTACTAAGTCCAGTGTATTGGAACTGGAGTTCATAGGGGCACCTCTGCTCAAGCAGGGGTGCCCTCACACACAGGAACCTGCCCCCTGGGCCAGGAGGGCCTGCCTTAGGGGTGACAGTGACCTGGTGCAGTGACCAGCAGTGAAAGGGTGCATGCACCTTTTCAAGCAGGCTGCAATGCCTGGCCTGCAGACACAGTTTGCAATGTGCTCCCATGGGTGGCATAATACATGAAGCAGCCCATGGGGAAACCCTGGTGTACCAATGCCCTGGCAACCTAAGTACCATATACTAGGGATTTACAGGGGTACACCAGTATGTCAATTGTGGGGTATGAAGGGTACCAAAGCAACCACATTTAGAGGAGAGAGCACTACCACTGGGGTCCTGGTTACCAGGATCCCACTGAAGACAGTCTAAGCACACTGATAGACAGGCAAAAAGTGGGGGCCACCATGCCAAAATGAGTGACTTTCCTACAGTGAGGATTTCTATTGGATTTAGGGCGTAGGGTTTGAGATCTGATTGGCTGATAGGGCTAAGGTTCTGATTGATTTCTAGGGCTTCTATTGGATTTAGGGTTTGAGATCTGGTTGGCCTATAGGGCTAAGGTTCTGTTTGGTTCCTAGGGCTAGGTTTTTTTTTTTTTTTATCCTGGGCTTTTGGTTTGGGTTCTGATTGGGTGTTACGGCTGTTATTGGGGGATAGGGCCAGGCCGCCCCTTTGTTCTAGTATATGGGGCTAGAGCTCCTACTGGCCAAAGGTCACCTGACCTCAGTTATTTAACTCTAGGGCTCCGGGCATCTTAGCCCGGGCATCGAGGCTAGGGGCAGTTGCCTGTCTGTGCCAGTTTCGGCTGGGTCTGGCCTAGGTCCAGAAATGGTGCCCTTTTACCTTTTTTTACCATTTACCAGCCAACACCTCAACCCATCAATATCCTCATACATAGCACTCATCAAATGCACACTACTCATTTACCACAAACAAACCCTATCCACATTTCAATTTGACAACCATAGCAAACCCCCACAACCCACACCTATACACCCTTCTGCCCCCAACTCCCATACAACAGCACCACTCACAAACCACCATTCTGTCCTTTTCCAATATCACATCACTGACAAACCCACATTATACACAGCCTTAATCCCTTAAAACACACTCCCTGTTCATACAAAAGACCAGCTCTATCCTCTGCTTGCTTTTAACAGACCTCTTTCCACCACCACCAAACCTATACTCAACCCTCCCTATTATCATCCACCAACACCCTCCTCCTAGTTTTTAACAAATACAACCAAACAAACCTTACACTTCACCACATATCTCTTCCAGCTATCAAATCCAACTCAAACACTCATACCTCCTGTCCATCTCCTCTCACACACACCATTTACACTCTTTTCCAATGCACATCACCACCCTCTTTACCATTCAACTTCCACTCACCAACAGTACTTATACACTTATCATTTACAGAAATTCACTATATCAATACCTCAATCTTAATAACTTCACAAAAACAAAACACACACACCAGCACATCAAAATCTCACAATGTCATACTATATTCAGATACAAAATAGAAACATAAACCCACTACCACCATCATGACTAGACAAATACAGATTCTAAACCATCTTTACACACAAATTCTCTATCTTCATCAACACCTACCACAAATTCCCCAACACAACTCTCATGCACTCTTTCATCCATGGCACAATTTAGAGCCTTAAAACATAACCCACATGCGTCCCCCACCATCCTTAACCAATACACTTTCCACTCCAAACAGACACAAACAAAATAAACATGCCACCTTTTACAACTTCACATCTTCTTTTCTACTAGACAGACAACAATACTACTCTACAAAAACATAGCTCACCAACTCACTCTCAACCACCATCTCGACCACCTACACATGCCTTCTAAGCTGGATGGGGATTCCGATACTATTCCTATCCTCATACAGTTAATGCCAGCACTAATAATACACCTTCTATAAGTGCAAAGAATACTTCTCACTTCTAAAAAATAAAGTCACACCATCAAAACACAATCTATAGACTACCTACTAAGCAATGCCTGATCACTCTCTAAAAACAAGCACATCTAGGACCTACTCACTGACACAACCTGACTTACTCTTCACAACTGAATCGTGGTTAGTAAACGACATGGCTCCAGTGTTGCATGAAGCCATTCCTCCGGGCTACCAAAATGTCACACAAAAGTGTATAGGCAAAAGGGGAGGTGGACTAGCTGTTATAGTCAAGGAAACAAATCTCACTAAAGCGGACAACATTTACATACAAGGTTGTGAGGTCCTCATCAACAGATGCAAACCATCAACTTCCAGTAGCTTCCTCCTCCTTTACAGACCACCAGCTAGCAATGCAACATTCTCAGACACAGTTTCAAACCTGATGACACTACACTCCAACCTATGCATTCATGGTGACCTAAACATATTGCAATGTATGAATACAGAGCATATTACTCCTGACAAGTCACAGACGTGCTTTTGGTGAGTAGCACGCTACCCTGGAGCCCAAAGGTGGATTAGTGGTGGATTTGTAGAGGGAAATATAAATTGTTACTAGGAATGGTAGACATGCAAGCCTGCTAATTGGATGAATAGGACAGAGGATGGATAGAGGAGAGAAGAATTTTGAAAGGATTATTTGGGAGCTCATAGAATTATAAGAGGTTTAGGAGGAGTTAGAGCATGTTAATTGGATGGACAGGATAAAGGATGGATACAAGAGGGAAGAGTTTGGGAAGGGTTATTTGAGAGTTCAGAGTAGTACAAGAGCTTAGGAATTAGTCAAAGAGGAGGCAGGGGATATTTTAGAATAGGAATAGGATTAGTCAAATAGTGGTGATTTGATGAGGTTTGTGGAGATTAGCTATTTTTCTACTTCTGTGCAGTGAGAGGAAAATATATAAATATGAAGCCACATGACCACATCTAAGAGGCGTGCATGCATACATACATAGAGATTTGGCTTATATAAGGTTGATCTGGGGTCTTTTGTTTGTTAACTAGGATGTTCTCTGGTGCTCACTTATTCAATGGTGCAGTCAGATGTGTCCAGACTTCTCTTGCCAACCTGAATGGGGAGGAAGAGATCATGCCTGTGTTTGCAAGAGCCATATCTTGAGGTTACTTCAGAAGACCATGAGGGTGGGAGAGGTTCTGAGGTCTTGCGGGAGGTCATTCCAGGTCCTGGCTGCAAGGTACTAGATGAAGCATCCTTAGCTTCTGGCCTTTTTGATGTGAGGGAGGTGTGCTCTTGCCTGGGATGCAGATAGAAGGTGTTTCTCTGATACGAAAGGTCAGTCTGTCCAGACTTCGCTGACAGACTGCATAATATATTGAGCCAGTTAAACTGGATGAAGAAATGGTGTGAAATTACTATAGCCTGATGCCCAGGACATATTGTTTGAGGCCAAGAACAACATTTTATGTTTACTTTGTCCTTGAGACAAGTAGGCCAAACCCCATGTAGCACTAAACCTTTGGCTGCCACTTTACATTACCACATTATAGAACATTATGGTTCATTATTGCAAAGCCTTTATCATTAGGATGAGAGCTGTAAACAAATGTTGTATGCTCGGACTGCACTATTGACTGTGGTTCCAGGAAAAAAAAAAAAAAAAAATGAAAAGAAAAGTGTACACGTTTGCAAAGTGAAACAATAAGAGGCTATGTATGAAACTCCCAAAATGCTTTCTGATTAAATGCAAGTATTTGCAGAAGTCTGAAAGCAAGATTGAGGATTCTCTGCTGTCAAAAGACGTTCACAGAAAAAGGCAACTCGGAACAAAATGTTTTGCTAAACTACTGTGAAATTTTAGGTACAATTTCTTTGAAGCATTATTTAGTAAGATGTATTGATGCATGCTGGTATTTCCAAAAAACATATTCATAATGAAAATCAGTGGCGCCTTTTTTCCTAGTGGAATGCGCTCTTGGTGTAATAGGTAGATCTCGTTTTGCTTTTAATATAGCAAGTTTGAATACATTTCACTATCCATCTGGCAATGCCTTGTTTGGATATAGGATTTCCTGCACGAGGTTTTCGGAAGGTTACAAACAATTGTTTTGTTTTGCGAAACAGTTTTGTTCTGTCAATGTAATAGATTAGTGCTCTTTTTAGGTCTAATGTATGTAAGGCTCTTTCGGCTACTGAGTCTGGTTGTGGAAAGAAGACTGGGAGTTCCACTGTTTGGCTTAGGTGGAATGGTGATATAACTTTTGGGATTTGTACGGAGAACCACTTTATGTTTATGTATTTGTATAAAGGGTTCTTGTATCGTGAATGCTTGTATCTCACTTACTCTTCTAAGAGATGTGATACTTAACTTGGAAGGTAGCCTTCCTAGTAGCTATTACATTTCACAAGAGTGCATGGGTTTAAATGGTGGTCCCATGAGTCGTGTTAATACGATGTTAAGGTTCCACGAAGGTACTGGTGGTGTTCTCGGGGGTATGATTCTCTTTAATCCCTCCATAAATGCTTTGATAACTGGGATTCTAAAAAGCGATGTAGAATGTGTAATCTGCAGATAGAATACATCTCACAGCAATATCTGCCTAATAGAAGAGAATGCTAGTTCAGACTTTTGTAAGTGTAATAAGTAACTTACAATGTTCTTTGCAGAAGCATGGAGTGGTTGAATTTGATTATTGTGGCAGTAGTAAACAAATCTTTTCCATTTGTTTGCATAACAATGTCTTGTAGTAGGTTTCCTAGCTTGTTTAAGGACCTCCATACATTCTTGTGTACGGTCTAAGTGTCTAAATTCTAAGACTTCAGGAGCCAGATTGCGCGATGCTGGATTCGGGTGTCTGACCTGTTGTTTGTGTTGAGTTAACAGATCTGGCCTATTTGGTAATTTGACGTGAGGTACTACTGATAGGTCCAGCAGTGTTGTGTACTACAGTTGGCGAGCCCAGGTTGGTGCTATGAGTAGTAGTTTGAGTCTGTTTTGACTCAGTTTGTTTACCAGATAAGGAATGAGTGGGAGACGGGGAAAAGCGTGAGCAAATATCCCTGACCAACTGATCCATAACGCATTGCCCTTGGACAGAGGGTGTGGGTACCTGGACGCAAAGTTTTGGCATTTTGCATTTTCTTTTTTTGCGAATAGGTCTATTTTTGGTGTTCCCCAGCATCGAAAGTAATCTTGTAGGATCTGGGGATGAATTTCCCATTTGTGTGTTTGTTGGTGATCTCGACTGAGATTGTCGGCTAACTGGTTTTGAATGCCTGGGATGTATTGTGCTATTAGGCAAATGTGATTGTGAATCACCCAATGCCAAATTTATTTGTGCTAAGAGGCACAGTTGTGACGAGTGTGTCCCTCCTTGTTTGTTGAGGTAATACATTGTTGTCATGTTGTCTGTTTTGACAATAATGTGTTTGTGGGCTATCAGTGGTTGAAATGCTTTCAATGCTAGAAACACTGTTAACAGTTCTAACTGATTTATGTGCAGTTGTTTTTGTTGAATGTCCCATTGTCCCTGTATACTGTGCTGGTTGAGGTATGCTCCCCACCCCATCATGGAAGCATCTGTTGTGATCACGTATTGAGGCACTGGGTCTTGGAATGGCCGCCCTTGTTTTAAATTTATAGGGTTCCACCTTTGAAACGAGAAGTGTCACTGGCAGTCTATCAACACTAGATCTTGGAGTTGACCCTGTGCTTGTGTCCATTGTTTTGCTAGGCACTGTTGTAAGGGCCGCATGTGTAGTCTTGCGTTTGGGACAATGGCTATGCATGAAGACATCATGCCTAGAAGTTTCATTACAAACTTCACCTGGTAGTGTTGGTTTGGCTGCATGTTTAATGCTATATTTTGGAAAGCTTGTATCCTTTGCGGACTTTGAGTGTCAATCGCCTTTTGTGTGTTGAGTGTTGCTCCCAAGTACTGTTGTATCTGGGATGGTTGCAGAGGTGATTTTTGGTAATTTATAGAAAACCCTAGTTTATGTAGAGTTTCTATAACGTATTGCGTGTGAAGAAGACACTGTTGCTGAGTGCTGTTTTTATTAACCGTATGGGAATACGTGCATGTGCTGTCTCCTTATATGAGCGGCTACTACTGCAAGACATTTTGTGAATACCCTTGGGGATGTTGTTATCCCGAACGGTAACACCTTGAATTGGTAATGCACGCCCTGGATTACAAACCTTAAGTATTTCCTGTGAGAAGGATGTATGGGTATGTGGAAATATGCATCGTTGAGATCTAACGTTGACATGTAGTCCTGTTTTTTGAGCAAGGGAATCACGTCTTGAAGTGTTACCATGTGGAAGTGATTTGATTTGATGTAGAGATTCAGCGTTCTGAGGTCTAATATGGGTCTCAACGTTTTGTCTTTCTTTGGAATAAGGAAATATAGGGAGTAGACACCTGTTCCTTTTTGATGGTTGGGTACTAGTTCTATTGCTTGTTTTTGTAACAATGCTTGGACTTCTAGTTGTAACAGATCTAAGTGTTTTTTGGACATATTGTGTGCTCTTGGGGGCACATCTGGTGGGAAATTTATGAATTCTATGCAATAACCATGTTGGATAATGGCTAGGACCCATGCGTCCGTAGTTATGTTTGTCCAGTTTTTGTAGGATGCAGTAAGTCTCCCCCCCCACTGGTGTTAAGTGTTGGGGGTTTGTGACATTGAAGTAACTGTTTGGCTGGAGTTGTTTTAGGGGTTTGGAATTTTCCCCTTGCTCATGGGAATTGACCACCCCTGTAAGAGCCTCAAAACCCTCCTCTCTGGTACTGCCCCTGATAGGTGGGTCTGGCTTGTGAGGTGGAAGGCTCTGGGGTTTGGGTACGAAACCCCCCTCTAAACTGTGGCCTTCTAAAAGTGCCTCTGCTTTGTGGAGCGCGTCCATGGCTTTGGCCGTGTGTCCCTTTTTAGTTTCTCAAATGCCATGTCCACCTCCGGCCCAAACAATTGTTCCTGGTTAAAAGGCATATTTAAACACAGCTTGCTGGATTGCCGGTTTAAAACCTGAGCTCCGTAACCATGCATGCCTGCGAATGGTTACTGCAGTGTTCACTGTCCTTGCTGCTGTGTCTGCAGAGTCCAGTGCAGACCTTATCTGGTTGTTGGAAATTGCTTGTCCTTCAACAACCTGATGGTCACGTTTCTGGTGTTCCTTGGGAAAGTGCTGTATTATATGTTGCATCTCGTCCCAGTGTGCCCTGTCGTAGCGAGCCAGTAGAGCTTGCGAGTTTGCAATTCGCCATCGATTGGCTGCTTCTGCTGCCACTCGTTTGCCGCAGCATCGAACTTCCGACTTTCCATGTCGGGCAGTGGTGCGTCTCCTGATGATTGGGATTTTGCCCTCTTCCTTGCTGCTCCCACGACCACCGAATCTGGTGTCAGTTGCTGTGTTATAAACACAGGGTCTGTTGGGGGAGGTTTGTATTTTTTCTCCACCCTAGGCGTGATAGCTCTGCCTTTCACAGGGTCCTGGAAGACTTGTTTTGCGTGCTTGAGCATGCCTGGGAGCATTGGCAGACTTTGGTAGGAACTGTGGGTGGATGCCAAGGTGTTAAATAGGAAGTCATCCTCTATTGGCTCCGAATGCATTGCTACATTGTGGAATGCAGCTGCTCTTGATAACACCTGCGTGTATGCAGTGCTGTCCTCTGGAGGGGACAGCCTCGCCGGGTAACAATCTGGACTGTTATCAGAGACCGGTGCATCATACAAGTCCCAAGCATCCAGGTCATCCTGCGTCATCCCCATATGTGTTGGTGACTGCATTGGGGGTGTTGTTACTGGGGACAGCTGTGGCGAATGTAGTGGAGAAGGCTGTGGCGAAAACTTTGGTGGTGGTGTTTTGTCTCTAGCCACTTTTGCCTATGGCTGCATTTCTGACCCTTGAAATGCCAGCTTTCTTTTAATTGGAGGAAGAGTTTGAATTTTGCCAGTCTCTTTCTGGATGTGCAGTCTCCTTTGAGTATGGTCTGGTTCCCCCATACTTATTTCCTGCTCAAATCTATGTTGTTGCATTTGGCTGGATAGTCCATGCTCTTCCGTGTAAGAGCCTACTTTCGGCTCCGAGGCTGCCTTTTTCGGTACTGAAGGTTTGGAAACAGTCTTTTTCGTTTCCGAAACAAATTTCTTTACTTTGGGTGTGTCGAATCTCGGAGTCGAGATCGTTCGGAGCCGGAATCTCGACCAGAGTCGGATGTTTTCGGCAGTTGTGAGGCCTTTTTCGTGGCCGATGGTTGGTCAAGGTTTTTGATGGGTAAAGCCATGGCCTGTTGGCGGTGGCATCCCCTTGGCCTTTATGATCTTGGAGTGAGTCTTGGAAAGGGCAGTTTTACTCAGTTTTCTGAGATGTTGTCGGTAGCTCACTTTCGGAGTCGTCCGAGTCTGTCCCTTGTATGGAGATTCTTTCCTCCTCCTCGACGTCGATCTGTTCTGTCGGTGTCAACGCCATTTGCAGTCTTCTGACTCTTCGATCGCGTAGGGTCTTTTTTCGATCTAAATGCCCGGCAGGCCTCGCAGGTATCCTCCCTGTGTTCCGGTGATAGACACAGGTTACAGACCAAGTGTTGGTCTGTATAAGGATACTTCGCATGGCAATTCGGGCAGAAGCGGAAGGGGGTCCAGTCCATTAGTTTCATTGATGGACGCGGTCGGGCCTACCAGGCCCTGCTGAAGAGCGGAAGCCCCAAAGGGCCGCCGGAGCGCTTCTTCTATCGGTGTCGATATCCTAACACTAAACCGGTACCGAACACGAACGATACAGTAACATTTTCGATAATTAGCTAACTTTCCCGATTTGAAATACTGAGCGAAGAGGAACATGTCCGAACCCGATGGCGGAAAGCAAACAATCTAAGATGGAGTCGAGGCTCATGCGCAATGGAGCCGAAAGGGAGGAGTCCCTCGGTCTCGTGACTCGAAACGACTTCTTCGAAGAAAAACAACTTGTAACACTGAGCCCAACACTAGATGGCAGGATAATGCACAGCATGTGTATCTGCAGCTACACATACCATCAAACACAGCAATTCATTTGGTCAAATATAAAGAGTGAAAAATAGGTATCAATGACACCTTTGTATTTCCAAAATGGGCACAAGATAAGGAGTTTAGAAGCAGTAGTTATTTGCCAAATCTGGATTTGGGGGTCCCCCATATGTTCTGCTCTACCTCAGACTAAGGAGACAAAAGGAATGCCAAGAATGCAGCACTCTTAGTCTGCTGAGTAATGAATTTAAGACATTTCTCAAGTTTCATGCAAAGAGACAATAACATGAGCTTTTATTTCAAAGGCAGTAACACAAGTTAAATTCTGAAAATAACCACAGCAGTGAAATAATGATCACAGAGCTCAACAATTTACATGACGGTGTGTAAAGCTAAGCACAGCACAAAATGGGAGTCAATGGTCAAGATGGAGACAGTGATTAAATACATATAGCATTACACCATACTAGCATTGTGAATTACAGGGCATTTGTCAAAATGTCGTCTTTCTTACACACCTGTCTTACATTGGAAGGAAAGAATTTAGAGAAAGACAACTGGCAATAACACTTGTTCTTCTATTCTGTGTTCCCCCAAGTCTCCCAATAAAAATTCAACCCCACTTGTGTGGGTAGGCCTAGGGCCCGCGACAGGAAATGCCCCAAAATACAACGTGGACACAACGTTTTTCTAATGAAAACGTATTTTTTTTTAAATCAAAGTGCCTAGCTGTAAATTTTGGCCTCTAGCTCAGACGGCACCTAGGGAAATCTACTAAACCTGTGCATTTTTCTTAAAACTAGACACCTAAGGGAATCCTGGAAGGGTTGACTTGTGGGGCTCACTGGGTTCTGTTCCCCAGAATCCTCTGCAAACCTCAAACGTTTGCTAAGAAGAAAACAATATATACAAACGATGTGCGGAAATCTGTTTTCAGGAAATATTTCTACATAACCAAATAAAGCGTTTGGATTGTTTTGATACTATTAAAACCATTGTTTCCATTACACTTCAGAATTACAAAACACAGGTTTTCCTAACTGCCATTTAACAAAATGTTTGTACAGTTCATTTACAAGCTATTTAAATGGGTTAGAAAGATTTGACATCCTACAGACTGCCTTGTCAGACAGTTCACTTTACAAAATCCTCTTAATTTGCAATAATAGAAAGAAAAGTAAAATATAATTTGTAAGAAGACATCAGCTTAGACTTGACCTGATGTAAAGGTATCTTTATTGCTCATTTACTTTCTGAATGAAAAGAACACCTGTCCTTTGTCAGCTCAAGCTCTCTCACCAGCAAGGACCCATAGGCCCTAAAGATAGTTGGCCCTGATAAAATATGACTCACCACAGCGAGTGGGTGAGTAGATTTTTCAAGTCCCGATTTGTACTCTGAGAAAGAACGACCTGGAGATAGCATTTCTTTTATATGAAGCAGTATTGTTAGTCTTTCTGCCGTGACAATATTGGCTAAAAGGCGAAGTCTAAAACCAGTCTGCTTTTGACATTCTAGTCAGTCGTGACGGAACCATATGCTGGCATTCTCCACTTTGTATGGATTATCCCAACCCAAGAGATTCTTACCCAGTTATGGTACCAAGGCCAAGATGATTTTACAGAACAGCTGGGTGAGGACTTGAGAAATGAGCCTCATCAGCCACTGGAGGGCTAAGAATATCCTATTGACTGACCTCATCAGAGTAGCGCTTCCCTCACTCTGAAGAGTGCAACCTACATCTTGGCTCACCAATTCTTCATGTTCGTGGCTTTCCTGTAAAAGTTCTTCACCCCAGAGCTTTTTGTAGAGTTTTAGTTTTTCCTATAATTATGTCACTTCTGGTATTTATGTAGGAGACATCTGTCACCAGTGACATTTTAATACTCAAACTGTCTGGAGTGAGTACAGTCAAACTTGCATGTTTGGATAAATTGTGGGTTGTAGAATGCCCATGGTGTAAAGAAAGTTGTAAACAGCTCCTTACTAGTAAAGGAATTAATGACAATGCCTACTTTGTGCTAAAAGTGTTTGACAGACCCAATATGCCTCATCCAAAAACTAACATAACTGACCTAGACACTCTCAATCTACATCAGATCATCCACAAACACATTTCTGGACACTTCCTATATGACATTGTTTGCAAATCCAGAACTAGTTACCTTGTTAAAAGATTACTCCAGTCATGTGCCAGACTAACATCTGGTAGCTTTCCAACACAAAACACCACAAATCAACACACCCATGGCCACCTTACTTGCATCTACCTATCAAATGCAGAACAAACTCAATTTTGGATACTTATAAACAGAACGAACATCCAATGCTTATCTAGACACAATACATTTTGTTCAAAAGCTTTATGAGTGGTTCCAGGAATCTTTTGATCTACTAATACCACTAAGAACAATTTAACAGAACACAATAAAACAAGTACCTTGGAGGAATGCAGAACTAAAGAAGATAAAACAACTAATTGCAAAGCAGCAACACACCTGACTCAAAACAAAAAGCAATCAAGACAAAATTCACCTTTCCAAAGTTACCAGAGTATAAAGTGAATACTGAAACAAAAGAAGAGAAATCTGTACTATTCAGACAGAATTCAAAAGGCTAAATGTGCAAATAAGAATTTCATAAAAGCAGCTCATCCCATTATACAAGAATTTGCTGACAAATTAGCAAATCATTACACAACCAAAGCGGACATGTTAGACTTGTATTTAAAACAAAGTCAAACCACCAGCACCAACCCGTTTCCAACAATCCCAATCCAGCTTCTGCATTCCTTCAAACAACAAACACAAAGTGAATTAATGAATCTTGTCAAAGCAAGCAGGCCAGCTGGCAGCCCTTCTGACCCTTGTCCACCACAAATCTTCAAGAACTTTTTTAACTACCTCTCTTGCCACAGCATTAAGAAGACTCATCAATAATTATTTAACTACAGTAATATTTCCAGAAGACTTACAAAAAGGCATACAAACACTCATTTAAAACAAAAAATAAATAAAATAAAACTTGACCCACATGACCCCCAACAACTACAGACCAAATACAAATGGATTTTTCCTGGGCAGACTGATGGAAAGAGCAACATTCACCCAGATGTCACAATTCATTGAAGAAAACTCGGTACATTGACGTCCAAACAGGATTCTGCCCAGGAAGAGGCACAGAATATGCGCTAATCGCCATCTGAGATGACCCATAAACACAGTAGACTGGAACCGGGTAGCTGCACTACCTCTCTTAGATCTCCCAGCTGCCTTCCACACAGATGACCATAACATTGTAATCCGAAGTCTCTACAAAGATGACAAAGAGGGGACTGCTCTCGACTGGATCACACCATTCCTTCAAAACAGAATGTCAGCCGTACTCCCTCTTTCTCAGGCAAACCATATTTCACAAAAACAAGGCTCCCCTAACACTATCAATTCACCTATGCTTTTCATATCTACAAGAAGTTATTACAGTCAATAATCACTGAATTTCAGCTCACATTCTATAAATATGCAGATGACAGACAAATACTTCTTAATTTGGAAAGCCCCAAAGACATTGGAAATTCACAAATCTTCAGTTGTCTCAGGGCTGTTGATCAGTGGATGACAGAGCGGTCTCAAATTGGACACTTACAAAACGGAAATATTCACATGCGGTGATTGGAAAAATTATGACCTACTCAGTGCCTTACCTGACAATCAGGGATCACAAGAAGTAAGAAACCTTGGGTTTACCATGGACATCAAACTATCAATGAATGTCCAAGTGGATAAGGTAGCAAGATCAAGCTTTGTTACTATGAAAACTCTCGGCTGCATGTTCTCCCAGATAGGATTTACACACGAAGTCAATGCTACTTACTATCTCTTTTGTTCCATCTTGTTCGGTCTAAACTTAACTATGCCAATGGCCTCTACAATGGATCATCTTTATCAACTATGAAAATACTACATAATTCAGAATTCTGCTGCCAGACTACTCCTGCATGTAAAGTTACAAACCTTTATTTCCCTCGTCTTGCGGGCCTTACCCGGACTACTAGTTGCAGAAGATCCACCTTCAAGCTGCTTTGTATCACCCACAAAGCAAGACATGGAACAGGACCACTTTTCACCAGGGATAAAATCAAAAAATACATTCAACAAAAGAACCTCATCTCGAGATTGGCACTTTGGCTCAAAACTCCTGCATACAAGAATAAATAACCAATGGGTGGTTCATCTTTCTCTATTCAAGGAGCCAAACTAAGTAATTCACTACCCCTAAACCTAAGATCCACTCATAACTATCTTCAGAACACTACTCAAGAGCTGCCTCTTTCCTACAGAACCACTATACTCAAACACAAATGTACAGCCTATCCCTGGGTATGAAAACATTTATAATTTGATTATATGTATTTGGATATGTGCAATTACTTATACAAATACATATCCTTTAGTTTAAAGACATATAGATATTCTTTAGGTCTACTTAACAAATGTATATATTACGTATGATTATATATATATATATATATATATATATATATAAACTTCCTGATAGCGTGCCGATCCTGCTCCAAAACGTCAGCGGTGCTCGTCTGCTACCGAGCGCTACCTCGCTTGTAATTCCACACTTGATTCCCTTGGTAAAGAGAAAGACAGCACTCTGCGGGCATTTTAATTCATCCGGGTTTATTGCCACAAAAGGAAAGAACGCGTTTCGGCGTTGCCACCTTCATCAACTTCTTATTCGCCATTTTGTTTTCCCTCATAGATATCACATGATCGCTATGTTAAATCCCAATCACTATTACCAACAATTTGTTTTACAATTGGACTCTCCATCATAACACTCTATAATTTATACTGGTTACCATGTGGATAATTGCACAAATCTTACTTTAATACAGATTACCCATTTGTAAAACATAAACCTTAATGACCCAAATGGACTCAAGTGTGGAATATATATATATATATATATATATATATATATATATATATATAAACAAACACACACACACATATATATCACTTATCCAGTGTACATCTGTTTGTGGCATATAGTGCTGCAGGTTCACATGCTTTAAGTCAACCATCTAGTGTTGGGCTCAGAGTGTTTCAAGTTGTTTTTCTTCGAAGAAACAAGATCGAGTGACGAGAGCGAGTGACGAGAGCGAGTGACGAGAGCGAGTGACGAGAGCGAGTGACGAGAGCGAGTGACGAGAGCGAGTGACGAGAGCGAGTGACGACTACTCTCAGTGCTAGTGCACATGAGCACTGAGTCCTTTGTTGGATTGTTTTCCCGCAGGAGGGTGAATTAAGGAGTGAAGAAATGTATATGTACATATATAATAAGAAAAGAAGATGTCCATGCAATGTATATACATATTTACATAAAGTACCACAACGACTACAGGCTTCCGAGGAGGAGGGAGGGCGCATGTAAATCTGCAGCACTACACGCCACTTACAGATGTACACTTGGTAAGTGACATTTATATTCAATGGTATGCGTAGCTGCAACTCCACATGCTTTGCATAGACTGAAAAGCAGTCCCCTCCTAAAATAAGCGGTGGCTAGCCTGTAGCAGTTGGAGTAGTTTGAAATAGTGTTTTAAGCACTGCTTGACCAGCATTTGCTTGTTGGCGAGATAGCACATTCACACAGTAGTGTTTAGTAAATGTGTGTGGTGTGGACCATGTAGCTGCTTTGCATATGTCTGCCATTGGTATATTTCCTAAGAATGCCATTGAAGCTCTGTTCTTTCTAGTAGAATGTGCTTTAGGAGTTACTAATAGTTGCCTTTTAGCTTTAAGATAGCAAGTTTGAATACACTTTACTATCCATCTGGCCACTCCTTGCTTTGAAATAGGATTACCCTTATGAAGCTGTTGAAAAGCCACAAAAAGTAGTTTACATTTTCTAAAATCTTTTCTTTTTTTCTATATAATACGAGAGCTCTTTTGAGATCAAGAGTATGGAGAGCTCTTTCAGCAACTGAATCTGGTGGTAGAAAGAAGCCTGGAAATTCCACTGACTGATGTAAAATGGTGAAACTACTTTGGGTAGAAATTTTGGATTTGTCCTAAGTACTATTTTGTGTTTGTGAATTTGGAAGAAAGGTTCTTCTAAGGTGAATGCTTGAATTTCCCTAACTCCTTAAGGAAGTAAGTGCTACCAGGAAAGCAACTTTCCATGAGAGCATTTGAAGAGCGTAAGAATGCAAGGGTTCAAATGGTGGACCCATAAGCTTTGTGAGCACAATGTTAAGATTCCAGGCAGGAGCTGGTGGAACTCTAAGTGGAGTAACTCTTAAGGCCTTCCATAAAAGCTTTTATGACAGGAATTCTAAACAGAGAAGTATGCTGTTTTGGAGGGAGGCTGATATTGCTGTTAAATGAATTTTAATAGATGAATATTGTAAGGAAATGCCTCCTTGGCATGGTTACCCCCTGACTTTTTGCCTTTGCTGATGCTATGTTTTGAATTGAAAGTGTGCTGAGGCCTGCTAACCAGGCCCCAGCACCAGTGTTCTTTCCCTAACCTGTACTTTTGTATCCACAATTGGCAGACCCTGGCATCCAGATAAGTCCCTTGTAACTGGTACTTCTAGTACCAAGGGCCCTGATGCCAAGGAAGGTCTTATGCCACCCTGGAGACCTCTCACTCAGCACAGACACACTGCTTGCCAGCTTGTGTGTGCTAGTGAGAACAAAACGAGTAAGTCGACATGGCACTCCCCTCAGGGTGCCATGCCAGCCTCTCACTGCCTATGCAAGTATAGGTCAGCCACCCCTCTAGCAGGCCTTACAGCCCTAAGGCAGGGTGCACTATACCATAGGTGAGGGTACCAGTGCATGAGCATGGTACCCCTACAGTGTCTAAACAAAACCTTAGACATTGTAAGTGCAGGGTAGCCATAAGAGTATATGGTCTGGGAGTCTGTTTTGCACGAACTCCACAGCACCATAATGGCTACACTGAAAACTGAGAAGTTTGGTATCAAACTTCTCAGCACAATAAATGCACACTGATGCCAGTGTACATTTTATTGCAAAATACACCCCAGAGGGCACCTTAGAGGTGCCCCCTGAAACTTAACCGACTGTCTGTGTAGGCTGACTAGTTCCAGCAGCCTGCCACACTAGAGACATGTTGCTGGCCCCATGGGGAGAGTGCCTTTGTCACTCTGAGGCCAGTAACAAAGCCTGCACTGGGTGGAGATGCTAACACCTCCCCCAGGCAGGAGCTGTAACACCTGGCGGTGAGCCTCAAAGGCTCACCCCTTTGTCACAGCACCGCAGGACACTCCAGCTAGTGGAGTTGCCCGCCCCCTCCGGCCCCGGCCCCCACTTTTGGCGGCAAGGCCGGAGAAAATAATGAGAATAACAAGGAGGAGTCACTGGCCAGTCAGGACAGCCCCTAAGGTGTCCTGAGCTGAGGTGACTAACTTTTAGAAATCCTCCATCTTGCAGATGGAGGATTCCCCCAATAGGGTTAGGATTGTGACCCCCTCCCCTTGGGAGGAGGCACAAAGAGGGTGTACCCACCCTCAGGGCTAGTAGCCATTGGCTACTAACCCTCCAGACCTAAACACGCCCTTAAATTTAGTACTTAAGGGCTTCCCTGAACCTAAAGATTTAGATTCCTGCAACAACAAGAAGGACTGCCTAGCTGAAAACCCCTGCAGAGGAAGACCAGAAGACAACAACTGCCTTGGCTCCAGAAACTCACCGGCCTGTCTCCTGCCTTCCAAAGAACTCTGCTCCAGCGACGCCTTCCAAAGGGACCAGCGACCTCTGAATCCTCTGAGGACTGCCCTGCTTCGACGACGACAAGAAACTCCCGAGGACAGCGGACCTGCTCCAAAAAGACTGCAACTTTATCCAAAGGAGCAGCTTTAAAGAACCCTGCAATCTCCCCGCAAGAAGCGTGAGACTTGCAACACTGCACCCGGCGACCCCGAATCGGCTGGTGGAGAACCAACACCTCAGGGAGGACCCCCGGACTACTCTACGACTGTGAGTACCAAAACCTGTCCCCCCTGAGCCCCCACAGCGCCGCCTGCAGAGGGAATCCCGAGGCTTCCCCTGACCGCGACTCGCTGAAACCTAAGTCCCGACGCCTGGAAAAGACCCTGCACCCGCAGCCCCCAGGACCTGAAGGACCGGACTTTCATTGCAGAAGTGACCCCCAGGAGTCCCTCTCCCTTGCCCAAGTGGAGGTTTCCCCGAGGAAGCCCCCCCTTGCCTGCCTGCAGCGCTGAAGAGATCCCTTGATCTCTCATTGACTTCCATTGCGAACCCAACGCTTGTTCTAACACTGCACCTGGCCGCCCCCGCGCCGCTGAGGGTGAAATTTCTGTGTGGGCTTGTGTCCCCCCCGGTGCCCTACAAAACCCCCCTGGTCTGCCCTCCGAAGACGCGGGTACTTACCTGCTGGCAGACTGGAACCGGGGCACCCCCTTCTCTCCATTGGAGCCTATGCGTTTTGGGCACCACTTTGAACTCTGCACCTGACCGGCCCGGAGCTGCTGGTGTGGTCACTTTGGGGTTGCTCTGAACCCCCAACGGTGGGCTACCTTGGACCAAGAACTGAACCCTGTAAGTGTCTTACTTACCTGGTAAAACTAACAAAAACTTACCTCCCCCAGGAACTGTGAAAATTGCACTAAGTGTCCACTTTTAAAATAGCGATTTGTGAATAACTTGAAAAGTATACATGCAATTGAAATGATTCAAAGTTCCTAATGTACTTACCTGCAATACCTTTCAAACAAGATATTACATGTTAAATTTGAACCTGTGGTTCTTAAAATAAACTAAGAAAATATATTTTTCTATAACAAAACCTATTGGCTGGATTTGTCTCTGAGTGTGTGTACCTCATTTATTGTCTATGTGTATGTACAACAAATGCTTAACACTACTCCTTGGATAAGCCTACTGCTCGACCACACTACCACAAAATAGAGCATTAGTATTATCTCTTTTTACCACTATTTTACCTCTAAGGGGAACCCTTGGACTCTGTGCATGCTATTCCTTACTTTGAAATAGCACATACAGAGCCAACTTCCTACAAATATGCACAATATCCTTTTTGTAAGTAAAGCAAATAACATACAATTTCATGTACTGATGCTTTAAGTGGATCAATGTTTTAGGGTTGACAGTAATATACAAAACGTTTCCATTCACCTGCATAGCACTGCCTGGTTGTAGGTTTACGTGCTTCCTTCCGAATGTCCATACGTTCTGATGGAAGCTGTAGATAACCAAACTATGACCTCAGGAGCCAAATCGCCAGGTTGAGCATACTGGGATTGGGATGCCTGATTTGACCTTTGTTATGAGTCAACAGGTCTGGTCTGTTTGGGAGTTTGTGATGTGGTACTACAGATAGATCCAACAGGGTTGTGTACCTGTGTTGACGTGCCCATGTAGGAGTATCATAGTGAGGGACGTGTGACGATCTTGTTGACCAGAAATAGAATTAGTGAGAGAGGGAAAAGCGTATATCCCTAACCAATTGTTGCATAGAGCATTGCCCTTGGATCAATGGTGTGAGTATCTGGATGAGACGTCTGGGCATTTTGCGTTTATGCTTGTTGCGAAAAGGTCTGTGTTTGAAGTTCCCCACATATGAAAGCACTGTTGTATTACTTGTGGGTTAATCTCCCATTTATGTTTTTGTTGCTGCGTCCAGCTTAAGAGGTCCGCCAATTGGTTGTGTATCCCTGGGATATTATCTGCAAGTAGGTGAAAGCGACTGTGAATTGTCTACTTCCAAATTGTCTGTACTAGAAGGGACAATTGGGATGAGTGTCCACCCCCGCCCACTGTTTTTGCAGATAATACATCGTTGTCATGTTGTCTGTCCTTATTAACACTGTCTTGTGTGTGATCTGTGGCTGGAATGCTTTGAGTGCTAAGAACACTGCCAGAAATTCCAAGTGGTTAGGTGGTAAATCTGCTGGATTGAGTCCCATTCTCCCTGTATAGTAAGATTGATGAGATGGGCTCCCCAACCTGTCATTGAAGTATTTGTGGCACAGGGTCCTGAAATGGCAGCCCTTTTGATAAATTGGTGTGATTCCACCATTGCAGAGAGTTGCAAGTCTGGCGGTCCAACAGTTGACCGTGACTCAGACCATTTGTAGGAAGTTAGCTCTGTATATACTATTTCAATGTACGAAAGTGTGCACAGAGTCCAAGGGTTCCCCTTAGAGGTAAGATAGTGGCAAAATTAGATCATTCTAATGCTCTATTTTGTGGTAGTGTGGTCGAGCAGTAGGCTTATCAGAGGGTAGTGTTAAGCATTTTGTACAGCACTTGGGGGTGGGGGGGGAGAAATACAAGTAGGAACACAAAACCCACCCTCAGCGGCACAGGGGCGGCCGGGTGCAGTGTGCAAAAGCAGGCATCGGGTTTTGAACAGGATTCAATGGAGTGACCCGGGGGTCATTCTAGCGGTGCAGGCAGGCACAGGGGGGGCTTCTCGGGACAGCCACCACCTGGGCTAGGCAGAGGGTCGCCTGGGTGTCACTCCTGCGCTGAGGTTTGGTTCTTTCAGGTCCTGGGGGCTGCAGGTGCAGTGTTGGTTCCAGGCGTCAGGTCCCTTATTACAGGCAGTCGTGGTTAGGGGGAGCCTCTGAATTCTCTCTGAAGGTGTTGCTGTGGGGGTTCTGGGCGGTCCGTCTCTGGCTACTCATGGGCTCGCAGTCGCCGGGGAGTCCTTCCTGTGGTGTTTGTTCTCTGGATCTCAAGCCGAGTGCAGAGTGTGGAGTCTCACGATACAGACGGGAAACGTGCAGTCTTTGAAAGTGGCTTCTTTGTTGCAAAGAAGTAGCTGGTTTTGAGCAGGGCCGCTGCTCACTGGAGTTTCTTGGTCCTCTGAAGACAGGCCAGTAGGGCTGGGGTCAAAGCAGTTGTCATCCGTTTTCCCTGCAGGCTTGTAGGTCAGCAGTCCTTCTTGTTTCTTGAGGTTGTGTTCCTTCACGTTGCAGGAATCTGATTTCCTGGGATCTGGGTGCCCCTAAATACTGAATTTAGGGGTGTGTTTAGGTCTGGGAGGGCAGTAGCCCTCTTTGTACCTCCTCCCTGTGTGTGCGTGTGTGTGGGGGGAGGGGGAGCACATCCCTAATCCTATTGGGGAATCCTCCAAACTCAAGATGGAGGATTTCTAAAAGCAGGTGACTGGTGGACGACGACTACTTGTTTTTCTCATTATCTCCTCCAGCCTTGCCGCCAAAAGTGGGGGCAGTGGCCGGAGGGACGGGCATCTCCACTAGCTGGGATGCTCTGGGGCACTGGAACAAAAGGGGTGAGCCTTTGAGGGTCACCGCCAGGTTATACAGTTCCTTCAGGGGGAGGTGAGAAGCACCTCCACCCAGAGCAGGCTTTGTTTCTGTCCTCAGAGAGCACAAAAGTGCTCATCCCAGGTGAGCAGAAACTCGTCTCAGTGGCAGGCTGGCACTGACCAGTCAGTCCTAAACTGAAGGATTGGGTAAATTACAGGGGGCATCTTCTAATATGTCCTTGATGTGCATTTTGTAATAAATACAACACTGGCATCAGTGTGGGTTTATTATTCTGAGAAGTTCGATAACAAACTTCCCAGTATTCCGTGTAGCCATTATGGAGCTGTGGAGTTTGTTTTTGACAAACCCCCAGACCATATACTTAATATGGCCACACTGTACTTACAATGTCTAAGAATGGATTTAGACACTGTAGGGGCATATTGCTCATGCAGCTATGCCCTCACCTGTGGTATAGTGCACCCTGCCTTAGGGCTGTAAGGCCTGCTAGAGGGGTGACTTACCTATGCCACAGGCAGTATTCTGTGTGCATGGCACCCTGAGGGGGATGCCATGTCGACTTTTCCTTTTTCTCCCCACCAACACACACAATCTGCAATGGCAGTGTGCATGTGTTAGGTGAGTTGTCCCTAAGGATGGTACAACACATGCGGCAGCCCTTAGAGACCTTCCCTGGTCACAGGGCCCTTGGTACCACTGGTACCTTTTACAAGGGACTTATCTGTGTGCCAGGGGTGTGCCAATTGTTGAAACAGTGGTACATTTTTAGTGAAAGAACACTGGTGCTGGGGCCTGGTTAGCAGGGTCCCAGCACACTTCTCAGTCAAGTCAGCATCAATATCAGGCAAAACGTGGGAGGTAACTGCAACAGGGAGCCATTTTCCCTACACCATTGTTATGAAAGACACTGTTGTAGGGGTCTCCTGTTTAGAAGTGCATTGGGCACTATTGATAAGCACAATGCCATCATTCCCTATAGTTTCATAATAAACCTTCATGTGTAAGTTTGATTGTATTGTAGCTGAGATATGAGACTGTGGAATGCTTGAATTCTTTGTGGGTTTGGGTAAGCCAATGCTGGTTGACTGCTCAGAACTGCTCCCAGATATGTTGTTATTTGTGCAGGCTGAAAGTGAGATTTCTAGTAACTGATTGTGAACCCTAGACTGTGTGGGGTATTGATTGCATTTGTGTGTGTGTTGTTGACAGGTTTGAATGGTGCTGGCTTTTATGAGTCAGTCGCCCAGATAGGGAAAGACATATATACTGTCTTCTGAGGTATGCTGCAACCACTGATAGGCATTTGGTAAATACCACTGGTGCTGTTAAAACAAAGGGTAGCACTTTGAATTGGTAGTGCTTGCCTGCTATCACAAACCTTAAGTTTTTGCGGTGTGCTGGATATAAGGGAGTATTGAAGTAAGCATCTTTTAGATCTAATGCTGTCATGTAGTCCTGTTTTTGTAGTAAAGGGATGACATCCTGAAGAGTGACCATGTGGAAGTGCTCTAAGAGAACGTACTGATTGAGGGGTCTGAGATCGAGGATTGGTCCTAGAGTGCCATCCTTCTTTGGTATGAGGAAGTATAGAGAATATACTCCTGTCCCTTGTTGAGTTATAGGTACTACCTCTATTGCACCTTTGAGTAGAAGTGATTGTACCTCTTGTTTTAACAGAACAAGGTGTTCTGGAGAAAGCTTGGGTGAGAGGGAATATTTGGTGGAGTGGACATGAGCTCTAGGCAACTAGGCAATAACCATTGTGGATAATTGACAGTACCCATTGATCTGATGTAATGTTGTGCCACTGATGGTAGAAGTGTTGCAGTCTTCCTCCCACAGGAGATGTGTGTGTGCTGTGTGGGGATGCTGAGGAAGTCACTGCTTTGATGAGGTGGAGACACCTCTTGTGGCAGTGGATTTCCCCCTACCTCTAAAGTTGTGTCCTCTATAGGATCCTTTGAAAAATCATCTAGAGCATGGGTACTCGCAAACATTTTCCCAGGGGACAAAAGTTTGGTCTGTGACGTGCCTGGGGGCCGCATTGATGCCAGGGCAGTGGCGGTCGGGTGGGGTGGCTAGGGGGATTGGTGGCAAGGTAGGTGTAGGATATACATCTAGTGGCTGAAATAAACAATGGGAAACCAGAAAACCTGGAATTAATCCCAGCTTACCCACTTTTCCAAATTGTGTGATCCTAGGCAAATGTTTAGTGTCACTTTCCCTCCTTTTTCTGCATTATCACATTTAAGATGACCTCGAAATACATGATTCATGGTGAGAGCTGCACAAAACCTGCTTCTATGTTTGATTTCATAAACTATAATGTTGTTTATGTATGATAGGAACCCAGGCCGCCCATAAAGTGCACATACCAAGTGACTTGCCTCTTTAATTTACTATTGGTGGTATTCTCAGGGTAAAGGGAATAATTAATGTTTCCAAATTTATGTTTGAAAACAATCACTTTTAAATGAATACATCTCAATGCACTGATAAAATAAATTGTACTAAGATGAAAAGGTTCTGCATGTTAACTAAATATACTTTTTTAATTTTGAAGAGACTGCCTTAGTTTTACACTTATGCTGCAAGATGTCTTTAAAAATGAAGGCGTTTCTAAAGTTAAGTGCAGGAGTCCCTAGTTACTTTCTTTCTTAAACACCAATTAAGTTTGAAATAAATGATTGTGTGTGTATTTATTATGTGTGTATTTAATATTTTTTTTAGTGCGGAGTCGAGCAAATAGCTGCCCAGTGCTCCTGTTGCCCCAGGGGCTGCATGTAAAGGTCAGAGAGACCTCATAAGGCCCGCGGGCCATACTTTGAGTATCGCTGATCTAGAGTAATATTGTTGTTGTTGCTTTAGTTGGGACGTAGAGGCCTCTGAAGTTTGGGGTTTAAACCCCCCTCTGAATTGTGGCCTTCTTAAAGTACCCCAAACACCTGTTGCGTAAAGGGCACCCATGGCCTTGGCTGTGTCCGAGTCCTTTTTTAATTTTTCGATGGTGGTATCCACCTCTAGTCCAAATAACTGCTGTTTGTTAAGCTGAGTATTAAGGACCGTTTGTTGCACCTCCGGTTAGAATCCAGAGGACCCCAACCAGGCACGACTCCTGATTATTAAGCTAGTGTTAATACTCCTAGCTGCGGTGTCTGCTGCATCTAGGACGGATCTAATCTGGTTATTGGAGATAACCTGTTTTTCTGCAACTACCTGCTAAGCCCTTTTTTGGTGTTCCGGCGGGACATATTGCGGGAACTTTTGCATCTCATCCCTGACATATTGTCCCATTCTATTGGGAATAACCTCAGACGTCCCACCAACCTACACTTTTAGATAAATAAAGTTTTATCATTTATGGACACCATTTTATGAATATATTCCCAGCGTAAAAACAGAGCTTCTTTTAAATATTTCGTAAGGGTGTTACTACATATTTTCTACTGGTTACTTGCTCGTTTTGCTGGAATCATGTCCACTGTAGCATAGTTCTGCGCTCCAACCACAGCAAAATGCATCTGAAATGGTTGAACATATTTGAAAGTAGTCTGTGTCAGGAACAAAAGCCAGTCCCCGACACATCTGTTCTGAAAAGGGAAGGTCAGTTCTTAGAGAAAGAAAAACATGAATAATCATGCAAATGAATTTTTTATTTGTTGACTAAAAGTAGGGTCTCTGCAATATCAACAAATATAAAAATGCATATAGTTAGTAATAGAAAAAAAGTCAGGGTATTCCAAGACCAATGTATGCCATACCTGAACTCCTTCCATTTCTCTAGTATAGTCAGTTCCATCTCCTCTGACTGGTCAGGCACAAACCGGAATTCCGACACAAGGTCAGGTGGATGCTCAGCAGGTTCAAAGTCACCAAGTTCAGCTACAAATAAACAAATGTACAAAATCAGTCTCCGGCATCTTAATAACAAAAGATCGTAGTTTGAGGAAGCAAATACCTCAAAGACTACATTACAAAATAATTAAGATCGTTTTAACCAACAATTATTTCATGGTATGAGCCAATAGACTGCAACCCTAAATATAATTAATCCATCAGTTATCACATTCTGAGATACTGCTGGTTTGTACAGCGATTTATTATTGCTCCACTTACTAAGCCACCTTATTATTTACAGCAACCTATCACACAATGTAGATTATAGCTCCAACTTAAGGCTCAAATCCTAAATTGCGCCACTGCACCCATATTTTCCAGAATTCATGCAGTTAACAAGACAACTAGTGTTTCTTTCATGTTACTCTGCAACAATATAGGCTTAATAAATCGCTTCCACACAGTATTTAAAGGTGTGAGATCTGACTTACAACGCCGTTCAAAGTTACACAAATGAGACCTTTTCATTACCTTTCCAACTGCACATATTTTTCACCGAGTGTGGTTTCAAACTGGCTCTCCCAAGTGTTGGTATTGCTTTGGGGGATGGCACTTAGGCTGTATAGGGCTGTTTCTCTAAAGCTTGTTTAACACCGCAATAAAAACGTGCAGTGTCCTTATCCCAGTAATGACTCAAAATTACGTGTTGCATTTTTTTTTTTTATTAACTATGTCTCTTGCATTTAAGTAAATCACAAACCAAGTCCCTGAGGCACACTGCATAATTCTACTCTAAGGGCTGACGCGTTTCATATCAACTCAATGTCAGAAAATACGTTATTCTGCAAGAAAGAGCCAAAAAAGAAGCATAAACAAAATATATAACAATTAAAATATATATTTTAATTAAAAAAAAGGCCTATAATAAATCACGACTAATGTAACGTAATTCATTTACAGCAATGGCAACAATCAGGAAATATTGCGTAGTGACATATCACAGACTCATTCGAGATCAAATTACCCATCACAGTAATAAATACCATGCTGTTTTCTTTGTCATGACTCTCCCGATTCTAATATACTGCAAAGCGAAACCATACACATCTGCACAGATAGAATATGTGCACAAATGAAGTAGATACAAATAGGTGCAAATCCCGACAGTCTGCTATTCATAATACAGAATAAAAAGGTACTAAAACCGATTTGTTTCAGTCCTGTATAAAATAGACGGAAAAAAACAAGCGTGGACTTAAGAACCTTGAGCGCATGGCAAGGTCATAACTGCTCCTTCCAAAAACCATCTTTCCGAAAAGTAACTAAAAACTTAACTATATTTAACAAGAAAAGATAAATCTATGTTTGGTATTACTTACATGTGCAAGGTACGGTTATACAGCACTGGTAGTGGAAAGCGGAGAATGAGCTCACAATGATTGTTTACAAAAAATATTTTGTTTCCCTTAGTTTACCACACCATTCATAAATTGAGATTTTGAAGTGTAGTTCACAGATTAATTAATACCTTCCAGACTCGTAATTAGCTCTAATTTACTTAGAGAATCACAGAATGTTTTAAAGAAATTCAACCAGGGAGCCCAGGGACCATAATAGAAACTCAAGTCAACAATCACTGCATGGTTGAAGCTTGTCCCGGGCTCGGACATAATAAACTGCCATAACGCTAAGGAGCATTATTTATTGCTAGCCTCTAAATAGGTTACACCTGCGTCCGAATAATCTAGTGGCACAACTATGTGAAACAGCCAGCAATCGTCTTAAGAAGGCATACGGCTCCAGAGCTCAACATGACAAGCATTTGTCTTGCTGCAACCATTTCAAGGGGGTTCAAGCGTAATTTAGAGGCACACCTGGATACTGCTTCAGGTGACCTCTCAAACTGCCGTCGCCTAACATGTTCGAAGATGGCGCCAAATAAATTCACAATCCATAGGCAACACCAAGTAGTTGAAGGTGCGCAGTGCTACTAATTGAACGTGGGCATGTTTTTGTTATCATGAGACCACAGATCTCGCTTGAAGGTCTGAATCATTACTAAAATCATCAAACTAATCAAGCAGCTTCAGCAGCCCGAACATCACTCAAGCTAATAAAAAGGAGTCATCGGTGTAAAGGTCGTGCTGACACATTTTCCCCCTTGCTTTCCTGCTGATCTGTAGAGTGTATTTATATTCAGTTCTGCATGCTTTAATCTCAGTCAGAACATGTAGACTTTGTTTTAATGTTCTCATAACGTTCTTCAGCACTATGGAGTATTTAGAGTCAAACTTGCTGATTTTTTTGCATCAAAGTGTGTGCTAAACTGCCCATAAACGCCTTTGTCCTTTCACAAACGGAATCAAACTCAGAATTACTGAGGCTTTCACTTGAACGTTCAGACATCTCAAAACTCTACCTTATCGGTCAGTAATCAAAAGCTCTTTATATTTGTGCATTTGAGCGAGACCCCCATTTCATGGTCTACTGCAAGCTCTGGTAGCCTCTCTGCTACCTGTCATACTGTGCCCATGGCAGAAGGACAATAGGTCACTGGCAGAATTTATTAAACCAGAAAGACCAAAGCAAAAAGAACACAAATCCTCAGAAACAATATATTTCGCCAAATCCTATTTTTAGTAAAGGTTGGTGCCAAGAAAGAAGAGGGGCAAATTCTGGTGTCAAACACTCTAAAGTCACTATGACAATGGATTGCTCATCCCCCAACTAAATTAAGATACTACATCCTAATTTGAAAGGGAGATTGCAAAGGTGTGCATTATAATCTCCTAGAGCAGTAATTTCTCTTAGTATCTGTGTTTTCCCAAACCGTGATCCAAAGCAATTATAATATGTTAACTATTTGAAATTTGAGGGGTACAAGTCCCTCCCTTCCCCCGAGGGGCATCGCGGCACAGAATCCACAATGTCAAGTTCCGAAATCACAAATTATGCCTGAGAGAAAAGTCAGGTCTTAGAGCTTTTTAAAGATGGTAACATTTTAATCTTCCCTCAAGGAAAGAGTAAGCTGATTACACACCTTTGCTCCAACTACAGAGAAACATCTAGCTCTAGTTCTGCAACCTGAACTTGGGAATTGCTAAAAGCTTGGCATCTGACGATTGCAGAATTCTAGGGGAACATATAGTGTGAAACGAGCAAAAGGAAATTTTGGCCCAGACTGGTAAACAGCTCTAAAAACGGATGTTGGTGATTTAAAAAATCTATTTTTCTACTGGAAGCTGGTGAAGCTCCCTTGATCTTTTAGCGATCCAAGTATAAGTACAAGTCATACTGCAGATTTTTGAATTACCTGATGCTTCCTGACCAGGCACTTATCTGAACCAAGGTAAAGACTGTTGCAATAGTCAATCCTGGAAGTGATAGGCCACTGTTTTCTTAGCTTCTAGAGGGATAAGTTCAAAAAATATTCTTAGATCCTTGATCACTGGGAAACAGTTTCCTGCAACAGCGATAACTTGGTGGTGAAAAGTTTGGTCAGTATCAAATTTAACACCCAGATTTCTGGCAACATACATGGAGAGAGAATGCTTAGTGAGACCTTAAGGCCACCAGTAGAACGCAAAAAAATTAATTCTTTCTAAAACAAAGGATTTCGCTATTTTACGTATTACACTATATATGGTTCCATTTCATCGAATTGATGACTTTACAACGGAGTCAGTTATGATGGTCCAACTGGTTATTGCAAATATTAATGCCAAGCTGTTACATGTGTCATTGCGACCAAACACACCAACTGCTAGTGAGGATAATCCATGCCAACCCACAATATTTTACCTGGAAGCTTATCTGAAATTAAAACTGATAGCCCAACCCTGGCAACCACGCAGAGCTCTCTGCAATTAACCACAATACGGTTACCCTGGCTCTCTCTCTCTCTGCATCTGTTAGCCACCCATCACATCCTTCTGACTATGATGATTTCCTCATAAAAACAAAGGACATGTCCATCAAATGTCATGAGCCAATGGAAATAAACGTGTTTTTAAAGCATGCCATTATTCCTTCGTGTCAGCTCGGAGAATATGAACTTCCTTGAGAAGAATGACAAAAGGGATAACATCTGGGGGTAAATGTAATGAGATCTGCAAGGGAGGATATAGTGCAGGGGTAGGAGAGGGGGGAAAACAAACAGTAGGGAAAGTCACATTACATATATAGAGGGAGTCAGTTGCAACGCTCAGATACTTCCCACACAGTAAAACCCCTCTAACTTCTCCGCTATACAACTCTGTGCATAAGAGATGTTACACAACTGAGCCAATTCTTAATTACCCCCTCACATCTTCTCATCCTAATGAACTACATTATGCAGTCCTGTAGAACAAGATGGCTTCATGTCAGTCACTAAATCAGTCAGATTAAGTAACATAGATTCAATGTCCCTTAAAGAGAAACCCTGTCAAATACATTTTTAACAAATATCTCAACTGAGCTTAATCTCCTCTCTGTTACTGTCAGTAGTCTCGTTGTGAGGACACAACACCGGTCCCAGTGGAGGAGTAGGTAGCAAGCGTAAGCTTTAAGGGCGTAGTGCGGGGAATGTTATGTTTTTTCATCCCTTGGGCAGGAATACTACAATAGGGAAAGAGCAGCTGATTCAATTAACAAAGGCTCTCTAAACATTCAGAATACTTAACGCCCCAGCTTGCTTGTCCACATCAGAAACACCCAGCCCAGAGAGGTTATAAGACGTCAATACAGCACCTGAGATTACATGCGTTTTTTACTTCTATTCTCTTCGCCACATTACTGATTTCATTATTCAAGACTCCTAAGGCACTTGTTAAAAATATCAACTCAAAAGCGTCTACGGGTACCCTGCTCCACACCTCACAGCCATATAATCAAGCAGATGTAACCCTATTTTCCAGATAGTTGCTCATATTAGACTGTTACTTGCCTCCAAAGTGTACAGTAAAACCTTAACGGGTAAACAAATTGATCAAATGTCAGTTCCCTTTAAAGATACCTTAGAATATAGTGCACAAATGAAGGAACTCATTTTTTATTTTTTTTTACTCCGTGTTCTGGAACAAAACGTCAACATGTTTCACTTGTCTAAAATCCCTTGCCCTGTTCCTGTAGCATTTCAAAACAAGTCTATGCAAGTTCTATTGGCTTTGTCAATATTTTTTATATATACACATTGCACAGCAGCACAGGCTTCTGTAAAACATGGCTTGAAGTGATTTAAAAAAAAAAAACACAAAAACACTGACGACTATTGTTGACCACATCACAGCTTTTTTTTTCTGCTGGCCATGTTGCACAGCAGCCCACGTTGCTGTGCCATGTGTCTAAAAACATTTTAAAAAACAAACCAAAACAGCACTCACATCCAGGAGTTATTTGGCTTTGTTCAATGTTTTTTGCAGGAGACAGGGGTGTTTGGAGAGTGCAAGAGGAACTGTGTTGGGGCGGTTAAGCAATACAGTGGACTTGGGGAGGGAGAAAGGGGAGGTGGGAATCAAGCAACACCAAGGAGAAGTGGGAGAGGAGGGATCAGCAACAGCAAGGAGGGCAGGAGGGGTCCGAGTTTTTCAAGCAACATGATGAAAGTGTGGGGGAGGAGATGTGAGCATCAACACAACAGAGGGGAGTGGGATGTGGCGAGCAACGCAAGGTTGTGTGGAGGAGGGAGGGAACAACGAGAGCACAAACAGAGGGCAAGAGCATGACTGGCAGGAGGAAGGGAGGGCTAAAGCCTTAAACTCATATAGAATATGCACACACAAAAATGCTTTTTGAAAAAGTATTTGCAGAAGTGTACAGCCAGTGGAAGGACTCTGGCAGCAGGCAGGAAACTGTACTTGGTCCATGCTCCATGGAATGGACAAGCACTTGAATGCCCAGTAGAAAGTAGGAGGCGAGTAACAAGTGCTGACCAATGAGAAGCAAGGAAACAAGAGTGACAAAGCCAATCAATCGTAAGTAAGGGCAAGGCTTTAAGACAGTGTTTAAGCTTTTATGGTGACAAAAGATTTTGACGACAACCATGAGGACCGTTTCAGGCAAAACCTAAAAACTAACAAAATGGTTACTTACCTGTAAGATCAAGTTTGCAACTTGAAGAATTTTCTGGATTCACATCACATACACTATTCCATCATCTAGAACCTTCTCCTTGTCCTTTTCTGCTTTTGGTGTTTGTTCCAGTCTCCCGACAACCACTGTTGACCGCCACGCTCAGATTTGACTCACTACCCCCATGTTTGTATTATTTAATGTTCCTTGAGTTTCCTTTGGATGTACCCTTTTTTAAATGCCTCTTATTTACTTGACTCGGACAATTTTCCAGGGAGGAAGGTGGGACGCATGTGAATCCGGAAACTTCTTTAAACTGCAAAACTACTTCCACAGGTAAATAACCATTTGTTTTGCAGCATGAATCTTTTCTGGATTTACATGATGTGCACTGAGTTTGTAGCATTTATGTGGAAGTGTGATATGACCTTCAGGGGGAAACATGGGTCAGTCCTCATGACTACCTGTCTTTGTGTATTTGCATGTACGGTTCCTGTATGGTGAGTGCTTGTAGCTCACTTACACTGCGAAGCGATGTCGTGGCAGTTAGAAACGCAGTTTTAGCATGATTAATTTCAAGGTGGCCTTACAGATTATCTCAAAGTGGTCTCTCATCAACTGTGTCAGTACCACACAAAGGTTCCACGTGGGTGTGAGCACACTCCCTGACGGTGCTATTCTTTGGCCCCTTCCAGAAAACATTTGATTAGTGTGGCAGTGAAAAAACTTCTCCTTATGCATCCCCTTGTGTAGGCTACTATTGTTGCCGGATGTACTTTTAATGACACACAAGTTAGGCCTTCTCTTAACAGGTGTGCAAGATATCTGATAACTGAAGTTTCATGTGTACGCTAGAAGCAAACCAGACCTCTAGCACCATCCTGCACATCTTTCCCGTTTGGTGTCCAACATTTCCAGATTGTTGGACTTCATGCTTTTGAGGATTGTTGTTGCTTGTTCAGGCTTTCTCAGATGACAAAAGTTTATGTCTTCAGAAGCCACGTTGTTAGACTCAATGTGTTTGTTCTTGATAAATAATCTTTCTTCTTTGCATGGAGAGCAGGTTGTGTGATACTGGCAGTTTCTGGATGCTGTGTGCCATCTCTATTAGATCTGAGTACCAAGTTTGTCTTGCCCACTGAAAAGCTGCCAGCATGAGTGTGATCCGCGACTACCTGCATTTTTTGATCACCATTGAGATTAGTGGGATCTGGGGAAAAGCATAAGCACATTTCTCTGACCAGTCTATCAACAGCACATTCCCAAGGAGTGACTGTATGGGTGACTTCATGTGAAGTATTGGTATATTGCATTTTCTGGTGTGAATAGGTCAATTTCTGCAGTTTCCCACCCTATGAACACTTTCTTTATCACTGTCTGATTAAGCATCCGTCTCACACGAGTGGGAACTGATCTGCTCAGTTTGTCTGCGTCCCCATTGTCTACACCTGGTATATATTATCATGGTTACTGTAATTTGTCTCTGAATGGTCCATCTCCATTTCTGTTGCACTAGTCTTGAGAAATAATTTTTTCCCCCACTCGTCTGTCAAGATAGAATATCATTGTTGTACTGTCCATTTGAATTTGTTCTTTGTTCCACAAATGTTCCTGAAGGGCTTTTAATGCCAAGAACCTGGTCTTCAACTCCAGTAAATGTATGTCTTGAACTGATTCTTGTGGTTTCATTAATCCTCTCATGTGGCGTTTCTCCATATAAGTTTCCTATCCCATATGTGAGGCGTCCGTGGTGATGGTCACTGTTGGACTTGGCATCATGAAAGGCCTTCCAGCAATTAGACTTGCTTTGTTCCACCATCTCCTTTCCTCCTGAACTGTCTGCATGACAACCACCAGATTTTCCCGACTGCCCGTCACCTGTGACCATTGGTTTTAGGCACACTCCTGGATCGGTCTGATGTGAAGCCTCACATGTGGTATTAGAGGGATGCAGGAAACCATCATTCTTAATCTCCACACAGTCCTCACTGTCAGAGATTGGAATGTGCGGACAGGTGTCCTTTAAGTCTGATTTCCATGTACTCCCCCTTTTGCAGCCGATGGACAATCTTATGCAAAGTTGTCATTTTGAACCTCAGTTGTCTTCTGAACATTTTTAGGAAGCAGAGGTCTACTATGGGCCAAAGTGATTTGTCAGTGTAGGAAAGTGCCCTCTTTCTTGGCTTGGTTACCCCTATTTTTTGCCTGTTGTCAGTGTGGTTGACTGTGTTCACTGGGATCCTTCTAACCAGGACATCATTGAGTATGCTCTCTCCTCTATATTTGGTTGCTAGTAACCTTTTCTCCCCACAATCGGCATACTGGTGCCTCATGTAAGTCTCTGGTATATGGTACCTAGGTACCCAGGGCGTTGGGGTTCCAGGGGATCACTATGGGCAGCAGCAGTTATTCTGCCACCAGTAAGGAGCCCATGTAAAGAGTTCTGCAGGCCTTCCATTGCAGTCTGCGTGAACCGGGTGCACGCACCTAGTTTCACTACAGGCCACTGCACCAGGTCACTAAGTCACCCCTATGGTAGGCCCTCTCAGCCCAGAGGGCAGGGTGCAGGTACCTGTGTGTGAGGGCACCCCTGCAATAGCAGAGGTGAACCATGAACTCCAGACCCATTTTACTTAACTTTGTGAGTGCGGGATGCCATTTTATGTGTACTGGACATAGATCACTACCTATGAACAGCTACATAATGGTAACTCTGAACCTGTGCATGGTTGGTGTCAAACATGTTGGAATCATACCCCAATACTGTTGAAAGTATTGGAAGTATGATTCCATGCACTCTAGGGGCTCCTTAGAGGACCCCCAGCATTGCTACCACCAGTCTTAGAGTTACCCGGGTAGCCCAGCTGCTGCCATCCCTCAGACAGGTTTCTGCCCTCCTGCTGTTTGAGCTGATCAAGCCCAGGAAGGACAAAGTATTTCTTTGGGAGAAGGAGGTAACACCCTCTCCCTTTGGAAATCGGTCTAACTGGCTTGGGAGCGGTAGCCTCCCCAAGCCACTGGTTTGCTTTGAAGGGCACATTTGGTACCCTCTGAGAATAAACCAGTCAACACTGGTTCAGGGAGCACCAGTCCCTACCCTGGCGCAAAACTGGACAAATGAAAGGGGAGTGACCACTCCCCTGTCCATCACCACCCCAGGGGTGGTGCCCAGAGCTACTCCAGAGGGTCCCTGGGTTCTGCCATCTTGATTTCACGGTTGGCAGGGAACTCTGGGAACATCTGAGTGGCCAGGTCAGGCAGGAGATGTCAGAGGCACCATCTGATAGGTAGTTACCTGGTTAGGTGACCAAGCACCCTCTTCGAGCAGTATAGGGTCTTCCTCTGGGGTGGGTCCTCCGATTCAGCTTGCAAGACTCCAGCAGGACTCCTCTGCTACCTCTGCTTTTACTTCTGGCCTCAGGAACCGTGACTTGACCCTCCAGGAACCTACAAGCTGCAGATCCACGAGAACACACACTACAACATTGTATCCAGAATTTCTGCCAGCTCTGCAACATTTCCCCAGCCGTGTATCCTCAGAAGACTGCAACTCTTCAGCCTGCACAAGAAGAAGGAATCTCCATTGGGGTGAAGGCATCACTCCCCTGTAACTACAGGTACCTGGCTGCATTGATGACCGGATGGGTGGATCTCCCCTCATCCTGAGTGATGTGGGTCCTGCATCACGGGTGGAGGTCCGGAGAGTTTCCTTAGGTCCTCTTGATCAGCTGTCACACTTTGGTGGTGGTAAGTCCTTTCCCCTCCATGCAAGACAGCACCCCGTGAACCTCATCCTTTGCAGTCGCCAAGGCTTTTTTGCTTCACCTCAAAGGGCAACTTCAGGCAACGTGTAGCTCCAGCACTCCCTCTTGCAACTCCTGGGACTCTGAGACATCCTCCGGCGACATGGGAGCAACTTCTGTGGTGCTGCGTTGGCTGCACAGCGACTTCTGTGTCCCTGTCCTCTGGAACATCTGTGGGTGCTGCCTCTGCTCCTGGGGCCTTTTGCGACGCGGAGGGTCCGATGTGACTCACCCTCCTGGGTTACAGTCCTCCTGAACCTTGCTGGCCCCCAGCAGCATCTCTTTTCCTCCAACCGCAAATGTGCCTTTACCAAGGCTTGTTGGTGGAAATCCTTCACAGACATCCATCTGCAATCCAGCTTCCGGAGTGGAACACCTTTTGCACGCATCAGGAACTTCTCAGCTTCTGTGCTGCAGTGCCGACCTGTCTTCCTTCTTTGTCGACCAATTCCAAAAGGTACCTCTGAGTGGGTAGTATCTCCTACTCCCCCTGGACTCCAGAGACACTTCTGGACTTGGTCCTCTCTCCCCACAGGTCTCCATCTTGTTTTTCACTGCTAATTTCTTGCAGGCTGTTCAGGGTGTCTTTTCTTTCTTTTCATCCTTTGGGGTGGTTTTCAGGAAATATTGTTTTACTCCTGCATTCCTGGTCGCTGGAGGATACTGCATTACTTACCTGTGTGGTTTCCTAGTACTCCCAGCTACCCACTACACAACTTACTTACCTAGGTCGGGCCCTGTGTTCGCATTCCACTTTTAGTGTATGGTTTGGGCTCCCCCTAGAGCTACTATTGCTTATTGCTATTCTACACTGTTTTCTAACCAGTTGATGCCTCTTACTGTTTATTAGCCTATATATATATATATATAGTATTTACTTACCTCCTATTGTAGGGGTGCCTCTAGTATTTCCGGATACTGTGTTCCAAAAGTAAAGTATTGTGATTTTTGTACAACCAAGTGTTTTCTTTCTTGTGTGTGAGTACTGTGTGGCTGTAGTGGTATTGCATGAGCTTTGCTTATCTCCTAGATGAGCCTTGGCTGCTCATCCACAGCCACCGCTAGAGAGCCTGGCTTCCAGACACTGCCTATACTTCACTGAGAGGGGATACTCAGATCTGGTATAAGGTGTAAGTACCCTAGGTGCCCACCACACACATGGCCAGCTTCCTACAGTCCGCTTTCAGAATAAGGTATTATGTTGAGTAAACTCCTTGGTTGCGCTCTTATTTTTACATTTTCTATTACTTTATTTTGTAGCAGCTCTTTTGCTTGCTTTTGAAGATAAGCAACTTCTTCCTTTGTGTGGGTGTTGTGTTTAAAGCCCCGAGTTAGTGGGTGTTATTCTAATTTTATGCAATGGCTGGGGTTAAATTATGCTTAGGATCCATTTGTCCTATGTGACCTCTCTCTACACCTGGAGGAAGTCTCCTATTCTTTCCCCCGAAGGTGTTTGTGTGCAAGTAGAAGCCCAACTGTAGTAAGGCACTTGTTTGTTGTTGCCACTCCTTTTGATGACTGGATTCTCCCCTCCCTCACCAATGAATGGCCTGTCTCTGTGGGACGTGGAATTGCCACTGAGGTGTTGCTGTCTGCGCCTGGCATGTGTGCTGGAAGGTTTGGGGTGTTGACAGGGTTTGAAACTCCACTCTTCCTGTTGGTTTTCTAATGGTGTAGCTCCCCTTCTCTGATGGCCCCTAAACTGTGGGGATCCCATCGAGTTGGCAGTGTCGTTATCCTTTTTAATTTGTTGCAGTGCGTCATCGGCTGCATTACCAAACAGATGTTCTCCATTGAAAGGGGTGGTGATGTTGTCCTGCGCCTCATTTTTTAACCCAGAGATTCTTAGCCACGCATGTTGCCTCAGGATAGTTCCAGTTACCAGTTGTCTCATTGCTGTGACCACAACATTCAATGCTGACTTTAAGCATGTGTTGGCAACGTTCCTTATTTTTTTATATTGTTCTGGCAGGTGTTTTATTAACTTTGTCATTTTGACCAGTTCTGACAGGCATACCTGTTTATCAGGGCACCTGAATTTGCCACGTGCCACTGTGTTGCTCCTCCTCTTCCAAATTTCCTTCCCACCATTTCTATCCTTCTACTTTCTTTACCAGAAGGTGGACCGGAGGTGGCTGGAATATTTGCTCGCTTCCTGACAGTGGCTACAATGAAGGTGTGGGGAAGCATGTTTGGGCCCACGCTGAGTCTTTAATTTAGAATTCATATTTTAGCTTGCCAACTTTTTCTGATGACGACTTTACATTTTTACACTTGCACTATATGTACTGAGAACACATTGTACATGCTGCTTACTCCTAGTAAGCGTTGATGTAATGTAATCTTTTCTCTGTCCAAGGCTAGGCACACAGCATGATGCCCTTGTATTCAGATTGTTCGGTGGAGACAGCTCTAAGCATCAGGACAAACCATTACATCAGCTCTGCACCTTTGACAGTGCAATATGAACAGTGCCTTAATTATATAAACTGCCACTATGCTACATTCGGCAGAGAAGCACTTATGCTGGGATTATCCTGGAATCCACTGTACTATGATTGAGATGCAGCCCTGCAGACACGACCACCATCCTGCAAAGGACAATAACCTGTTCTATATATCAGACTGGTTCCTGGCATATTATAGAAGTCTGGCTCAGTTTATGGTGTGGCATTCTATACTGAGGCCAGGCAACCCTTAGTGATAGTAAGTGTCCAGATAGCAATAACTCTAGGGGTAGCTGAGGTGAGCAGCTGAAGCTTATCCAGGAGGAACGCAAAGCACTTGCAGTACCACAGTAGCCAGACAGAAACTCACTCACAACTAATTCACTCACAAGGAAGAACCACACAAGTATTGCAAATATAAAGGCTACTTTATTACAGTACTACTATTAGACTGAGATAGGTATAGCTCCATTTGCTACACACAATATACACACCAAATAACCATCAGAAATACCATAGAAATACATAAGGGCCCTATGGGAGGATCGAACAGTATAATTAAAAAAGTGGAATGTGAAATAGTGAACCCAACCAGGGTAGGTTTGGTAGTTAGCTAGGGGCTGGAGGCAGATAGAAACACCAGAGGTAAGTACTATAAGTGTCCCCAGCACCCAGGTGCAAGGTAGTTACTGACCCAGTCGTCCCATAGGGGAACACAGAGAGTAGTGGTTGGAGTTTGAGGAATTTAGGACCCTCCCCAGTGGACCCCGAGGAAACCAGCAGACCATTGGAAGGTTGGAGAGGACCTCCATCCCAGGATACCCCGAAGACAGAGTACCTAAAACCAGGGAACCCAGATGCAGAAGGGACTCTCTATAAAGTCATTGGATGCCTCGGATTGTCGAGCTTCTATCACGACCCATGCACCAGGCCAGTGGAACCCAGGGACAGATCCCGGACGTGGAAGACCTGCAAAGTAAGGGAACAGAGTCCAGCATCCTTGGAGGCACCGAGGCGGTGCATGTTGCAATGCCCACCCTCCTGAAGGTGAAGTTCCTGCAAATCGGTGGAAGGCGAAGTCCAGCTGCTGGGTCCAGGAGTTTCAGAGGATCCCAGCAGTTGCCTAGGAGCTGCCCCTCAGTCACCTGATTGTAGATGGGTCGGTGACCAGCTAGGTCACCAACAAGCACAGCCAAATGCAAGCAGGAGCTGAAGAAGTATTTGCAAAGTTTTGGGGACCACCAAGGTTCAGGAGACTCTACCCTTGAGAGGGAGACAGGGCTCTCCCTCAGCACGCTGGAAGGCCAGCAGAAGTCGATGGAGCCCTCACGAGTAAACCATAGGTGACGGACACAGGGAGTTACAAGGAGGCCTCACCAGCACAACAAAACAGAAGCACCATGTGGCAGGAGTTGCAGGATAGGGACTGATATTCGAGTTGCAGAGTGCTGGAGGCCCTTGGTGCCTGCATATCTCGTGGAAGGGGAGTCAACAAGCCTTGGCAAGTGCAACAGCTGCAGTGCATTTGGGATCCAGTCTAGTGGCAGAAGCAGGGGCCCTCAGTCTCCCAAGTTGGTTAGAAGACAAGCAGGGCCCAGCGGAGGTCACAGACACCACATGTGAAGCAATATCTTCAGATGTCCTTGGGACAGCAGACCCCACCAGCCGGTCGACATTGTCTTGAGGTGCCTGCAGATGCAGGGGAGTGACTCCTTCATTCCAAGGGCGATTCTTTAGTGCTTCCAGGTGCTAACAGAGTCCTTGTGATCCTCGGGAATGCACAGCCTTAGATGTTGCAGAATTCTTGCAGGATCCAGAAAAGCAACATTGCAATGGGAGCCTTCCCACCAGAAGCACATATATTTTGGTTCCAAAGCAGATCAGCAGCGGTTCCAGAGGCCAGAAGCAGAAGATATCTTAGAGAGTTCCTCGGAGAGTCTTGCTCGACGAATTGGAGAACCCACCCATGAGGATGCCTTAAATAACTATAAAAGGGGGCTGCTCACTCTCTGAAGTGACCCACCTGTCAGAGGGGGTCAGGGACGTCATCTACCTGGCCTAACCAGTGAGATGCTCTCAGGGGCCTCTGTCCATCCTGTTTCCAAGATGGCAGAATCAAGCTGCCACCTGGCAGAGCTCTGTGCACCTTCTTAGGGGAGGAGCTGAACGGGGGGAGGGTGCAGAGGTGTGGAGTCACTACTTCCTTGTCCTTTGGGCAGTTTCACGCAGTATCTGGAACCAGAGGTTCGGGTTGGGGGGGGGTGTCACATCCTTGTCCTTTGTGCAGTTTTGTGCCGTAGAGGGAACTAGGGGTTTCTGAACTGGCGCAAATCGGTTTATGCAAGGTTAGGGGCTCAGGTGGGGGCACTGTGAGCTAACTAGGAATTGTGTCAGCACATACTGATGGTATATGAGTCCCCATATTCTCAATTCCACCCTGACCAAATGTGCAGTCCTACTTAATTCACAGGAACCATATAACAATGGAATCCCCTACCGCATAGCCCAGAATGTATAGTGGGTCCTTGTAGGAATATTTGTATTTTTTCTCGACCCTGGGTGTCACTGACCTACAGATTGCTGACTCTTTGAATGCATCCCTCCCCTGATCCAAGATGCTTGGGAGCACTGCAAGGAATTGACTTATTTTGACAGAGTAACAGTGTCTCTAGTAGGAAACATGCTTGTGACTTTTCCTTATCCAGTTGGACTCTGTTCCGTTCTTCTGCGTTCTTAACCAGCTGATTGTACAAGCTAACATGATCCAGAGGCGACCGCCTTGAAGGATTAGTGTCTACAACTTCCTTAGGTGAATCTGCCTCAAGGTCTTGCCACTGCTCTTCAACACCTTCTGACTCTTCAACGTCTTGGTACGACCCATGTCCTTCTGTGTCCTCTTCCACGTAGAAAAGCTCTTGTTCCTCCTCCTATTGCACCTCTGGTGTCAAAGGGGCTTCCAGTACTCACAAATCTTTATCCTCCTGTGTGCATTCTGTCAGAGGTTTCAATGGTATACGAAATCCTTGGTGGGAGGCATCAAATGTCTTCTTTTGAAGGATTGTGGCCATTTTGGCTTCAAGCTGTCTTTTCTTGCAGTCAATTTCAATGTAGGCGCTGCTCTCTTTTTTGGTGTCGACTTTTCAGCTGTGGTAGCGCCAGCTGGGTTTTTTTTTTTTTTTTTTTTCCCCCCGGCGATACCTGTTCGCATTTCTCCTTCGGTCTCTTGTGTTCTTTTCTGATGTCTTTGATAACTCTTTCGGTGTCAGAGCCCTCTCGGTTTGTTTTTTGGCAGTGTTACCCTCTTCTTTACCTGATAGACCCAGATTTGAGTGTAGCTGCTTGATTCTGCTCCTGCATTGTGTAGTGTGCCGTCTTTGTTTCTCTCTACTCTTCAGCATTTTGGGTTTCATCAATGAGCATGCCTTGTAGGAACCAGACCTGTTGTCAGTTGGCAGGTAGAGATTGCACACCTGCTGGATGTCCCTTTGTGTGAATTTATGGTAGCACTCTAGGCAGAAATGAAATGGTATCTTTTCCATTTCACGAAGAGCCGGGAGCTCCAAGTCCGCGCATTCTCCTCTCCTTCATGCAGTTTATACTTTATGTTTTTTGCTGTAATTCGGTGGAACCTTTTGGTAAAACGCCCTTAATTCACTTTGGCCATCTTCTATGTTTTCCCTCAACAAAAATCCCACTTTACTTCTTCCTCTTGGTATTTGGAGACCTTCAAGATGCTTCCACACCAGATGGTAGAAAAAAAAGAATCTGAAGATAGTGACCAAGAGTGGGAACCGGGGTGAGCGTTTGATTTTAGAGGACACTGGAACAAACACCAAAAGGTGGGGACTGTTGGAGGAAAAAAGAAAAAAAAAGAAAACCTAAAAGCAAGAGAGGACTAAAACAAGGAGTACGTTTGGGAACCAACCACTAGATGGCGAAATAATACACAGCATGTGAATCCAGAAAAGATTCACGCTGCAAAACCAGTATTGCAAAAAAAAGGCAACATCCTCAATATCAAAGTGTTCTTAATATCTGTTGAAAACTATTCCAAGTAACCAAGTAAGAGGAAGCACAAACTCCTTAAAGGCAGTGACAATAAAGACACCACCAGACTTATTGTCCAATTCTACCCTGAAAGTCAGGTGGTAAGTATTTAGGTTTTAAGATAACCTACCTAAAAAGTGATGTTGCTCAATCTAAGTTTCTAGCTATGCAATGAGATGGAGACGCAGTAAACAGGGTGTACACAGACTGGGTTTGTATCCAAATCCACTTGAAAAGCATGCAGCTTATGAGTGTTTGCTCATTTTTTTGTAACTGGCTTCATATTTTTAGCAATCATAAACAACTCTCCCTCAGAACAGAAGACTGATCCAAAGAGCAGACTGACAGAGGAAACCATTCCTGAACTCATCCATGCATGACATCATCCACCTATTATAATCCAGGTACACCAGCTTTGTCAATGCTTGTTAGCTCTGGAAACATTGGCCATCCCTACTGTCGTAGTTGGACTCTTGCTCTGGGCAAGACTGATGGTTTAGGGATGAGAGCACTTTTGTTTGTAGGCAACTAGGCCAATCTTAAAACAAGTCGCAACTGCCGGCCCAACCCTCCCGGCTCACAAGCAGTACCTCACCAAAAACACACACTTAAAGGTGATTTCTGGCAGCCTTTTAGCATGGACAAGAGTGCGAACTGAGATTATCCTTTTCTCACATGAGGAATAAGTCTCAGTCACACACAGGCAATGAAGCATATGCAGTAAAGTTTTCAATAGATTTTTTTTTAACAAGACTGCAATCTACTGTAAAATGGACGGGCTGCAATGATTAGGATAAAGAACAATGCAAGAAACAGAATTGTAAAAAAATGAGTACTCGTCAATATAAAGACCCCAACCATCTTGCAATAACATGAAATGTGAAATAGGCCCTAATACCCTACCATGTAGAAAATAATCTCCAACCTAAAGAGAGCTAGGTGTGTTAAATCTAATTTTCCAGTGTCATGTCCACGAGAAGCCCCCTCCCCAACTCTCATTACCATGGAATGTGGTCTCTAGGTCATACTCTGTGGGGACACGAAGGCTAGGTCTGCATCAAGGCAACGTGTAGCATAGATCACGTTGAGGGCATCTGGTAGGAATCCCTCTGATAACCCTGTCTGCGTGAGATGTATTTATACAGATCTTGTAGGACCCCTGAGGTAGGTATGTTCCCAAACAATAGATAAGGGAGCATTGCTTGGGGCGGTAATTACACAAACAATTCCCTCCAAAAGTACATCATGTCCCTGTCTCACGTAAGTGGGAAAGGGACATGATGTGAATACCTGTGTATATCACTTGTCTGACGCTGACAGTGACGCCTTCACAGAGTGACACTGCTAAAGTGAAATCAAAACATCTTCCTAACTATAAACATAGGAGACATCTTGGAAGAAATTAAATAAATGAGCTAAAACTGAGCAGGCTAAGTAGATAATCACTAGGTGACAGGGGCACAGGCCTGCAAGCCAGAAGGCTAAGCTAAATTTCTGATTCCCATTAAAACTAAATAGGATCCACTACACCCTCCCCATTGCCGGAACAAGTAGGACACCACAGTGATGACGCCTGAGAAGGTGCGTGAGCCCAAGCTCAAATGCTCTGAACTAAAATGAAACTAAAATATTGTTAAAATACTATTAAAATCTAATTTAAAACTAGTTAAAATAGTGAAAACATACAAAGAGAGATAAACTGTTGATCATGACAAGCACAGCAGGCCAAAGCTAATTTGATCAAAAGGCCATTTTTGGCATGATGTGGAAATTTTAGAATAAAGCCAGTGGTCAAATTCATCTAACAATAGTCATGATCTTGAAAAATGTCTCCAAAGTAATTGAAAGGAAGGGCATCCAGGAATGAATCCACATCGTCAGATGTTAGATCGATGACCGGATTGGCAGACTGATCCACGGAGCAGTACTGCGCAGCAGCCTCAAGCACAGACTCACCCGCGAGGGCAGCCCCATCCAAGTGCCTGAACGAGCTAGACAGTCCACCAAGGTCGGCTCGTACGTGGCCTTGCAAATGAGCCTCGGTCTCATAGGGCACAACCTTGAATGAACCCTCATCGGGAACATAAGCATTTCACGGTCTATAGGAGGCACTGGTGGAACAGCAGGACACAGTGAAGGTAAATGTTTAAAGAGGCACCAGGTGCAATGAAAGACTGGTTGCACACACCATAAGACTGGTCGGAATGAAAGTGACCAATCATGCTCCAATTCTTCCAGCAACAGAGCACCAAAAAACCACACCATGCAATTACGGCAGAGCTGGGCTGGTGGTGGTAGCTCCAGTACTCAGCTTAGCTGGGAAGGCACAACCGCTGAGTATCAGGAACAACAGCAGCAGTATCCTGCTGATCAAGGCCAAAGTCACAGGATAACCGCCAAACACACTTGAAAAGAGTGAATGGATGGCTGAAGAAATGACTCCTACGTCAGTCTGGAAGATAGACATGAATCTAGACCTGACCGCCTAAAAGAAGTACACAATCCCGGTAAACTGAAAGGGTTGAATATTCTGGATACCAACTCACCAATGTGCTTGAGGAAGTTTGTATTTAGTAGGGACTGTATTTCGACTGAAGAGTATGCGGCTCTCTAGCAGATGCCAATGCAACGTTTTTCTGGAACAGTAGCACCTTTAGTTTGCTCAGCTGGTCATAATTTACATTAGTAGTATCAATGTAAGGCCACATTTCTGCTACTCTTACCTGTTTTGTTGGGGAAGGAAATAAAACACGTCCGCAACAAGTTACAATCTTGAAGACTGAAATGGCATAGGCAATTCCTGGTCTCATACCGCAACATTTCTGTTTGTTCAGGAACACAACTGCCATTCAGAAGAACATGAAATGCAGGACGAATCAAAGGGAGAGGAATACCCTTCAGAAAACAGGCCTAGTTTGCGACACAGCATAGCAAAGGCCATGAAGAGACACCTGTTTGCTAATAACTGAATGACTAACAGTAGTCTAACATTCGCTTCTGCTGAGAAAGACTTCTGTTCCGCTGTTCAGACACTTACATTCAAAGGGCAACTCCCACTCTTCTTTAATATAGCTATCGCCTAGCTGCTCATATCTGCCCCTGGCAAGATGTTTCAAGCATTTTGAAAAACAAAAGGTGGAAATGGGCAGATTTATGCCATGTATGAGCCATTCTGTTGATGGACTTTCTCCAAACGTGAAAGCCAACTTTTCTATATGACACGTGGTGAAACTCGCTTTCCTTTTAGTCATTGTCTGTTGTTCCCAGGATAAATTAAAAGCAACAAACAAGTCACTACCATTATATATTTCCATGGAACGCTTCCATTTTTCAGAATCTGTAGTGGCAAACCTAACTGCATGATGGAATGCGGTTGACTTTGTCCATAGTGTAAAAAGGACATGTCATTCTGAATGATGTCTATCACAGATGACACTGTTATTAAGGAAGTATATTCTGTTGGACAGTGTTCATGCCATTACTGACAACAGCTAAAGCCGTTTCCAAATTTTCTTTATCTATCTGCCTTAAATGTGCAGCTGTTCCATTTGAGAACGCTTCCAGATCCCATTATTTATTGTATACAGGATTTGTTTAGAGCATGGCTTTCTGGGACCTAACTAGAAAGTTTTTAAGTTTATGTCTTTAGATAGCATACTAAGATTTTCTTTAACTGCTGCATAGGTTTTAATCTGTAACTATTGTTGCCACAGTTTACCCACACTGTACGTGGTAACTATACCAGAGGGTTGACCTGAGACAAAGCGAGGGTCTGGCCGGCTAATCTTCAAACCCCCTGAGGAATGAACAAAACTCACCTGGCACCCAATAACCACCCACCGGGCCAGGAAAGTGAAGAATTATAGGTAGCAGTCTGAACATTTGCATTCATTTCTTCCTCAGTGATGTTTAGGAAGGACCGCTAATTATTGAATTTAGCCAGTGTGGGGACAGCGGCCAAAATGTCATTATCCAATTTGTCTGAGAACGAATCACTTCAGCAACAGAAGCCGTAGCTACTGCTGATTTGGCCAATTCACCAGCCACAGTATTGCCAATAACCTGTGCACCTACATGTTGGTGGCCCAATGTATGAACTACAAGAACATTAGGTAGCTTATCCTTAAGATCAGCCACCCTCGACCACAGAGTTCTGTGATTTATGGTGTACCCTTTTGATTCTATGAACCCGTTCATTCGCCAATGATTAAGATCACCATTGTAGGACTGGACACAGTAGTATGAATCACAAACAATGCGAGTTGTCCTGGATCCGTATGTTCTAGCTCTAATATAAGGGCTTTAAGTTCAGCCAGCTGAGCTGTGCATTTCCCCAGGGTCTGTGTAGTTATTGTGAGGGTGGAATATACCATCCTTCATCACTCCGTTCACGGCTCACAAACGGCTGAATACTGATGTTTAATACCTACAGCTGGTTGTGCTGAACCATCAGTGTAAATGACAGTGTGGTATCTGTCAAGTGGCAAGATATCAAGAGGTGCGGGGTACTCCTGTTTGCATTGGAGAAATTATTGTGTTTGAAGTTTTGGATCAAAGATGTAATCAACATCGGTGGCAGTCAGGGAGGTTGCCCATTGAATCCAACGTGGATGTAATGCATTTGCATTAGTTAAAGCTTGCTTTGGTGACTGCCTCTAAGGTTGGCACCAGGCTAATGCGTTTTCCTTGGGCACGAGGCCTCTCTTTGATGACAGCCATCTGTACTGCAGTTAGATTTTTTTTTACAGTGGGTGCAAAGCATTGTTCTGCAATGGGATTCTAAATGTGATTTATATGTTATGGGCATTCTGTCGCCTTCACTAAAGGTGACATCAGTGAACCCAATGACACCAGCAATTATTCTGATGACCAAATTTGTTTTGTTGTCACATGTGTGTCTTGCTTCTGGCATATCCTGTTGCAATCCTCCAAGGATGCATGCGGATTCTACTGTCAAGTGTCTACTAGAGAAATCTGACTGCACCACGCACAAAGCCACTCCGTGATTTAATACATAGTCAGGAATGTAAGTTCTGCCAAAGTTGAAGAAACCAAGTAAGGACTGTAGTTTCTTGATAGTATTTGGTGGCTGGAGTTGAGCACATTTTTGTTTAATTTTTACAAAGTGGGGGACCAGGCTCATGCCCGTGTTTGATAGCTCATATCCCAGGAACAATACACTGAGAAAGGCTATTTTAATTTTTCTGAAATTGAATTTGTAACCTATGGCTGCGAATCCCAAATCAATCCGATCGACCCTGACAAGATCAATGCTGAGGTCAACTGTAAGATAGATGTCATCCACGTATGAGAATGTCTCAGGATAAATATCATACAAAATGTATGTTACACGAGCTGAGAACAGCCCTCGGCTGTTTTGTAGCCCTGCGGAAAACTGCAGAAGCATTTTTGTGAGCCAAATGACAATGCACTCAGGTCCCGAGTTTTGTGTACTAAGTTTTGGCAGAAAAAAGCATTTGAGCTCTCCAAGGTTGTTTTGTATTTTTTACGCACTATATTGTTGATTAGTGTTGTGTGTATTTTGTGTTGCGTATGTGGGTTTATAACTAAGTGTCTGTAATCTAAAGACTATTCTATATGAATGGTCAGGTTTTGAAATGGGGAATAATGGGTTATTCGTTACAGAGACACAGGGCTCAATCACCCCCTAGTACTCAAGCTGAGTGAGGATCTCCCTCACTGGAGCTTTGGCTTTGTGTTTAACAAGATATTGGGACTGAGGCTGGTATGTATACCTAACCGGTGTTACATTGTAAGGAGAAGCCTTATCCCAACCTACATGGTTGCAGTATTACACAGGTGCCTGCACTAAAGCACATTTGATAGCGTAGGCGTGTTTTACAGCTTCTGGAACAAGATCGGAGAAAGAAGGCAAAATTACATCTTCCTCATGCGGGAGTTAAGGACGTGTTCAGGAGGCTAGTCTATTTTGGCCAATAGGATATCACAACTAAGTTATTCCCAGAATATTACACTAATGGTGCGCTGTTTGTCTCCCTCAATTTGGAAATTTAAATCAAACCTTGTCTGGTGGGAGAACGCGTCCGACCTGCAGTCTCACCTGCAATAAAGTCACTACTTCTCGTCGCATCCAGATGATCTTTCAGACTCTAGCAACATATTGTGACTTTTGCCATGATGTCCAGTAGTGTCACAGCTCACGTCTTGTTCTTCAGCAATGTTCTCAACTTTACTGGCATTTTTAATTGAAAGTGCTGCCATATTATTTTTTTTATTTATTTTTTTAACTGTGGCTTTTGTTTTGGGACTCATCTTCTTTGTTATCTCAAGACCGCGAGGAGTCTTCTTTTCACGTAGTCAGGATGCTGCTCTGACTGGCCCACTCTCACTACATCTATCCTGTGCGCCCTGAAAGGAACAAGAGGGATGTGAATCAGTATATCTGTGAGGAGTTTTTATCTATTTCGGAAATTATATCTCCTTTCAGAATCCTCCAGATGTGGAGAGTCTGCTCTCTGACTTAGACAGCCCTTAATTTGCTTGTGTTTATCCCTCCTATGCTTGTTTGGTACCTTTCTTAGGGATGGTACTCTATCTCAGGTTTTTTCCACTTGGATCCCAAACTATCCCATCCTATACTAGTATAAGTATCAGAAATGATTTTCGGTAGCTGTTTCTCCTGTTTGAAGTGTGGAATCTCTCAAAGCTGCTGGTGTATAGCCAACGCTACCACTTTCCCTTTAATGTTACTAAGTATTATTGAGAAGAGAGGGGGTGTGGCCTGACACAAATGGAGTAGCATGCAAATTGCAGTTTGCTGTAAATCTTGCTTTCCTGCTGGCAACAGATATCCCCGAGGGTTGGTGCCGTCTGAGGATTTGAAGAAGTGGTGGCACGTCTCTGGCCCCATATAGTGAGTTCCCCAGGCTGAAAAGTGCAGCGTGCCCGGAGGCCTCGGACACAAAGGGTGGCGCCTGGTGGTGGACAGACAGCCAGCGGGGGGCCAGTAGCGGGGGGGAATGTGAGCCCTCTACCTTCTCCCCCCCCCCTCCCCTGGCTTGGGGGGAGCACAGCAGCAGACAGGCAGCCCAGAGCTGGTGACTGGGGACGGGACCTGCCTGGGATACCCCCTGACCAGAGCGCTTGAGACAGGAGGTGCGAGGCCCAGCTGATTTGATGTTCAACAGCAAGGGGTGAAGGCGGAAGAAGTGGACCTTGCTGTGGCCCTGCGAGGTGGTGTGGCTCTGTAGCAGGAACGGCTGGACCCCCCCACCAAAGGAGTAATCGTGCAAGGGTTGATACAGAGCCTCGGTGAGCCCTGCGCTTGGAGGCCCTGGAGGCTGTGCCTTCCCAAACTTAAACTGCCAGGAGGAGGGAAAATGACCCTAGTTGAGAAATACAACATAACTGCTGCCGGCTGTCCAATTTTGCGCTGCTCTGGAAGATTACTCCAAATCTGTTACTGCTACCATACTGATTAACACTGGGGAGATCGGGCGCTCTGAGCTGGAGGAGGGGGGGGTGGGTGTGGGGGGGGGGGACACCACCACGAGTAAATGAGCTCAACATATATGAGAATTAGAAGTTTATAGCACACATTGAAGATCGCTAACCCACCATACCGAATTCAATGAAGTGCTACAACACCGTACCACTCCAACAGCATGGCAAAGCGTTGAAAAAGAAAGGCGGCACAGAGCAGGGGGGAGGGTTCAAAAGGATGGCGTTCGCCGGGCTCCACAGATGCAGTACCCACCTTGTACGCTCACCCTGGTCAGCCAAACGAAACGACTTTGGACACCATTTTGCAGGCCATAGCGGCTTCCAGGGAGGTGCTGGAACGCAAAATTGATACATTAGCAACGGATTTGGGGATTTTACAAGATGATCACAGAAGGCTAACAGGCCAAGTCTCCTCAACGGAGCGTACCCTAGAAAGCGCAGCATCTGATGTCCACCAAATCAGGGAGCGCATGAGCACATTGGAATGCAAAGTGAAATCGCTGGTGGCCCGAGCAGAAGACTCAGAAAGAGAACTAAGAGGAGTAATATTATAATAATCGGCGTACCTGAAAGAATTGACGGGGCCGAGAACAGACATGACAGACCTTTTGGAGCAGTGGATCTGTGACAACTTTGCCACTAAGGGTCTTTTCCCCTATTACCCCCTAAAGCATACCCACAGTGTGCCAACCAGACCGCCACCCCTGCCACTCATAGCCAAACTCTTGTACTTTAAGAACCGAGACTATTTTATCTCAAGCATGACAGAAAACTAAAATCCAGGTAGAAAGTAACTGTGTAATGATATTTCCAGACTTTACCAAGGAAGTCCAGAAACAGAGGCTGGGATCATTGGGAATCCTGTATGCTTTTTTATTTCGAGCAAAACTCCAAGTAACGCATGATGGCAAGACTTTTTTTTTTTTAGACAAACCCCACAACAACTCTGGTAATGGCTGGACTCAACCCCGATGAGAGCCTCTACAGAACCCGATAAACCAGACCCTAAGAGCAAACAGAAAGATCGGAGAGCTGCAAGGGAAAGGAGTAATGCTGCTCCAACACAGCCAAGCCTTGCAAGAGCATAGTAGACCAGTGGAAGTGGCAGCCGCAGTGGGTGCACCCAGCCGGATCCCGTCCCAGGGAATGAGCAACACAGACAATGCTTCAGACTAGGAACGCACCTTGATCTTCTCTAATGACTCTGAGGACCAGCTGCCGGTGATGACACCTGGAACTTCAGATGAAATTGTCTGAGGAGATGGTACTCCACTATCACTGTCATTAATGGGATTTGAGGTTGCGAAAGCTGAGTTGTTCTACACTTATGTCTACACATGCTTCTACATGATCTAACTGCATCAAGCCCGAGACGGAGGCCTCTTTCGTATCACCCTGGGTAAGACTGGTCCTATGTCCCCATGGCAATTTCCCTAACATATAATTTTATCTGCTGGAATGTTTGGGGGCTTAATAGTATGGCAAAACAGTACAAGATACAGTCATACCTAAAGAGGAGAGCGAGCCACATAGTGTTGATCCAGGAGACTCACCTTACGGCCCAATAACATGACATGCTTAAGAGACCATGGAAACGCCAACTATCTGCTACAACTTATACTGCATTTGCTGAGTGGGTTCTCATATGGGTTTGTCCAGGGGTACCTTTTTGAGCTACGACAGAACTGAATGACCTGGAAGGCCATTATGTCCTTATTTCTGGACAATTAGCAGGGCAGGACCTTACAATAGTGAGAATATATGCACCCAACTATGATCAGGGAACCTTCCTCACTAGGCGTTCAGGGATTATGGTCCCATTCCTGACACAAGCAATAATACTGGGAGGAGACTACAACCGTTTATCAGACACTATCCTTGACAGATCGCATCCTCCTCTGAATACCTCCCAAGGAACATGAGCAGCCAAATTATTCAGAGACTGGCAAAATGATTGGGGATTTGTGGAGTACTCCTTTTACTCAAGGCTACATGACTTTCATGTTAGGCTTGATTCATTCCTGACTAAACCTGCTGTCCACAGTACTGCACAGTCATCGGAGTATTTATGCAGGACGGTGTCTGATCACAACCCTCTACTGTTATTAGCATGGCAGAGAGAGCACCCGTGTATACCGACCTGACAACTAAGAGTAGAAAACCTAGATGATACAGTGTTTCCCAGACTATCCAAGTGGCCATAAAGGGCTACTTTTTCAGAGAACTCAGTGTCCACCTCCACCCGGTTAACAGAATGGGAAGCTTTTAAAACAGTAATCAGAGGCAGGCGCATATCAAAAGTGGCGAGGGTTAGGTGTACTCTGGTTCAGTAAATTGAGAACAAGGAAAAGACTCTTTGTGAGTTGAAATGTGAAAGGCCAGCAGACCCTGCCCTGGCTCTGCGATAGTTAGAAGCAAAAGAGGGGGTCGTAACTTTAATAGAGATGCTGTGATTTTTTACTATAAATCTTACAGAACACAAGAGCATGTTGAGACGGTCAAGGTTGGAACTCTATTTGCATGGTTGGTGACCTCAGCCCCCCACAACTTCCTGATATTAGAACTAGACACCGCAAATGGTTGTGTCAAACTGATGTTAAATGATAGATTTGCTGAGTATAACACTTACCTATATGCACAACCTGGGGCAGACCTTCCTCCCAACCCACCTGTGGCTCCTAAAGATGGGAAACCTTCCACGCTTCCAAGAGGAAGACATGCAGGACCTAGGAGGGCCGATCACCATCTCAGAGGTTAGAGCAGCTGTCAAAACTTAGAGGTAAGTTGCCTGGCGCACATGCAATCCCAGTGTAGTTCTATGGCACATCTTGTACTGAGTAATCTCCTAGATTGTTAGGGCTTTATATTGAGGCACTGGAGAGAGGTTATCTATCCCTGATAAGGGAGGCCTTAGTAGTACCGTAACTGAAACCAGGCAAACCAGCTACGGAGGTGCAGTCGTATTGCCCCTTGTCCATGCTGATTATGGATTACAAAATCCTATATAGGATCCTGAGCCTTCACCCACACATGCCTAACCTGTTCCATTCAGATCAGACTGGCTTCATCCCGAACCATAATACAGCCACCAACATTCAACGCCTTGCCTCCCTCCTGAGTCCTCAGCATCCAGAGATGGAAGGAGCAAAGCTAATAGCAGTCAACAAGGAAAAGGCGTCTGATAGCCTGAGATGGGACTATTCATACAGGGCTCTGGATAAGATGGGATTGGGACAAGGATTCATAAGATGGACCAACCTTCTGCATACTGAACCCACAGCCTGCGTTAAAATGAGAACAATTTCAGAATCTTATATAGTGGGCCGGGGTACGAGACAGGGTTGCCCCCTCACCCCCTTCTATTTGCAGTAAAGGTTAGTACACACAGCCAGAGTGGGAAATCACTATGATGGGTTAATACATAGGCAACTGCATAAAATAGCACTATATGTGGATGATATGATCCTTTTCTTCTGTAAATCATACTTAGACCGGAGGGGTGCTATCTCGCTACTCTAACACTTTGGGACATTATCAGACCCCCGCATAAACTGGCAAAAGTCTCATCTTGCCATTGCATCGTCACACATCCACACCACGTGACTTACAGGGTTTAAAATGGGAGGAGCACACATTCCGTTATCTTGGAGTGCAAATTTATCATGACCCAGGTGACTTGCAGATGGGGAATATGGGTGCAGCAGTCAGGAAACAGAGGAAATGTGACATTCTGGAAAACACTCCCACTGTCAGTAGCAGGCTGCACTGTAGTAACTAAAATGGTGGTTTTACCAGGGCTGCTTTATTTCTTTTCTACACTACCAATTTTCCTTCCAATATCCATCTTCCAGGAATTAAACACAATATTACTTGAACACATTTTGGGGGGGGGGGGGGGGGGGGAAGCTGGGGAGAGAGAGAAGAGTAGGCGCAGAGTAGCTTTAAGCAAGTTGCAGCGCCCTATATGGGAGGGGAGACTAGCTGCCCCGGACATGGAACTAAATTACTTGGCGGGTCAACTCCAATGGTTTGCACAATTGCTCAATGCATTCAGCTGACGGATGGAGTTGTACCCCACGGTGTCCCTGCCTACCTCGCACTACTTTGCATCTTGATAGCACCCAAACTGGCTTCCTCCAGCGACACTGCAGAATTACAAGTAATATGTTGCTGCTAGCTATGAGGTCTGCAGCGTACTCAGACAACATCTCTTTACGCACCTGACGTCCCGTTGAGATGCTTGGTAACCTTGCTGGGAGGACAGAATCTAAAGGGGGTGTTGAAATGGGAGGAACAAGGTATTGCCACCCTGGGAGACCTATACAGAGATGGACACCTTATGCCCTTTGATGTCCTGACAGACAATTATGGACAATTCCAGCTACAAAGAACACTAACCACTAAAATTAGATGGCATTGGGAAACAGGGCCTTTAGAGCCCAAACTTAACTTGGGCTGCCAGACATTGTGTACTATAAGTGGCAGGGTCAAAGCAGTCGCACAACTGCACAATGCATCACAGGCGGACATACTACTCCCGCTGGATGCCCTGAGCCTTAAATGGGAAGGTGATCTTGGCCTCTCAGATGAAATAAAATGGTCCTCCATCTTATCACACACAAATACAATATCTAGGAATGCCCGTTTTAAATTAATACATTCCTTTATACTGCACAGAGCTTATCTCACTCCTGGTAGAATAGAGCGAATGATCCATGCAGAAAATATTTGTTGCCCTCACTGTTCAGAACTAAAAGCTAATCGTTTTCACGTGATGTGCGCCTGCCCGTAGATGATGAGCTTTTGGGTGGGAGTATTCCACTGTAGAAATGAGGTGACGGAGAGACAGATTGCGACGAATCCTATGAATGACCTACTGGGGGGTTTCCCGCGCCCACACTAAAACTAACTACAAAATGCCTAGACTTTGCTCTCATTCTAACTAAACAAGACATAACAATGCATTGGAAGGCTACCAGAGGTCCGTGTGTAGACTGATGGAAAAAAAAAAAAAAGACATTGTTGGTATGGGCAGAAATAGAACAGCGAGTATTGTATATAGAGGTGGTGAAAGGACAATATACTCCTGAAAAATTCAGGAACTGATCATCTGGTTGACTGTTTAAGGGCTCCGGGTGTATCCACCCCTGACACTTCCATGTCCCCTGCACAACATGAAGATGTTGAAGAAGAGACCACATGAGTCATATTACATCAGAGTAAACCATCTCACTGAATGGGACATGTAGCTAGAGCGGTATCATTCGCTAGATGAGTAGAGAATGTAACATGGTACTGCTGCGGTACGTTTCTATTTATGTATGGAATGTGTATGTTCTCAGGAAGGGTGACCCAGGAACAAAAATGTTTGTTTGGTAAGCTTCATTAGCTTCTACTATGAATGTGACATCCCTGCCCTCATCTCTTAAGCCATGCCCAATCAGATATAGTGTTAATGCATGTCAGACATTCACAGGAATGTCTGGCGTTAGCCATATAATGAAAAGAGTAAAGAGACAGAACACCAAATGAGGAGGAAGTCCTTTTAAGAGTTGGATCTCGAACAACCTACAGCCTAGTTAGGTGCTCCCTTTTCAGATGTGGAGGATTTTCCCAAAGACCACAGGCGACTCTGTATAATGGTACTTAGGGTACATGTTGTGTGTGAGACAGAGATACTTGAAGCATCCGTGAATTCGTGCCAAAACATCATTGTTGGTGGTGCCATGTCATAGTTGGACTCTTGTTCTGGGCAAGACTGCGGGTTTAGGGATGACAGCACTTTTGTTTGTAGGTGGCTAGACCATTCCTACAACAAGTCGCAACTGTCAGCCCAACCCTCCTGGCTCACAAGCAATACTTCACTAAAACCCAAACAGTAAAAAGGGATTTTTTTTGCAGCCTTTACGCATGAACTCAAGAATGCGACATCTCAGGGAAGTCATGGTTAAAAGATTATTAGTTTCTCACATGAACAATAAGTCTCAGTCACAAACAGGCAATGAAGGAGATGCAGTAAAGTTTTCAATAGGTTTTATTAACAAGAGTGCAATCTACTGTAAAATGCATGGGCTGCAATGATTAGGATAATGAACAATGCAAGAAACAGAATTGTAAAAATGAGTTGTGATTATTAAGATACCCCCCCAACCATCTTGCAATAACAATATGTGAAATAAGCACTAATACCCTAGTATGGAGAACCTAATCTCCAACCTAAAGAAAGCTAGGTGTGTTAAACCTTATCTTTCAATACCATGTTCATGAGAAGCAGCCACAACCCTCGTTACCTTGGAATGAGGTCTGTAAGTCGGACTCTGGTGGGACACAAAGGCTAGGTCTGCATCAAAGCGACATGTAGCATAGATAGCTTTGATGGCATCTAGTAGGAATCTCTCTGATAACCCTGTCTGCATGAGATGTATTTATCCAGATTTTGTAGGACCCCCTGTAGGAACCCCTGACGCAGGTATGTTCCCAAATGATAGATGAGGAAGCATGCTTGGGGCGGCAATTACATAAACAATTCCCTCCAAAAGTACATCATATTCCTGTCACACAAGTGGAAAAGGGACATGTTGTGAATACCTATGCATATCAGTTGTCTTTGACGCTGATAGTGACGTCTTCACAGAGATAACGTGAAATCAAAACATCTTCCTAACTATGAACATAGCAGACATCTTGGAAGAAATAATTAAATGAATGTGCTAAAACAGAGCTGGCTAAGTAGGTTAAAAGTCACTGTGTGACGGGGCACAGACCTGCAAGCCAGAAGGCTGAGATAAACACCTGATTCACATTAAAAATAAGATCCACTACACCTAGCTTCCTGGCATCTCAGTAAGGTTGGGATGCACTTCCAGGATGAAAAGCGACTCGCTATTGTGCAGGCAGCACTGCTCCATAAAAGACCACCTGCACACCTGGCTCCCTGAAGTCAAACTTGCAGAACTGAAAGCAGAGATTTGTCGAGCGAAATTTCTAATTTTACTAAGTAAATGTATTAACAAAATTCAATTTATAAAGTTAAAAACATACACATCTAACCCAAAACTTGTAGTAGGTAATCCCAGTTAGCCATCATAAGCAAACACTTGAGTTAACATGTTGTAATGAATTAAGGAAGCATAACAACAGATTCCATTTTGAATGTTGATTTTAAGAGTTGAGGCTAAAGGGCCTGTGTGGTGTATTCATAAACAAGGGGCAGAAAGAGCAAGTAGAAAAGATGGTCTTTATTCCAGAAAATAACTTTGCCCTCCTACCAGCTGCCTCACCTCTCCAACTCCCAATGGCCATTTTCTAGAACGTTTAGAACATAGAGCAAGAGCACAGAATTGAGAACATAGACCTAATGAAAGGTGAAATAGCACATCGTGTTTACATTTTCATGTACCTGTATTGCACAAGAAATGTTTCTCTTTCTTCCCTCTTCAGATCCTGTCATTTTCCAGAAGCCTTCTGTTAGGTAGTAAATATGCATATGTTTTGTATTTTTCAACTGACAGAAAGGTTCACACTGGGAGGCAAGGAAGTTGCCAGGTGACTCGTGGGAGAGCTGTCTGAGACACAAGATTCTGTAAAAAGTATTGAAACAAGGACATAGCTGTGTACGAACCACTGTAAAGAAGTGAGAAACTGGGGAGTTTACCTGCTCCAAGCCTTTGGAACAGAATGATTGGTTCCTGAAATGAAAGTCAAGATGCAATGTTCAATTAGAGTTTTGTTGAATTATACATGTGTTCTCCTAGGCTAGGAGAAGGCAGATCTTAGAGATGCCTTCTGACTGAGCCGAGAAGTCTTTCATCCTCTACTCTCCCATGCCTGAGTGCTAAGGCTTCATGCCTATGCATTCCTATTCTCTCATTAGAAACCTTCATTTGGTTTTCCCTGAAGTTAACCTTACTTTGCTTAAAATAAAATGCCACTCTCGAACAGCCTTGTTTAATTTAGGTTAGGGATTTTCCTTTATGAACAACACTTGCGTTATATTCTGCATTCTATTCGTAATCATTGCCAATTAGCTATTTTATCATTTTGCAATACAAACTTTTAGATTTTCTGAATCTGAAATGATGACAAACAATTAAAAAAACTTACTGTACTGAACTAATGAGTTACTTAAACTAATGTGTTAATAAATTCCTTTTAAACACATTCCAATTCTCTTTGTCGTTTCCTGTGAAGTTCCAGTTGGTGTTCACTGTTATGGTAACAAATGTAAATGATAGCTTCTTATCTATCCTGCATGTTCGCTAACAAAGGTCTATATGACCAATGGCAGAGGGTATTTGATGATTATACACAACATTTGAGATACAAGAATCCCCGCTAAGGCAAGATCACATCTCTGACGTGCTGGGGCTGTGGAGACTCAACTGCAGATATCACAAAAGCTGTGTCACACCCCACCAATACGTAAAGAAAGCACGGTTAATAAGTGATGCAGGAGCTAGCGATGTGTCTCTTCCAGGGCAATATGTTGCAAACTGTGTTGAGTTAAACCCAGAGTACAAGCAAGACGATAGAGGCCATAATAAAATGGAAGAAATGTCCTAGTTTATTGTCGAAACGTCATAACTGTTCCAATAAGAGAAGAATTAAATGGAAGGAAGGAACAAGTATAAAAAGGTATGTGGTAGTGAAGAAAAGGGGAACTTCCCCACACTATTTAAATGGAAAACTCTTAGATGAGGGTTTCAACAAGAGAATGACACTGATGTTTTCAGTGTGCTAGATTTCCGGCACTTTAAAGTCCTAAAACCTTAAGAAACGCTCCAGAAATAAATGTTAACTAACCTCCTAAATAAGCTACCTTCGGTACAAAGGAGATGGTAAAAATCTTTATTGCCATGGTAGTAAAACGATGAGGTACACAAGGTGGCAAGCTGCTCACATCTGCCTTGACCTGCAGGTATAAAGCTGAGGAAGACAATGCCGACTTCCAGCCTCTCACGGCTAGGCCTCTCAGTATCCTCACCTTGTGTAGTACTGACGCGTTACTGCACTGAAGGACAAACTATGCATCGTGCAGCCCCATCTTAAAGAACTGGATTACTGGTCTCTCCTTTGCCCTATCTATATCTGCAAGAAAATATCTTCATAAAAGCGATTCAGAAGAATGTTCTTGGAACGCTCCCGAAATGTGCGCTCATTTGGAGAGGTTACTGACAGTTCGCATTTATAAGGACCCAAATCTTATCAGATGTAGAATAGTTTTTATGACCAATCCAAAAAACAAAATGAAGTCTGTGGATTTCATTTTTCTCTCTCAGCACCCGTTACCAAATAAGAAAGCAACTCTGCCCTCTCAGTTTTAGTTTCCGGGTCACTTGAAAAAAAACAGCAATCTGCTCTGCTGGCGTCCAGCCAACACTGGAGATTAAAGCGACTTTTCACGAACACGGTTTGGAATTATGAGCAGGTTCACAGTTCTGGAAAATAAATGCTGTACTAAACAAATGTCACACGAATAACGTAATCTCTTCTTTGATACTCTAATGTAATACGACAAAAAGCAATTAGATTGTCATTTTCGTCCCTCGAAATCCTTTCCCCACTAGATAATTACAAATTCCAGCAGCTTTCAAAGCTACATTTTGAAATTTGTGTACGTTCCATGATTCCACTCTGTTTCAAGTCACCTCGTTTTCATCAACTCGTTACCATTTTGCAGGTGAACCGCAAGACTAAGTGTTTTCTAGAGCCTTGGCTAATGACTTTTGGCCGCCATTAAATGCGATTTACGGGCTTCGCTGCAGAGAATGAGCAAATTAAGCAAAATGATAAACATAGCCCTTAGGCGCGTTGGCCGGTTGGGGGAATTGGTAGGGATTAGCACGAAACATACTAATAGAGTATACATTTAACTGTGATCATGCATTAGTAACCTAATCTGACGGAGAGTAGTTAGGTCCGAATTATTTCACACTAACCTCAGAAAAACCACGTAGCCATCAGACATTACTTTCAAGTCCCCAGAACAACCAGTCAAGCCAAGCGGTGTGCACAGCTGCCAAGTTTTCAGAATGCTTATGTGTGACATTTCCGTGATTTTAGTGTGCTTACTAGTGACATTTAAAGACCAAATGTGAGTCACTTGGAGTGACTTTCTTCCAACAAGTAATATCAAACTAAGTACATGGAACGCAATAAATATCAGAAATTACACACTTCTCAGCAATAGCAAGGTCTAAACATCTTGAAAAGCTGCAAAACACCTGAAAACACCTAAAATGGGAGACCACTAACCTACTAATGCTTTTTAAAATGATCTCACTGTAAAACAATTGTGCCACCATAAACTGAAATAAACACAGAACATCAAATACTAAAATAGTTACAGAATACTTCGCCCTTTAAGCTATGATGTCCAGGGCCCCACTCTGCACTCCAGTGCTTGTGGATTCTGAAGTGTGCCATTAGAAGAACTTGTCAATGCAGTGCCAGGCTGAGCCAGAGAGCTCTTTGCCTGGGTTCTCTGGTAGCAGGGGGGCAAGTGAGCTACAGGAGATGTCTCCTGTATTGCTCAGAGGCCTGGTTGGCTTCCCTGATTGCTGCAATGGCTGTAAGCTAGTCTGGTCTATGTCTTGTCCAGTTAAGTGGCCTCACCTTCTGATCCTTCCTCACTCATCCATGAAACCAGGCTGGTGTTTTTAAAGTGTGATGTAGCAGAAATGCTCTTGCTACTTTGACGGTACAGGGGCCATCTATGTGACACCATATTTGGCTTTTATTTATTGGAATTCTAACAAGTTAACTGTGAAGTGGTGCACTGAAAGCCTAATCAATGTGCATTCACTGTAGAATAGTGATCTAACATGATGTTGTATAGCCCTAAAACTTCATGTATAATCATTAATCTGATTCCATGTGTTTCTTTATGATGTTAATTAATAGTTTACAGTAAAATGATAATGAATTTCTAGAAGAAAATGTTTCAAATGTTACACGTTTAAGTCGAAAATATTGTTCTCCATTGTATCTAATGAAATGTGCTAACAAACCGATTGGATTTTAAAATCACTACCATGAACATTAACAAGATTTATTAATGATGAATTCATGATTTTGAATGTTATATCTCCCCTGAATAAAAAATGAAGGTGTCATTTTAATTTGTTATAGTTTGCCTATGTGAGGCCTGCAAAGCCTTGTTCTCTAAAATGTGTAGAAAAATGTTCAGTTATTCTTGCTAAGGTCTCATTTCTTTCAGACTTAATTTCCATAGAATGTCAGCTTGGAAACAGTTCTATTGTTTTACGCATAGTGACCCAGAGAAAGTAACCTTGACGTTGGTACACTGAGGAACTGTGAATATGGACACTGTATAATGTTGCAAAGACATGCAGGAGAAAAAAGATGGATGCCTTCCCCATGTTGGTAATGAGAATCTTCCCTGATGTTTCAAGTGACTGTTGTGTGATGGATTACGATAGGACAACCCAACCTTCTTGTTCATGCAATATGGTCCATGGAAAAATCATCTTTGACTTTGGACTTTAATTTTACCGTTCCGTTGGTGGAGCAGTGGCATTCAGCTCAGTCCTTGGACTTGGAGAGGTACAGACCATTTGCCCTTACCCCATACTTCCCCTAATGCTGAGATAGATTTCTCTCGAAACCATGAGAAGACTCTTGACTGAGCTTCTGACATGCCGACTCCTTCCGTTTTTACTCACTTTTTGCCAACTTTAGTCAGCTTTATCCTGCCCCAGATGTTGGTTTTCCAAATTCATTTTGTCCTTTATCGCTTTTTTTTTTTTTCTTAATTCTTCATCCTCAAGTCTTGTAGCTCAGCACAAGCCAAATTGGAACTTGTAGTTTTAAGAGATCCTATTGCTTAAGAACTAAGTGATTGAACTAATGCAACTGTTTAGAAGAAATGGTCGAAGTTTATTCCCTATTTACCAAATCTTGATACTTCTGTTCTGTTTTACTTTGTTAGTGTGCTTAGTTTGTTGGATGTTAGTTAAGCTTCGATTGTTCCAACACTTGGGACAGCTAATGGTAATTTATCTTTATAACCCTGTCCTAAGAATTAACTACATTAACTTGTTTGAAATTGCAATACAACTCTAACTTTATTTGGCCTTGGGTTTTCCTTGTGTGGCAACATTGGTCACACAGTAAATTTAAACGCTGACTGCAAGAGTTGTTTAGATTATTTTCCAACCCTTCTGCTAGGGTGAAAAGCTCAGTCTACCTTGTTTAGAGCACATATAAGATGCTCCACCATGTGTGTGGCCAGTTTAAACTTGTTGGCACTCAATTGCCAACAGTACAATAATCTGGGCCACTGGTGGTGATCTAAAAGACTGATATGACACAACAATCATGTAATGGGTGAGGGGAAGAGCCAAGTGAGATAATTACTCTCCCCGACTGTGGTGCAAGTCTGGCTATGAAAACAGCTCCACTTGCACCCCTCTTCTCCAATGCTACCTTTAAGCGGCAGGGATGCAAATTGTCCTCCAATGCTTTAATGGAGGGCATTCTAGTTCAGGCAGTGATGCTGTGTCCCTCTACTTTAACTCTCTTCCTATTTTATGCCTCATTTCTCTCCTTCCCGCTCAACAACTTTGACATTCTCCCTTTATCCTATGATGTCTCACTCAGTCTCTCTTTTCGATCTTTCTCCTATTGTATGTTTCTCTTCCCCACTATTCTCTTAAACCCTCTCTAGTTGTTTTTGTCTTACTCGTTTTCTAACCCTTTTTCGCTCCCTTCTTTACACTCTCACATTTGTCTTCCTGTCTCCATTGTACTTACTTTCATCTGTCTACTGTCATTCTCTCATTATGCCCCTCCTTTCCCTCTCACCCTTACTTCACCTCCCCTCTTTCAGTGCAGCTCCTGCCTTGCTCACTTCTCTAGCCTCTGTCTCTCTCGGTGTACTCTTTCTAGGCAGCAGCATCAGTTTGATACAGATGTGAAAGATGGGTGAATTGTGATAATGACGCTTTAGTCTGCAGGGCTACCCACCATTCCTCCTTAGCGCAGCTTGACCTGATTTTTAATTTATTTAAAGTGTTACATAGCACAAACTCAAACCATAATGCCAGTCTTTCACCCACTACTAAAGAGGGCTTCCATTGTAACTTATTTTCTCCAAACCTAAACGGCAGGCCCACGCCCCACCTACAACTCATTCAACTGTTACTCAACACATGCAGCCAAGAGATTCTTAAAGTGGTGGAATCTGGCAGTTCCTTGGGGATGGATTTCCCACCACTACCGACCAGAGCATTCCACCGACTCATGTAGGAGGTGCAGCCAGTCGCAAGGCCCAGGGCAGGATGGTGGTGCTGGTGACATCTGGTGGTACCAAGATACCTCTGGAGTTCCATACATGGTCCACTTAATGGATAACTTAGGCAGCGGCTAGCGCAGCACTGTGTCCGCAGCACGTTTTATTGACCACCACTGCTCCCAGAGTATAAAACTGGCGCTTTGTGGTGCTCATCTGGCTTATCTGGACTGTGATTCTGGAAATATCGCTAAAGCTGCTGGTGTGGCAAAGAAAATCAAAGCTGCCAGGTGCCTCTGTCAATAAGTCCAACGCTGGACTGTCAGACCCTGGGCGGTCAAGAGCAAGAAGGCAATGTGCCTTGCCGGGAGAATAACATCAGGCAGGGAGCCGCCCCCGGATCCACAAGGGGCTATGGGCACTGACTGCTTGAGGCCCAGAATTGTTCTGACAAGAAGTCCGGTGTGGTATTAGCTTATCTGTTGATTGATTCGTCCAATGGATAACAGAGCATGTATTAACATTAAGACTAGTGATGCAGTTTCAGCAGAGGTTTTTACAGCGTGTCTCAGGTGGTTGGAATTCTATGGATGCGTGATTAACTCATTTCAGTGCAGTGATGTCGACACCAGTACTAAAATGTGTTAGTCTAACCCACAATGGGAGGTCCTTGGCAGAGTTCTCATGTGTAACTGCATTGTAGAACATCCCTTGTTATGTGAAGGGCATTAGTATAACTCATTCCCGCCATTCCGTGGGGTTTTGCTCGTAATTTCACAATATGGTGCAGATTTACCACATGGTATAATTAACCCAGTGCTACACAACTTGTAGTCAGGCCTATACTTGTGAAGTGACAAAATATGAACTGTTACATAAAAACAAATACCAGATCATTTGTTTTTCTAAAAAAAAAAAAAAAAAAAGGAAATCAGGCTGCAATTGACTAGCCATGTTTACCTAAGAGCATGTCAGAGTTTGCTATAGAATTGGTACTTTCCACTTCCTCCTCCCCTCACACCATGACTGCTCAGAACTCCGAACACACTAGCGCTTGTCCCAACTTCTTTGCCTGAGTAGGAGCTAGGCAAAAGAAGGGCAACAAGCGATCTCTTTAAGGGGGAGGAGGAGGAGGGGGGGGGGGCATTAAATCAATACAAAACTGAATATCATCTATCCAAAATACCGCACTTCTAATACTTTTAACTATGTCATTGGGCCCTACACCCTCCTCTGCCCTAGCTGCTGCTCGAATCCTAACACCATTTAAGAAAATGGTCAACTCGTTAAAAAAATCAAATAAAATAAAAAAAAGATATCTGGCATTGCAAGATTGCAAACCTGCCTCTACAGACCCGTCTCAAACTTGCTGGGAAACCTCAGTGGGAACCCCCATAACAACTAACCAGTGGGAGGAACTATTGAGACTTAGCCAAAACACATAGAAGAATCCCTCACGGGGAAAACGCATATAAGATAATGTACCAATGGTATCCAAAAATGCTTCAGCTCAACAAAATGTTTCCTACAACCTCCGCCCTATGCTGGCACTGCAGCCAAGTGGCGGGAGATTTCTTGCACATCTGGTAGTCCTGCATAGAGATCCAAACATTCTGAAAGGAAATCTTAGGCCACATTAAAAACACGCTAGGCATCCCTATCCCGGCAGACCCTTCTATGCTACTTTTAGGCCTGCAGCCCACTCAGTTAAAGCGTATGGCAGGCTCCAACTAAATAACCCTTAACTACATGACATGAGCATCAAAACAACTTATCACTGTCTTTAGTCAGAAAAAGAGGCCCCTGCATTAGCACTGTGGATCAATAGATTTTGGCATGTCCTCTCTCACACTCATGGAAAAGAAGTTCACTGTGACTTGGCACCCTCCCAGACCAATTCCAGACAAGAATTCCTCTGCTTCTTGCCACCTTGCCTATGTATCCTACAGCTCTTTGATTAACGACTGGACACCACACTGTGAGCAACTTTTTTTTTTGTTGATGGCCCAGCCGCTAAAAATAAATAAAAATGGGTTACCGGCCTGTCCCAATCTTTAAAAACAAAAAAAATAAACAATTGAGTTTTAAACACCGTTTTAAAACGTCTGTTTCCCTAGCTGGATAGAAGGAGCAAGCTTTTCTCTGCCACAGCAACTAAATGACAAATGATAGGATATTCTTTTAAGCCTACAGCAAATAGAAAAAAGTAGCCTGAAAATTAACAATTATTTTTATCTATAAATACGCTCAAGACCACAAATCACTGTATAAAAATATTCCCTGATCAGGCATTGACGATCAAATATCACTCTGCTCCAGGGAAAAGTAAAAAGACATCATGCAATTATGAGTAATTTTCATACTAGTTTTGGTTCCTAGATTGAAAATGGCTAATAAATGCAGTCTGTGTTTCTCAAAAGGATAACGCCTCTTGTATTGCTTTCAATAGTTGTAAACGCCAGAAAACACCAAGTTAAGCAATCAGAAAACCTCTTTAAAACAACCTCTCAGCCCATCATTGAGAAGGTGGACATAAAAAACATTATCCTCTGGCAGATAAATTAATTTACCTTGTAAGGAATATGCTGCTAGTTGAACTGCTGTGTCAAATGGGCACTCCAACCTTAAAACAAAAAACAAAAACAAGACTTAATAAAATACAAACATACATTTTTTAATAACTCCTCAAATTCAGCCTGAGGCACAGGCAACAGGCAAACAAGAGTAGGCACATCTATACAAATGGTATTTACTGGTAAGCTTAATATTGTCTGCAAACGTGGTTTGCACTAAATATTGGCGTCCACCATGTGTCTACAGTCCCTATTATTGACCCACCCTTAAGTCCTTGAAAACAAAAGTCAAGGTTTTTATTGTTGCACACCATTTACCTCCAGTTAAACACATACACCAATACTCACCATGAGTAACCAATTTCAAAACCATGAGTTTTCCTAAAACTTACTAACCCGTCTAGAAGAAAATTGTTGTTCATAATAAATTGTATTTTTACACAGTGCTTCATACAACAGTCTATCCAGCTTCGAAGCCCAAATAATGGGTGTTACTACTATCCAATGGTACAATACTACATTCACCAACCTCCTTAGTATGGAAGCGAAATGTAGCTTCTCAATTCGAACTGATGTCAGAACAGCAACTGCTTAACTCACTAAACCATCTTATGGTCAAATCTTATACACTTTTCTTTCACTCCATCATCAGTGTGGTACAACTTGTTGTGAAAAAAATACTTTTGAGTTTACGGTTGTTCAAAACCGAATGCACAATTAAGTAAACCAACTTGAGGCTTAATTGATTTTTTTCATCTTGTGAATTTTTTTCAACACATTAAAAAAAAAAAAAAC